>NC_081824.1:47149047-47459881 GCF_030867095.1 Alligator mississippiensis
TGTTCGTGGGTCCCTCTCTAAAATGGGTGCTTCGAGGGCACCCTAGCCTTAGGGGATATGCATGGCTCCAACCACCCCTTATACCACGCCCCAAGCCTCGCAGCTGGAATAGATGTTGGTCTGTCACATATACACTCACCCTCTCTGGGGTCCTCTTCGTAGCACTGCCCTCTCTCAGGGATCCTCTACACTGTTGCCCTCTCTCTGGGGCTCTCACGTGCTGCTGTCCTCTCTTTGGGCCTTCTCAATAGTGCCCCCTCTCTGGGGCTCGCCACACCCGCACTAGGGCTTCTCAATAGTGCCCCTCCTGGGGCTGGGGTCTATGCACTCTGAACACTGCGCCCTTACTGGCGCTGGGGTCCCCACGCTACTGTGGGTCCCCTATGAGGCCTCCTCCAACCCCTTATAGCCTCACCCAAACCACCGGTGATACCACAACAAAGCAAAACACAAGCCCCTAGGCTACAACATAACTTAAAGCCGCCCAGCTAAATCACATGGCTCAGACATCCTAGAGCTGCCATCCTTTACCCAGCTTGAGCTGTACCTGCGGTCAGGCTTCTCCTCGTATCATTGTTCCAGGAGCTCCTTTCTCTCTGGCTGCTGGCAGTGAGCTGCCCTGGCTTAAGCTCCTGGGCTTTATAAGAGCCAGGCCTCGCCCCTTACAGCCAGCTGACCACTGGCAGGTGTGGGTCGTTTGCTGCCTCCAGTTGCCCTGGCAACCCGCAGGTGGGCTCCTTATTCCCTGCTAGGGCTTTTTCTCTAGCAGTTTCTCCTCTTTAGGAGCAGAGCACCTCGGTGCTCTGTGACAAGGGTAATGTCCATGAAATTCATGAAATCCATAGGGGAAAAAAAAGAAACTAATTGAAAAGAAAATGCCGGCTCCTTAGAGGGAGCCAGCAGTAGGTGAACTGCAGCAGCTCAGTGGGGGAGGTGGGGCTGCCCACTTGAAGAGCTGCAGGCAGGATGGTTGACAGCCCCACCCCTCATCACTGATTGGCTGTGAGGGCTGCCTGTCATTGAGCCCCACCCTTCTCTACCAATCGTTAGTGAGGGGTGGGGCCACTGGGGCCCTTCAGCCAATCAGAGGTATGGGGACGGGCTGCCACATTCTGCCTAGTGTTGCCTAAGATAAACAAAGCTGGGAAACATCTTGAAATGACCCACCAGAGTTCAGGGAATAAATCTATGATGGACTATAGTCAGGGTAGGCAACGTTTTTTGGCCGGAGTGCTGAAAAAAAGCACAGTGCCTACCTTGGAAGGTGCCGGAGTGCCAGCATGCAAGAAAAACAAAATGAGGGCGGGGGGTACATGGCAAGATGCCCTGCTTGTGCCCCTAACCCCAGCCCTGCTCATGTCCCTTTCCCCTTACCCAAAGCCCCTGCCCCCCAGCCCCTTGCCCCCTACCCAAAGCCCCTGCCCCCCAGCCCAGGCTCCATGACTATCAGCAGATACCCAGAACCCGGGCCAGCTGCAGCCGGGAGGCTGCAAACAGCTGCTGCCTCCTTGGCCCTGGTCCCAGCCCCAGCTGCCTCCCAGACCCGGCCCCGGGCAGGCAACAGATACCGGCGATGCTCCCCACTGTGCTGCCCTCACCACCACTTCTGCAAAGCAGCATGTGGAACTCAGCATGACAGGGCACAGCAAGGTGCGGGGGTGCAGAAAGCTGCTTACTGCTCTGAGCTCCCCGATGCCCTAGCTACACTTCCCCTGCAGGCATGGGCAGCAGCGAGGGGCAAAACTGCATGCTGCCCACGCTGCTCCTATGCACACAGAGTAAGTGTGACCCAGGCAGCTTGGTGCTTGCAGCAGCAGGCAGCTTCCCTGTGCAGCCCCTCTGTGTGCTGCTGCTCTGGGTCACACACGCTGCACTCCGGATGGCCCAGGGGAGGGCAGCAGGGCTGGGAGCAGAACGCGTGCTGGGGAAAATGACCTCGTGTGCCATGCTCGGCATGTGTCAGGGGTTGCCTACCCCTGGACTATAGGCTTATTGTATAGGGTTAAAGAAATATGATGTAGACAGATTAGAAAGAATCCATTGAAGTGCAAAGAAGTGGAGGCCTAGAGAGCATGACTTACGAGGAAAGGCTGAAAGAACTAGGATTATTTATCCTGGAGAAGACTGAGGGGAGATTGCATACACTCAAAGTAGGGCTGGAAGTAACACCCGTAGGTCATCTAGTTCAACCCCTTGCCTCAGGCAGGATTATCCCTATATAGGCTTCAAATATTTGAATAGCTAAATAGGACAGAAATGGGCTTTCCTCCATGGTTGTAGAGGTCAGAACTAGGAGCAATGGCCTCAAGCTGCAGCAGAGGAAATATAGGCTGGAGATTAAAAGGAATTTACTGACTATGAGGGTGGTGAAACATTGGAACAGTCTTCTTAGAGCAGTGGGTCTCAACCTATTTACCATAGTGAGCCACACTTGCAGCTCTCAGTGTGTTATGTGGGCTGCACCCACACAACTTACTTTCTGTGTATCCATTTAAAAATGTTTTAACAGGATGTCATATGGGCTAAAGCAGTGTGCTGACTGAGTCGCATACAGGCCACAGGTTGAGAACCACTGATTTAGAGAGATTGTGGAATAACCATTCTTGGAAACTTCCAAGACCAGGTTGAACAGACATGACTAGGATGATTTAGTCAAAAATGATCCTGCCTAACCAGGACACCTCGTGAGGTTCCTTCCAGCCCTTGTTTAATATAATCCTATATTTATATTTCATAATTGATTAATATTAATACCTCACTGTATTTATATACAAAGTCTGTATCTCTACAGCCTTCATTAATTGGCTGATTTCCTATGTGTATTATGACAAAGTTTTAAAAAAAGTTAGTGGGTACAGATTTACATATTATTCTCCAATCCTAATATAGAAAAGGCAGAATTTTTGCCTGTGGCCTGCTCATAGTATTATAATCAATCAATAGCAATGTAAAATCCTTTAAAAATAAACAGTTTGTAACAGAATTAAGTTGTTGAAAGAACAAAAATCTGTATTCACAAAGGACTTCATTACAGTTCTGCCCACTCACCTTAGCAACAGAAGTAAATGTTAATAATGTGAAAAATTAAGTGCAAGTTTGACATTTTGGTGTCATGTTTCTCAGCATGAATAGCTTTTTAAAATGGCATCAAGCATGATACAGATTTTTCCTAATACTGCTGCTGACATGAAATGGCATTTAAGAGAGTTTAGATGAGCCAAGCTGAAAACTAAAATTTCTATCACAAAAGTCCCGGTTTCACTGCAGTTCAGACACAGGTCTCTGAAGTTCTGCAGCTCATTATGCATTTCAATCATGTTCAGCAGCTCTCTGAATTGTTGTCTTTTCAGTACATCATTTTTTTCCTCTAATTATATTGATTTTAGCAAATTGCAATGTCCTTCTGTGATGATTTTCAAATATGTACAGCAAAAACTTTGGTGTGTGAGAGGAAAAGCAAACTCATACTGCTTTAGTAAGTTATTTTATGCCATTAAACCTTTCATGGAGCAAAACTGAAACTTAGAGATGAGAGATGAAAATATTACCATTATTTCAAACATAAAAAGCATCTTAGTTTCAAAATGAATACAGCCATAACCCACCCATCACAGAAACAAAAAGAAAATTCTTTATTATCTGTAGTGCTGGCTCTGTTATTACATTTCCAGTTTATTTTCAGTGTAGCAAGGGTATAATTGTTGTAGCCAACCTTACCTGCAGTGTGGCAGTATCGTTTCCAGAATTCAAGTTCCAGCATGTAGTGTAGCCTGACCAGTCTGATAAAAAGGATCATTGAACAGCTTGCACAGAAGGAAAGCAAAAAAGAAAGAGCTTGAGTCTGTACCGCAGTGCTCTGGGGTGTAAGGTGCTCGGGTTCTGGCCTCAGTTCCCAATGCTGTTTATCCATTCTGTCCAATGACTACTTAATGTCAATGCTGTTTCTACATGTTTTTTTATTACAGAGGGTCTAGGTCCCTCAAAGGGCAGCACTCATCTCATTATGCCACAGAGCCAGGTTCCCTCTTGCTTGCTTTCCTTCTGGTCCCATATATTTTTTCTCTTGGCCACTCAGTGGACCAGCTTCAACAGAAGGAATAAATGGTGCTTTAGTCTGCCTCACCCATGGCCCAGTGATTGGGGAAATTTACTAGTAAGTGGGTGAGGGGCCCGTGCAGAGGGTCTAGAAACTGGATGACAGAATCATAGAGAAGTAGGGCTGGAAAGGACCTCCATAAGTCATCTAGTTCAGCCCCCTGCCTGAGGCAGGATCATACCTATCCAAACCATTCGTATACAAATCCATTGCCTAACCTATTAGCAAAACTACACAGTCACCCCTGACATACCAGAGATAATGCCCTAATCTGCCATAGAGTAAAGCAGGATAACCACAGTGGCCAATGACCCGCTGCTGCAAAATGTATTAAAATAGGTTTGAGAGATGCAAAGAAGAGAGCCATGCACTCCACTGCAGAGGAAGGCAAAAACCTCCACAATCCATACCAACCTGACCATGCAGTAAAATGCCTCCCTGACACCAAATGTGGTGACTGGTCTGACCCTCTTCTTTACCTTTCAGGTATTTGAAGACTGCTATCATGTCTCCTCTTACGCACTTTTTCCGCAAGCTGAACGTGCCTAGCTCCTTCAGCCTCTCCTCGTATGGCTTGCTTTCCAAGCTATTTATCATTTTTGTTTGCTACCCTCAGGACCCTCTCTAACATCTTCATGTCTTTTTTTAAAATGTGGAACCCCAAATTGCACACAGTATTCTACATGAAGCCTAACCAGTGCTGAGGAGAGAGGCAGTCCTCCTGTGTCTTAAACCTAATGCTTCTATTTATTCATCCCAAAACTGCATTTGCCTTTTGTGCACTTGCCTGACACCATAGGTTCATATTAAGTCTGTGATCTACCAAGACTGCCAGACCCTTCTCTGTTGTGCTGCCATCCAGCCAGGTGTCACCCAGGCCATCCCTAGGGGGGTGCAAATCAGGGCAACTGCCCCAAGCCCCGTGCTTTGGGGGGCCCAGCAGAGCCAAGCGAGTGGCCGTGGTGACTCTGCGATGCCACCACCCGCTCCACATCCAGCTGCTCGCTACCCCTTCTCCCCCACCACTGGCACCGCCACCATCAGTGGAGGTGGCTTCTTCACTTCCAGGGTACGTGGGATCGGGGCAAGAGCAGGGCCCCACAAGAGCTGTTTTGCCCTGGGCCCCACACCCTGCTTGGGTTGGCTCTGGGTGTCACCCATGTTTCCTTGTATTTTTGATTATTCTTCCCGAGGTTTCATACCTTGCATTTGTCAGCACTGGAGTCTAGTCCACCTCTCCAATCTGTCAAGATCCTTCTGAATTGTACTGCTGTCCTTCTGAATTGTACTGCATGTTAGCAGTCCATCCCAGTCTTGTGTTATCTGCAGATTTACTCAGGAAGCTTTCTATGCCAGGATCCAAACGATTAATAAACACATTGAACAGCACCATGCCCAGGTCAGACGCCTGCAGGACTCCACTTGAAACCTCTTGCCACTTTGACACAGACCCATTTATATTATCCTTTGCTTGTGACTATTAAGCCAGTTGTCTATCCACCTTATAGAAGTTTTATCCAGCTCACATTTCTCCAGTTTGTTTATGCAAAGGTTGTGCGGGACCTTGTTAAAAGCCTTGCTAAAGTCCAGATACACTACATCCACAGCATTTCCTTCATCCAGCCAAGTAGTTTCTTTGTCAAAGAAGGAGATCAAGTTTGTTTGACACAATTTGTTCTTAGTAAATCCAGGTGGAGTGCTTGTGATCAGTCTAGCCTCCTTCAGATGTTTGCAAATGAACTTCCCTAAGATATGCTTCAGTAACTTCCAGAGGATTAAGGTGAGGCTTACTGGACTGTAGTTCCCCAGGTCATCCTTTTTACCATTTTTTTTTTTTTTTTAAAGAGGAGCACTACTTTGGCCTTTCCCCAGTCATTTGGTACCTCACCCATCTCCCATAACCTCAAAAGTCTCTCATTTCTTGGACAAATTCCCTAATCACTAGAAAAGTGGACTAAAATGTTGATGCAGAGGCCTCCCTCCTGCAGAATAAAGTCTGGGCAGTGATGTAACTAGGCAGTTCTGTGGCCTAGCAGAAGAGGTGCATGGGGAAGTCACTGAGTGACTAGGCCAGCCACACAGCAGCTATTTTTGCACACACACCTTAAGCTGATGTCTCCCCCACTTAGCTACGCTACTGGAACTGGGCCTTACACATCTAAATAGCACTTAACTGCCCAAAGGATAAAATAGGCTATGGGCCTGAATCTAATTCTGCATTCTGAAACCCACTCTGGGGATCTAGCACCTTCAAACTAGGCACATCAGCACTTAATCTGTAGACAATGAAGTCTGTTAATTAGATCAAAACCATATACCTTTAAAATGTTTTGGAAAGTTTTGACTGTACAGATCAATCATAATAGTACAATTTGGGTAATGTTTTAATACCTGTTTATTTTTTGTGGCCAAATGAATATATGTTCATATTACTTTGGGCTAATCCAGTTGTCACAGGGTAATCCAAATATTTTTTGAGATATCCGGCTCTACGGGCAATCTGTCCAGCTCTCACCTGCAGTGCAAGAGGCTGCCCTGGTCTTATTATAATGACCATTCAGATTGTGATACTGGCCTTATGGGCCAAATGCATGGCTCTAAACCTTTCCCATACCATGCCCCATGTCTCACAGATGGCATTCTTACAGATGTTCTGCCAATTGCTGATCCAGCCCCTCACCGGGCTTTCTGACCCCTTGGCCTCTCTCAACCCCACTCCAGGACCTCAGACCTCTCAGTCTCTCTGCACAGCCTCCCTGGGCTTCCAGATGCCTCAGTCTCCTTCTCAGCCTGACTTGGGTTACCAGATCCCTCAGTCTCTCCTCCAGCCCCCTCTGGGCCCTCAGACTCTTCTGTCTTGCACAACCACCCCCTGGGCTACCAAGCCCCTCCATCTCCCTTCTGGCCTTTCTCCAGGCTGTCCGCCCATTTTTGGTCCCTTGCCCTGGACCCTTTTAGCTCTCCACTTTTCCCAGCTGCTGTCTAGGCCCTCAGACCCATCCAGTCCTATACTTTATTCCCGGACCCTTGCTAGGCCACTGGACCCCTCTAGTCACACTAGACTTGCTAGGCCTCACTATAGACCTCAGGTCCTCAGACCTGTCTGGTCCTGCACTCTATTTCCTGGCCCCTCACTGGCCCACTGGACCCATGTGGTCCCAATCTGCACTGGCTAAGTGCCTTACTGTCATGGTGTGTTCCCCTAGCCTTCCCCACAAGGCAGAGGGGGCTGAGGCTTTCTGGCATCCCATCTTCATCTTTCCCAGAGTGGCCCATGTATGGCATTTCAAGGAGGCTGCCCCCACCACAGGCAGCCCCACCATGCTAACTAGGGTAGGGTACAGTTTCAGGTCTTACCCAGGACCAGTCTTCAGGCCTTCCTGATCTTACTTGTCCCTCTCTAGACTCTCTCCTAGATGTCCTATTCCCATCCTGGGCTGCTAACCACCAGGCCCCCTGGCCCTGGCCCCATCTCCCACCCAAGTCCTCCATCTCTGGCCCACAGCTCTCCCTTGGACCCTTTTTCTTGATCCCTTTTTATCAGCTGGCCTACCACCAGCTATAGTCACCAGCTATATAGCTATAGCTATATACCATATATATACACACACACACACACATATAGCTATATACCAGCTATATAGCTATAGCTATAGTCACCAGCTATATCCTGGGCTGCATGCCCCTTGACCCCTTCCCCTTGGATGAGGCCACACAAGGACCTTTGGCCTCTCCTAGGCCCGGGCCATGCCAGTTGAGAACTCCAGGCTCTCATGGCTCTGGCAGTCTCTGCCATGGTCTGTTTCACCCTTTGGCCCCTCCTGGGCCCTGGCCCTTCACAAGCCAGTTGAGATTCTCAGGGTCAGTACTCTAGCTGTCAGCCCTCTTGTCTCTGTGGGTCCACCCTCTTGGCCCTCCATAGATTACTTCCTCTCTCTGGGCTCTGGGTGAGCCCTCTATAGGTCTTCCAAACACTCAGCCCCCGCTCAGGACTCACCTGGCCCCTCAATAGGTCCACAGACTCTCAGCCCCTCTCCTGGGATTCACCTGGGATTCACCTGGCCTCTCACTAGGCCCCTTCACACACAGCCCCATTCTCAGGGCTCTGGACCCCTTCTCACTGGGCCCCCAGGAACCTCCTCATTCCCCTTAATTTGTACCCAAACATCAAGATGTTTCAAATGTCATTCTCCTTGCTGGCATTCAGGAGCTGCAGCCTTCCTGCTGGGTGATAGTCCTACACCAGCTCCCAAGATGTTAGTGCCAGCTCCCAAGATGTTACTGCTGTCAAGTGCCCTGCCATACTAATGTTCTGCAGACTTTTTTCTCTTATGCTTTTTGACCTTTTCATGGATGATTAACAAAACAAAATGGCAAGATACAGTTTACTGTTATGTATATCTACTGTCCTAAGTATTTTGGTCAGACTAAAATAGATAAACTTCCACATCAACTACAGAAAAGTTTGGAAATATAATTGGTATTTTTCTGTGTTTGGGAATCAAGAACCTCTTTTCTCTTTAACTGAATAAACACCATGGCAAAATTCTTCAAAAGAATACCTCAGACTAATAAAAGCAATAGCTTCAGAAAGTTAATTTAGGACCTCAGTCCTTATTCTTAATGAAATCAGTGGACTAAATCTTGTATGTTCATCAACAGAAATGCCTTGATACCAAAAAGACTAACTCAGTATAAAAAAAGGTGTGTCTAAAACCCTTCCTTGTTCTAAGGGTGCATGCTGCCCTTCTCAAGCATCCCAGAAAGAGACATCTTTAGAACAATAGCAAAGGACACCTTTACCCAAGCTTCACTGTATAATTTCTGGCTTTTACATTGAAGAGCAGGAGTGTGTGGGCCCTCCAGAGTGATGAGAAAGCAATGCAGACTTGCCTTGAAAAACAAATTTAACCCAGTGGGCTGTTCACACTAGTAAGTACTGTAGACTCAGGGCCATTTTTTTTCCACCATTGATTTATCAGTCATTTATGTCAATTAAACTAAATTTCCTTTCAGTAACTTTAGGAAGTTATTTTTCCCCTCTAAGTAGAATAAATCTGTGAAATAAATAAGGAAGAGCTAAGCCTAAAGAGACAGGACTTGAGTCTCGCTAATCCCTGAGTTGCCAACTATGAATTAGTTTCTATCACTTACTAAAGCAGAAGAAGTCTTTGTAGACAAGAACAGGACCTGAGCTTTCAGTATAATGTTGTGACAAAAAGGATGAATGCACTCCTTAGTAGTACAACCAGGGCGTGTCTACATGAGAATGCTTTACTGTGCAGCAGACTAATTTCCTGTGCAGTAAAGTGTTACCACTTACATGTGCACAACAATTAGGGCATAGTAGAATAATTTACTGTGCTGCTGAATGGCCTCATAAAATACAAGTGGTATCTGGCAGCACAGAAAATTCCTGCGCTTAAATATACGTGTTAAAAGCGATGTTCCATTAGTTTGCTCTAGCTCAAATTGAGCCAGAATTTATTCAGTCACATTAATTCCACATGTACATGCACCCACAGGGTAGTAGACTTCAGGACTAGGAAAGTATTTTTTATTTCTGTAAATACTTCAGTGTCCAAGATTAGAATACTATACTCAGTTCTGATGCCCATGGTTGAAGAAGGGAGCTTGAAACATTAGATTGGGTAAAGAAAAAAAAACACAGAAAATATATTCAAGGATTGGAAAGAGAACTTTAAAAAATAATCTCTTTAGGTTATCAGAAATAATACTGAAATATTGTTTGATTAGTATATAAGCACATTCATGGGAGGAAAATCCTGGTTACTAAGGGCCTTTTTAACCTAGCAGAGAAGGGCATAAGAAAAACCAATGCCTGGAAGGTGCAGCCACACAAACTCAAATGCGATACCGTATTTACGCAAACAGAAGAAGACACTGATTATAAGACAGCTCCCCCCTCCCCACCAATAAGTAGATTTTATATATGGAAATTTTATAAATTTGTTATAACTTTCCAGGTATAGAAGCTAATTATTGGAGGTTCACCTTGAATCTTTTTTGAGGGCCAGCTGCATGGTTCATAGATTCATAGATGTTAGGGCCGGAAGGGACCTCAATAGATCATCGAGTCCGACCCCCTGCATAAGCAGGAAAGAGTGCTGGGTCTAGATGACCCCAGCTAGATGGTTATCTAACCTCCTCTTGAAGACCCCCAGGGTAGGGGAGAGCACCACCTCCCTTGGGAGCCCATTCCAGACTTTGGCCACTCGAACTGTGAAGAAGTTCTTCCTAATGTCCAATCTAAATCTGCTCTCTGCTAGCTTGTGGCCATTATTTCTTGTAACCCCCAGGGGCGCCTTGGTGAATAAATACTCACCAATTCCCTTCTGTGCCCCCGTGATGAACTTATAGGCAGCCATGAGGTCGCCTCTCAACCTTCTCTTGCAGAGGCTGAAAAGGTCCAGTTTCTCTAGTCTCTCCTCGTAGGGCTTGGTCTGCAGGCCCTTAACCATACAAGTGGCCCTTCTCTGGACCCTCTCCAGGTAATCCGCATCCCTCTCGAATTGCGGCGCCCAGAATTGCATGCAGTACTCCAACTGCGGTCTGACCAACGCCCTATAGAGGGGAAATATCACCTCCTTGGACCTATTCGTCATGCATCTGCTGATGCACGATAAAGTGCCATTGGCTTTTCCGATGGCTTCGTCACACTGCCGACTCATGTTCATCTTGGAGTCCACTAGGACTCCAAGATCCCTTTCCACTTCCGTGCCACCCAGCAGGTCTTTTCCTAGGCTGTAAGTGTGCTGGACATTTTTCCTCCCTAGGTGCAGCACTTTGCATTTCTCCTTGTTGAACTGCATTCTGTTGTTTTCTGCCCACTTGTCTAACCTATCCAGGTCTGCTTGCAGCTGTTCCCTGCCCTCCGGCGTGTCCACTTCTCCCCATAGCTTTGTGTCATCTGCAAACTTGGACAGAGTACATTTCACTCCCTCGTCCAAGTTACTGATGAAGACATTAAAGAGTATCGGTCCAAGGACCGAGCCCTGTGGGACCCCACTGCCCACACCCTTCCAGGTCGAAGTCGACCATCCACCACGACTCTTTGGGTGCGACCCTCCAGCCAATTTGCCACCCACCGGACTGTGTAGTCATCCAAGTCACAGCCTCTTAACTTATTCACCAGTATGGGGTGGCATACCGTGTCGAAGGCCTTCCTGATGTCTAAGTATACGACATCCACCCCTCCTCCTGTGTCCAGGCATTTCGTAACCTGGTCATAAAAAGAGACTAGATTGGTCAGGCAAGATCTGCCTGCCACGAACCCGTGCTGGTTTCCCCTTACCATAATTTGTCCTGCCGGGCTCCTGCAAATGTGAGCCTTGATAATTTTTTCAAAGACTTTGCCAAGGATGGAGGTGAGACTGACCAGCCTATAGTTGCCCGGGTCCTCCTTCCTCCCCTTCTTGAAAATGGGGACCACGTTGGCCCTTTTCCAGTCCTCCAGGACTTGGCCCGTGCGCCACGAGTGTTCAAATATTCCAGCCAGTGGCTCTGCAATGATGTCGGCCAGTGCCTTCAGCACCCTCGGATGGAGCTCATCCGGGCCTGCCGACTTAAAGGCATCCAGTTCTTCCAAGTGACTCTGCACCGTCTCAGGGTCTACGCATGGAAGTCTGGCGCCTTGCTGCTGCCTCTCTACAACCCCAGTGAGAGACTTGTCGTGCCCCTCGCTTAGGAACACTGAGGCAAAGAACTCGTTGAGGAGTTCAGCCTTGTCCCCCCTGTCCATCACCAATTGTTTTTGCCCATTTAGCAGGGGTCCTATTCCTCCCTGGGCCTTCCTTTTACTCCCTATATATCTAAAAAACATTTTTTTGTTGTCCTTTACTTAGGATGCCATCCTCAGCTCCATGGTAGCTTTGGCCCGTCTAACTGCCTCTCTTCTTCTATTGACCACTGGTTGGGATTGACTTAGACTCAAACAAGTTGTCAAATAGAATGCATTCTTCCTTAGGTCTGACCTGAAGAAGAATGTATTACATTGAACAGGTTGTCTATCCCAACCATGCAGTTGGTCCAATGAAAGATCATCACCCACAAAAATCCTTAGCGCTCACATTATTTCCTGGACCGTCAAAACTACAACATTACTCCAACACTGCCTCTCATAAACACTATGACTAAGATTTTCAGAAGAGCTCAGACCCAGTATATTGAGCATTGCTTAAAATCTGTCCATAAAAGTAACTATGGGGGTCCATTGATTGCCAGGAAAATATGATGCAAAATATGATTTTTGGGGGGTGTCATGCACTTGACAAAGTGGTCCTAAACTTTTTTGAATTCTAGAAGCACGCGTGATTCTTAATTTGTTCTTCTATAGACATGACATACCCCAGCAGATTGTGCTTGACTTTTAACAGGCATAATCAAGTATGGCTCAATTAAATCCAGTTTACAACATTTGAGGCTCTGGACCCTGATTGTAAAATAAATTTGAGCATGTACATATTTGTTCTGGTGATTGTTATGGAATTCTATATGCACCATGATTTGCTTAAGTTGCAAGATGTATTTTCTTGTTCATTGCCTTTAAGTGCAGTATAGTAATATAGCCTTGTGATTGCATAAAAAAGATGGTATTGATAATTAAATGTAAAGTTTGAACAACTGAAAGCTATTCTTTCTGTAGAGGGGAAGTGAACTGTTATCTGATATGTTTTCCAGCTAGGTATCACAGGCACGTTGACACGAGATGTTGACTGTGCCATTGTTACTGTGCAGTCATTTAGTACTTGCATACATGAGTACTAAATGGCTGCACAGTAACTGGAGCTACTGCACAGTAGCATCATTGAATGGGTTTTAGGTGACACCAACTGCACAATAGCTCATTACTACTGCGCAGTAGCACTGCATCACTCTTTGTGCCAAATGACCATACTGCACAGTGCACAGTGCATCGTGTAAACACAGCCACAGAGACATAAGAAAAACTGGTGAACTTAACTTACAGTCCAATTGTACATAGTTAGCATTTTCACCAAATGATGGTGAAAGCCACATCTATAAGGTAACTTGTGCATTATGCATCACATTGGCTGAAGCAAAGGCTCATCTCCTGTCACTTCTTCTATTGACGACAGATTTGCCTGTTACGCCAGTAGTTTAAGTATGTATTTTTCCATAGTCTGTCATTCATGTCTACATAGATTTGCAGCAATAAATGTGCAAGACGTGAAGATCTCATGATACATTCTTTTCTGGTATCTAACAATGTTAGGAAAATCAAATGCAAAGGATAGATATTATTTAAAAGACCTGAAAAACTGAAGGTATCATAAACTCAAAGTATTTCCAGTTTTCCTGAAACCAGATATCTTTACAGTCACTATATTCATTCTTTGTATGAAAAGGCATAACCAAGTTGTGGGCCTAATATCATTTACAAACTTTAAAACAAGACAGATAATGTCTTTCTACCAGTATACTGTGTTTTAAATGTAAAGTTTCTAAATTAAATTGATATTAATATGTGTTAAGATTACTTGTAGGGATATACACAATTATGCCTCACCATAACATTGATACAATCTGACTAGAAAAAAATTGGTCTTCCAGTCTTGCAAGAATTTTCAGATTTAAAAAAAATATTTCTGCCATAAATTGGTCTAAAGAATCAAATCTTAAAAATCTTCACAAAATGATAAAGTACAGCTGAATCAAATTTAATTTGAACTTGATTGACCTTTACATTTTTCATTACTTTTAATGTAATTTTTTTTTACTTTTAATGTAAATTTACCAATTTTATTATTTCAAAATGAAAAGATATTTCTGACCAAAAATTAATTTCAGCATTTTGAAAATGTTAAAATGGGGTGTTGTGACAATTTTTCCTTTTTTTTTCCCCCTGGATTTTCTAAATCTGGGAATTCATCAAAACTGTCACTTTCCCGAAAGTAGTTTTGGCTTGGATTAATTGGCATTTTCAGCAGAAAAGTTGTATTCAGCTCTAATTGTATATTATTCATGTGCATTTAGAAAAATGATACACCATCCCTTTAAGAGAGGTATGGGTGACTGCTTCTTGCAGTCCCTTTTTATGAGCATCTGCTGATCTTAGCTGCTAAAAACAGAGTATTTGTTTGAAAAACCTTGTTAATAAACAATTTATATAGCTTACTGTGTCCTTTTGTGGACCTTTATTCCTATATTTCCAAAGAAATAGCCATAGCATATGAGACATTCAAAGAGGAAATTTAAAGTACTTGTCAGCATGAGTTATGATGAAAAAGAAAGGAATAGCTAGCAAAAACACACAAGCACATATACTAATAGATATTGGACAATAACAAGGTACCTGCATCAAATAAGTGCATGTAGGAAAGGTGCTGACACAGAAGTTTACAGCAGATGTGGACTGAACCCTGTAAAACAAGGGAAGTGCCCAGTAGTAGGGAAGAGAAACACAGTCACAAAAAGAATTTTGCCCATGTAAAGAAAGTGGTATCTACCTCTGTTAGTCTAAAGTTAGGCAGAGCAAGGTGGTACCTTTTATAGACTACAAACCTCATAGACTAATTTTAAAAACAAACTTGAATGTACAATTCTGGAACAAGAAATCATCCATAGACTGGACTGTGTTAAGTATAGCCTCAACAGAGACTAGATTCTCACCCAACTACCTAGACTAGCTTTTATAACTCCTATGTCCCTCAGCAGGTAACTGCTTTGTTTATCCCTTTTAATTTCTTCAATCCAACTTTGCCTCTCTCAGTAGTGCCCTTTTCTTTCCTCTCCCTTTTCCTATCCTTTGTATTTATATTCCTTTCTATTTAATAGCCCTGCTCTCTGTGAGTCCATTCATAGCTTCTAATGAAGTTGGCTGTAACCTATGAAAGCTTATGCCTCTCTGAACAAGTCAGTCTATAAGGTGTTACTCTGTCATGTAAAGAAAAGTATTACTTCAAGGTGCCCAGTCATAGCCTGCAATGTTCTGGCTGCAGTTGGAAGGAGCTCCAGTGGAATATGGATGAGAAGTGCTGATGTCAGTGAGCAAAGTGACACTCAAATAGAAAAGGAATTATTTACCATTGTGACCAGATGTCAAAAATGGCATTGGTTTATATGTGACCATATAAATCACTGAAACAGATCACAAACCCCCTAGTGTATGTTCTTGATAAACTCTAGCTTCCAAACTACTAGCATACTCAGCATATGACTTTACAAAGATCCAAAAAGTTATGATTTGATGTGAAATACAAGCTTGAAAGATACATTCCTAAAGCCTTTCTTTTTTCACACAACAGGCGCACAACATACTTTAACACTCACCAGTGTCTACAAATAATCAGCAGAGAAAGAAATAGAGAACAATAACAGATCTTTACCCGTGGAGGTCTGGTGAGGTCCCAAAACGACTGGAAAAGTGCAAACACAATGCTAATCTTTAAGAAAGAGAAGAAGGATCCAGGGAACCTTGACAGCCTGAGCTCTATACCTGTAAAGATCATGAAGCAGGTCCTCAAGGAATTCACTGTAGGACACTTAGAGAACAAGATGATCATGAACAGGAAGAGCCAGCATGGATTCATCAAGACAGTCATGCCTGACCAACTCAATTTCCTTTTATGATAAGATGACAGGCACTGTGGATAGAAAAAGAGCAGTGAATGTGATCTCCCTTGAATTTAGAAAGGCTTTTAACACTGTTTCTCATGGCATTCTCATTAACAGTATAAAAATACAGACTAGGGAAAAGTCCTGTAATATGGATACACAATTGGTTGGATCATCATGCTCAAAGAATATTTATCAATGGCCCAATGTCTAGTCCAGAGGAAGTATCAAGTGGTGTTCCCCACATTCTGTGCTGGGTCTGGTACCGTTCAATATCTTCACTAATGATTTGAATGATGGAATTGAGTGCATGCTTAGAAAATCTGTAGACATCACCAAGTTGGGTGGAGTTGCAGGCACTCTGGAAAGAAGGGCTAAGATTTGAATGGCCTAAATAGATGGAAAAAATTGCAGTGTCAATCAAATGAGATACAACCAAAGACAAGTGCAACGTCCTGCCATTGGGACAGAATTATAGCATGCACAAATACAGACTGGGGAATGACTGACTAGACTGCAGTGCTGCAGACTAGGACAGGGGGCTATAGCGAACCTTAAACTGAATATGAGTGTGCTCTTGTCAACAGCATACTTGATTTTATCAGCAGGCATGTCACTGGCAAATCAAGGGAATTGATTCTTCCATTCTATTTTGCACTGGTGAGACCCCACTGGAGTATTGTGTCAAGTTCGGGATCCACACTTCAAAAAGTATGTGAACAGATTGCAAAGAATCCAGTACAAAGCGAAAAAATGTATTAGGGGCCTGGTAAGTAAGGGGGATGTCTGAGGGAAAAGGGTTAGAGTTATTTAATCTGTAGAAGAGAGGAGCAAGGAGGGATTTGATAACTGCCTTCAAATACCTGAGTGGCTATTATAGAGAGGATGGAGATAAGCTTCTCTCTGTAGCTGTAGAGCAAAGGCCTTGAACTGCAGCAAAGGAAATATATATTGGAGATTAGGAGAAACTTTCTGACTATGAGAATGGTGAAGCATTTGGACAGGCAACCTGGAAAAATTGTGGAATCTCCATCCTTGGAAGTTTTCAAGAAAAGGTTGGGCAGAAACTTGGCTGGGATAGGTTAGCAAGGAATGATCCTGTCTTCAGCAGGGGACTAGATTTTCAGGTATGAGGTATTTATGAGGTTCTTTCCAGCCCTTCTTTCCTATAATCCTATTTATAAAACTCCAAGATGGTCAGAAAGGCCTGCACAAAAAAGTCCCCTTGACTATCAAAAACTTTTGGAATGAACAAAAAAAGACTGTGAGAACAGACTAGTATTGAAAGGGGAGGAAATAATGATTCTAAATAAAATGCATGAGGGGTACCTTGGCACGTATTATACAAAAGCTGAATAAGAGACACACATTAAAGGCCCAATATGAATGCACAAATAGAAAAAAAAACAGAGATTCTGTATTTTCTGCAAAGTACCAAAGAGAGAGCTGCAAGAAACCTATGACAATATGAGATGCGCCTAGGAAAGCCTGATAGCAATTGGCAGCTGATGTATTTGAACACAGAGGAGACTACTACCTGCTATGAGTTCATTATTAAAGTTGAGATTTTTTTCCAAAGTAACTAAACAACACATTAGCCAGCACTAAAATGAGTCACACTAAGACAATATTTACCAGACATGGTATTTGCAATTTGCTAATTTCAGATAATGAAACATCATGCACCTGAGGCATAACTAAGATTTGGAAAGATCTGGAGGTCCACACACATGACCAGCAGTCCATATTATCCAGATTATCAGTAGTCTAATGGATTATCTGAAATATGCATAAATAGTCAAGAAGAATCTAAACAAGGCAATTAAGATGACAAGACCCTGAGCTTGGATCACTAACTTATCAAAATAGACTTAATGGAATCAAAGGCTTTATTTACACAGATGTAAATGAGCAGAATATGCTCATTAACATGCCTGCAAAACAATATCTTTTAGTGCCCAGGATTCTGAATTGCAATAAAATCAAATACATTTGGTCAGATGGATGGAAAAAAATGGAAATCCTGCTGCTATAAAAATGTCACAGCACTGAAACCTCTCACAAGGGATTCCAGGTTAACAGTACAAGAGTTAGGTGGTCAGTGGCATCCTGGCATGGCAAGTGAACCAGTGAAATGATCCAGGCTGTATAAAATATAGGCAGAGAATAGATATTTTTTTGCAAAACCTCACAGACTCCTGAGAACTGTACATATTACTACAACCACATTTCGGCTAGGTACAAAAGTTACACATAAACTGATCTAAGTGATCAGAAACTGGCTTAAACCTGTAATAGAAAAGTTCAGTGTACATAAACCAGTTTCAAAATGGTCAAAACTGGTTTAAGATAAAACTCATTGAATGTAGTATCAGACTTAACTGATTTGCATCAAACTGGCTTATGGTACTTCTGTCCCAGATCCCTTCCTGGTTTAAGTTAAATCAGAGTCCCATGGGCACTACTTAGGATGGGTGCAGAGGGGCCAACCCAGGCTGGGCTGTGGGGGCAGGGCCCTTTCCAGCTGGCTGTGGCTCAGGCTGGGGCCATGGGAGCTATGCGCCCGGATTGCTCCTGGCTCCCCACGCCAAGGCTGGCCTGGGCTGTCATGAAGCCTCAGCTGGCTGGGAAGGACCCTACCCCCACAGCCTGGCCTGGCCCCTCCATGCCCAGAGCTGACCCCACTCAGCCCTGGGTGAGGCAGCCAGATAGCAGGGCTGGCCTGGGGTGGGCCACAAGGGCAGGGCTCTTCCTCAACCAGCTGTGGCTCTGTGACAGCCCAGCCCAGCGCACATGGACAAGAGCTGGCCAGGCAGTAGTGCGGAGGCAACACCACTGCAGCTGCAGGTGGGGGCCTTGGCAGATGGACTAACCATGTGGGATGAGTCCATTGTGCCCATGGCTGCCAAGGCCTGCTTTGGGTCTGGAGTCTGGCAGCCACCTGCCACAGGGGCTCATGTGCCCAGAATCACCACTGCTGCACTCCCTGCATAGTGCCTGCTTATCCATCTGTAGCTGAGACAGGCATCACGCAGGGAGCATGGCGGTGGCAGCAGTGGCAATGACTGCACACACACAAGCCCTTGTGGTGGGCAACTGCCAGGCTCCAGGCCTGCCGGTGCCTCTAAACCAGCTTGAGCAGCTGTGGGCATAATGGATTCATCCAATGTGGCCAATTTGGCTACCAAGATGTCTACCCACAGCTGCAGCAACATCACCTCTGCACTGCTGCCCAGCTAGCTGCCGCATGTGCACTCCAAGCCAAGCTGTCATGGAGCTGCAGCCAGCTGGGAAGGGCCCTGCCTTTGTGGCCTGGCCTGGGCTGGCCCCACTATCTACCCCCCTCACCCGGGGCTGAGTGGGGTCGGCTGTGGGCGTAGAGGGGCCAGCCCAAGCCAGGCCAGGCCACAGGGGCAAGGCACTTCCCAACCAGCTGTGGCTCCATGACAGCCCAGCCTGGCCTGGGCACAGGCAGGTGGGAGCATTCTGGGTGCACAGCTCCCGTGGCCTCAGCCTGAGCTGCAGCCAGGTGGGAAGGGCCTGTCCCCGTGATCCAGCCCAGGCCAGCCCCTCTGCACTTGCCCTCAGCAGAGCCTGCAGGCCAGCCTGGCTTAGCCCCCCAGCCCCAGGCGAGGTGGGCAGATGGTGGGGCCATTCTGGCTGGTTCTGACCATGCAAGCCACCAGCAGGGCAGAAAGCTGGGCAGACCCTGGCTGGGGTCTCTGTGCCCATTGGGAAGAGGGGAGACAGGGGAGTTTAATTCCCCTCCCTGCCCACCCCTTCACCTGAGGGGCTGTCCTAGCTGGTGTCTGTCCTTCCCTCCACACCATAACAGGTGGAAGCAGCTGCTTCCCCCTTCCCCCTCCAAGCACACCTGGGCTGGAGTCCCTGCAGGTGGGGGTTTAAATCCCTCCCCAATCATACTCAACACCTGCCAGGGCCTGGCTACACCCCTACTCCAAAGACAGCTTCCCTCCAACCTTGCAGCTGCTGCAGAAGGGAAGGGAGAGCTCATTCTAGTGCCCCCAGCTTCTAGCCTGAGCCACTGTAGGCATGCGGCTGCATTTCTGGAATAAAAAGTGAATGTCTATTCAACTGCAAATCAGTTCAATCTACTCAAGTTAGACTAACCAACAAAGATTGAATCAATTTAGGCTTTTTGAATTATCTATACTTAGCCCTGATGGTGAAAATATAAACTGTTATGCTGAAGTGACAAATGAGGAGAACACTAACTGTGATCCCAACAAGTTTCTAGAGCAGCAATTCTCAGCCAGGGTGACACAGGACTCTGGGGTGCCATGAGATCCTTTTAAGGATGATGCAGGGTGGCATTCAATATTAATGCTGTTAAGGGTGAAAACACCTACACAAAGTTCACAAGATAAAATTCAAATAAGAATCCATATTGTCAAAAACATTCTGACCTGTTGTCATTTTTCAAAGTTCTTTGCAACAGAAGAATTAATCTATTATTTTTCTGTAGTAAAAAATTAATGAAAGGTAAGAGCTGACATTTTCCATGTAGTGCCTTGAGTCTAGCAAGGGGTGTCTTGAGTCTATAAATGTTGAGGACAGGATCTGTGTGAAATTTCACCAAGTGTCACTTCAAAGCTGTTTCGACACGTTTTGAGCTCAAAACAGCAAAATCAAAAGGAAACAAAGAGTATTGAAACAACTTTGAAACAAAATGAGGGCACTCAAAATGTTTTGAGTTTCAAAGCAGCCTTGTGGTGGGAGGCAGGGGAGAGCCAGGGCTGTGCTCCAAGTGGCTCCACAGCCCCACGTAGCTCAGCCCACTGGGGAATGCAGCCCTGGCTCTCTCTGTCTCCTGCCACTGGGCTGTGCTCCATGCCGGTTCTGCCCACCTCCCTCCATGGGCTGCCCTCTGATCAGCTCTGCCAGCCCCACAGAGCACAGCCCCGGCTCTGCCCTCCTCCCCTCGGGCTGCACTCTGTGAGGCTGGCAGAGCCAATTGGAGTGCAGCCCTGGCTCTGTCTGCCTCCTACCTGTGAGCTGATCAGCTCTGCCAACCCCATGGAGCTCAGCCTGGCAGTGGGAGGCAGAGCGCAGCACCAGCTCTGTCCACCTCCCACTGCCAGGCTGTGCGCCGATTGGCTCCACCAGCCCCATGGAGCGCAGTCCGGCAATGGGAGCTGGACAGAGCTGGCGCTGTGCTTTACCTCCCACCACCAGACTGAGCTCCATGGGGCTGGCGCAGCTGAACAGACAGCAGCCCAGCAGTGAGAGGTAGGTAGAGTCAGGGCTGCACTCTGCCTCCTGCCACCGGAACCTGGCACTGGGCGCAGTCCTCCCAGCAGTGTGGGCCCCTGGATCTACGCCTGGATGACAGGAACCTGCCACTGCTGCCTGGGACCAGTGGTAGCATCGGTCTTCCCTGGTGCTGGGTGCAGGCTGTGCCCAGTGCTGGACCCAGGAGGTAGCAGCAATCTTCTCTCATCCAGTGCAGACCTGGGAGCCTACACCCCTGGGAGGAGTCCAGCACAGCCCCGCAGACCTCCCAGGGGTGCAAGCCCCTGGATCTGCCTGCCAGATGACAGGAGGATGCTGATGCTGGCAAATTTTGCTTTCAAGATTTTGAGGTTCAGTTTCTGAGAAACCTCTGCAACTATCTCTTTGAAACTTGGCAGGCTTCATGCCCTCAGAAGGGGCTACCATTCCTGCAATTTGCATCTGAAGCAGGCAACAAATGACAACGTTTTAGGCATTTTCATGATTCCCAATTATAGCCTATGGGCAAAACATCAAAATGAGTTGAAACAGTGAAACAGTTTCAACAAAATGAAAGGGGACATTGCTTCAAAATGAAACAAAATGATGAAATGGAACACTGTCCCTTCAAAATTGTGAAATGGCTGTCAAAATGAAATGATAGTGTTTCACACAGCCCTATTGATGACCACTGTTCTAGAACCACCCACTAATTCGAGAAAAGAGACAATTCGATGATAAACCAAAAATATTGTTTTTTCTTGTCCTTAAGGACAGGACATGAGGTTGTGGGTTCAAATTACAGTAAAGTATATTTAGATTAAAACATCAGAAAAACTTCCTAAAAAGTAGGACCATGGAAGGAGCTGCCCAGGGAAATTGTGGAGTCTCTTTCTTTGAAGATGATAAGGAAGAGGCCAAACAGACATTTGTCTAAGATTGTTTAGGAACAGTGAATTCTGCATCTGTGTAAGGCAAGAGAATAGATGACTCTGCTATTGCTGTAATTCTGTGATCCTACAAGAACAGTCATGGTTCTATATACAAATACCTTCTCTAGATATGGGAGGAGATGTAAATCAAAGAGGAAATGGAGTGGGTGATGATTCATCCTAAGTGTTATTAAGCAGGAGCAAGTAAGTGCATCTCCGAACTTCTTTGGGAAATGTATTATATTATTCCATAGTTGGTTAACTGCTCCATCATCCTTTTAACAGAAATACAGGATGGTGCTTCTTGTTTACTCCCTCTCTCTTTTTCTTTCTGCTGAGTTGATCTGCTGTGCACAGAATGTATTTCTGAAAAGTCTTGTCAATAAAGAGTCTATTTATGTTGTGTAGATCTTCATTCCTGCAAGACAATACAAAACTACCATTCCATAACAATAAAAGGAGAATGGGAATAATACATACACAATGTTAAAGGTACTCACAGGGCACCCATGTTACTAATCAGTTCCTTTATGATTCATTTGCAAAATAGGATGTTTAGCTTTTTGCACTCTGATCTATCTGAAAAATAAATTCAGTGATTTCCAGAGGCATGCACCATGTTAGGTTACATGTCACTTAGCCAAATTGCTTTTGATTTCTGAAATGTGCAGACTGCTTTTGCTGAAGGACCTGTTGACATGAGAATGAATATTTAAGGCTTATTACATATTCTAGTTATACAGGAGGGAATGATGTAATTGTTTTATTCATTCATGAAAGCATAGAGGTGAATTTGAATTTATTTCCCCCAGAGTGATCACTTAGGATTTTGCCTATAATATGTGCCTTAACTCATTAAGATCCATTTATTTTCCATTTCAGAATGAAAAGCTGTATTAACCTAGCACCAGATAGTCAACAAATTATAAGTATCACCCTTAAAATCAAATTTAAACTACTCTGATGAATTTTGTGGGCTCAGTTAGATGAGATGTTTTTAGAATGCTCTCACTTTCTGCTTTGAAGTAGTGATCTCAGGCAATAGTAACTGGTGTACATTATTTTACCTTCTAGCAACCTAGAAGATTATCTTCTAGCAATCTAAATCTCTGTCAAGTATTATTTTGGCAAGTAGCATTTTCATAAGAGTTATCAGAAAAGGGACGTTGATGTTTATTGGCATGACCATGTAAGACATCCATGGGTGACATAGGGTTTAGCACAGTGCCATCTAGTGGAAATGTTCTATAAGTCCAATGTAAAGTTAAAGGAACACCGAGCAGAAATAAAAGATCATCATGGCAGCAATGTAATGATAAATCCTGATTCACATGTTAAATTCTAGTAAATGTACTATATTACTCCATAAGTTCCAGTGCCTGCAATACTGGCTTCAACGCTATGATTTCATAGATCCTATTACTAGGAGTAATAATGTAGGTGATGTTCCATCATTGCAGTTCCAGAAACTGATTGATTTGAACTAGGAGTAATAGGAAACCTCTCAGTTCACAGTTCACTTGGAACAAATTAAGATTCTCTATTAAGTGATCTTTGCCAAGTAATGTTAAGTGATACATGGCCATATCCAATTAGATACTCTGATGTAGCTGATGCCTATTTGCCCACTTTACTGACATGCACCTCCGCACTTCCTTCCTTTTGTATGGACTGTCCACCTGAAATTAATCTGTAAAACTAGTCTTCCTTCAAATCCATCTTTTAAGTTCACTTATGCTGCAAGAAGAAATCAAGCAACTAACAAAGGTTAAGTTGTGCAGCAGTCAAGGACAGCAGATTTTATTTATTTATTAAAACAAACATCCAGATACTTCAGGCTCATCATCATGTGTACAAGGCTAAACTAAGTGACAGCATGATCATATTGTTATTACTCTTCAACTTGCTTCTTCAGCCACCTCTTATTGAGCACATCTACACATGCATTAGTATGCTTTAGTTAATACTCATTAAATCTAGTACCTCCATTGTGGGATACTAGCAAAATGTGCATTAGCCTGTCTTAATGAGCATGAACTAAAGAACATGGGGCGAGTCTATAAGTGCACTGTATATGCATTAGCCTATTATAATGCACATTAAATTGTCACTAAAAATTGTGTTTTAGTTAATGCACATTAAAATAAGCTAATGAGCATTAAACATCACTTAAAAACCATGCTCTTTAGTTAATGTGCATTAAGACAGGTTAATGCGCATTTTCCTAGTACCTCAGAATGGAGAGTACCTATACATAAACGGGGAGGCTGCTCCAATGCACTAGAATTCCAGCGCATCGGGGCAGACTCAATTAATCAAGTTGCCATGCTCCAGAAGCCTCCTGCATCTCATTTGTCTCACACTTTAAAATGCTGGCAGGAGTGCTTGAAATAAAGCTTATTGAATGAGCTTTAGTTCAAGCACCACCACAATTTTTAAGTGTGGGGATGCTAAAGCCAGAGATGCAACAGTCCTTTAATTAGAGCTCTTGGAGCCGCTCTAATTAAAGCACCAGCCCCCCCACATCCACCTCTGGAGCATGTGTAAAAGTGCCCAAAGGTACTAGATTTAATGCACATTAACTAAAGTGCATTAAAGCATGTGTAGATGCACCCATGGTTTTGTAAGTGATGCTTAATGTGCATTAACTAAATAGCACAGGTGTTTAGTGGCACTTTAAAATAAGCTAATGCACATTAAAGCACACATGTAGAGATGCCCATTATACATTATGTTTATTTGCTGCAGCTTGTATCAAGTATCATTGTTAGCTCTTCTGCATAGGAACTAATTTACAAAGTTTGGACACTTACAAATCACACTTAGAAGGAAATGGTCTCAGTCCTCATTAGGAAGCTCCCGTAAGACCCAAATATAAATACTGATAATGAAAAATTGCTAAGGAAGAGAACTATCAGGATGAACAGTAGGGCCAGAGTCCAAAAACTCTTTTAAATGAAAACTTGCTGCCTAATGCCCTTATTTGGAACTGGGTAAATATTATTTACAATTTTTTTCCATTGAAATTCACTTGGTTTTCAAAGGATGTAACTTCTGCAGAATTGCACCTTTTTAATGCAACATATTCAAGGTCTTTAACTGGCAAAGCCTATTTAGTCAAAAAGGTATGTTGTAGGCATTTTGATGGTTTTAAATAATAAGTAAAAGTTGAGCTATAAAGCAAAAGGGGCAGAGTAGTTAAAATCCACATCCTTGGGGCTTGATTGCAACAAGAACCACCACAATGACCCTCAATTTGAAATAAAGGGGGACTTTATGAAAAACAGAAGTTAATTTAAAAGACCTTAAGGTAAAAAATGCAGCAGTTAAAAACCATAGAACTGACACAGGAACTATATAAGCATGGCCTACTGGAATCCCAGACATCTCCATATTTGTAAGCAAATCAAGATACAAGTTTGGTGGTATAAGTCAAATAACCTTCTAAAAACATGAAAATCTAGCTCAAGAGAAGTCATTCACAAAAAACAAACTAAGTAGGCAAATGTCAA
The DNA here is from genome assembly GCF_030867095.1 of Alligator mississippiensis. NCBI lineage: Eukaryota > Metazoa > Chordata > Crocodylia > Alligatoridae > Alligator > Alligator mississippiensis. Next base: position 47,174,418 of record NC_081824.1, read on the forward strand.
GTAGAAATCAAGATGGCTAGGCTGGAATTTGAAGAACAAATAGGCAAAGAAATCAAAACAAAAACAAATACATTATTTCTATAGAGCAGAACCTTGATAAAAGCAGTGAATCTACTGGATTCCCCAAAGGACACAGCAAAACAGGTAAGGAATTATAACAGGGGAGCCCCTAACTGCTACTAGAAGTGAGTGCTGCTGTGTTATGAGGAGACTAGCTGCAAAGTGGTAAGCCTCTTGACAGGAAAGACAGGCAGCAGGTGGTAAAGAGGTAGGCTAGAGAAATAAGCCTGCTAATTAGGGGAGAAGAGGAAACCCCTGAGCCTGACCCTGAAGATTGGAGGTCAGATCACAGGAAGAGGGAGAAGGAAAGGCTATATAAGCCTAACTCAGGGGCAAAGGCTCACACTGGTCCTGATATGCAGGAAGAGGGAACTTCCTCCTCCTAGAGATTAATGCTTTTGGGCTTGAGTTATTTACATTCTGAGTGGAGGTTTGAGATGTTTGGGAAGCCATAGGTTAGGAGTGCATGAGACACTCCATCCTGATGGGCAAAATGAAAATGTTTAAGGGACTGAAGCCAAGAGAAAGAGCCTTGTAATGGTCTGGGACCTGGTGGGATGCATGGGAAGAAGTTAAGACAGGGCATTGGGACTAGTGAAGAAGGAGAAGGGGTTGGAGCCCAGAAAAGAGCCCTGCAAGGATTACAAACCTGTCTGGGCAGAGGCTGAAACAAGGCCAGGGGCTCTAAGAATAAGGAGAGACCTGCCAAGACCAGGGGTCTCTTGGGCAGGGAAGGCTGAAACTGAGAGGGCAAATGGAAGCCTGGCAGGCAGTCACTCAAATGGGACTGAGAGCACTGGGGAAATCTGAAGAAGATCTGTGAAGCATGGGTAGGCCTCTGGGGGTGGCTGGAGGCCACAAATACTAGCCTAAAGTCAATTAGAGCTTATAGAGACTAGGTTGGGGCCATAACTAGCGTTTCATAGTTCCATAGTTGGTAGGGTCGGAAGGGACCTGAGCAGATCATCAAGCCTGACCCCCTGCCATGGCAGGAAAAAGTAGTGGAGTCAAACGACCCCAGCAAGGTGTTCATCTAGCCTCCTCTTAAAGACCCCCAGGGTAGGAGCCAGCACCACTTCTCTTGGAAGTTGGGTTTCAGGTCCTAGCCGCCCTGACTGTGAAGTAGCGCCTCTTGATGTCTAGTCTGAATCTACCCTCTGAAAGCTTGTGACTGTTATTTTTAGTCACTCCTGATAGTGCTCGGGGCAACAGGGACTCTTCCAGTGTCTGCTGGTCCCCTCTGACTAGTTTGTAAATGGCCACTAGATCCTCCCTCAACCTTCTCTTGTGGAGGCTGAACAGGTTCAGGTCCCATAGCCTCTCCTTGTAGGGCCTGCCCTGCTGCCCCCGATCATGCGAGTGGCCCTCCTCTGGATCCTCTCAATGCTGTCCACATCCCTCCTGAAGTGCGTTGCCCAGAACTGGATGCAGTACTCCAACTGCAGCCTGACCAGTGCCGCATAGAGAGGGAGGATCACCTCCTTGGACCTGCTTGAGATGTATCTGTGGATGCATGACAAGGTGCGGTTGGCCTTCCTGACCGCGTCCCCACACTGTCGGCCCATGTTCATTTTGGCATCAATAATGATTCCAAGATCTTCTTCTGGCTCTGCACTGACAAGAAGAGAGTTCCCCAGCCTGTAGGTATGCTGCTGGTTCTTCCTCCCCAGGTGCAGCACCTTGCACTTGTCAGTGTTGAAACCCATCTTGTTCTCATCTGCCCACCCCTGTAACTTGTCTAGGTCCGATTGCAGCCTATTCCTCCCTTCTAGCGTGCCCACATCCCCCCACATCTTAGTGTCGTCAGCAAATTTGAATAGGGTGCTTTTTACTCCCCTTGTCCAAGTCACTGATGAAGATGTTAAACAGTGCGGGTCCGAGGACCGAGCCCCGGGGGACCCCACTGCCCACATCCCTGCAGGGAGAAAATGACCCATCCACCACCACTCTCTGGGTGTGGCCTTCCAGCCATTTAGCAACCCATTTGACTGTGTAGGTGTCAGCGCCACAGTCCCCTAGTTTATCAATGAGAATGGGGTGTGGGACAGTGTCGAAGGCTTTCCTGAAGTCCAGAAAGACTAGGTCCACTGCTACCCCTGCATCTAAGGATTTTGTGACCTGGTCACAGAAGGCCACCAGGTTGGTCTGACAGGACCTGCCTCTAATGAACCCATGTTGGTAGCCCCTAAGCATAACCTCCCCTGCTGGCCCCTCATGGATATGTGCCAGGATAATTCTCTCAAAAAGCTTACCCAGGATCAAGGTAAGACTGACTGGCCTATCGTTTCCTGGGTCCTCCTTCCTCCCTTTTTTGAAAATGGGAACCACATTGGCCCTTTTCCAGTCCTCTAGCACCACACCAGAGTACCATGGGTGCTCGTAAAGTCGTGCCAGGGGTCCTGCCATGACCTCTGCTAATTCCCTCAGCATTCTGGGGTGGAGGTCATCAGGACCAGCTGATTTAAATACATCCATCCCCTCCAGAAGTTTCCTGACTAGATCCTCACTGACCCTAGGCCTGGGTGCACCTCCCCGGGGGATTGAGGGGGTCCTGGCAGATGGGCCGATCTGGTCCCTGCTCAGAAAAATGGAGGCAAAGAAATCATTAAATAGGTTAGCCTTGTCATCTGGTGTGACAGCCAGATTTCCTAGCGTGTCTTGCAGAGGCCCCACATTACCCGGTACCTTCTTTTTGCCCCCTATGTATTTAAAAAAGGACTTCTTGTTGTCCTTGATCTGGGTAGCTAGTCCCAGTTCCCTCTACGCCTTGAACTTCCTGACTGCCCCCCTGCAGCCCCAAGCAACCACGCTATAGTCCTCCCTGGTGCTGGCCCCTCCCTTCCATTGGGTGTACACCTCCCTTTTACCTAGATGTTCCCGTATGCTTTTGGTGAGCCATGGGGGCTTTTGTGCCCTCTTGCCCCCTTTGATCCTTGTTGGGCTTGGAGGATCATCTCCTTAAGAAACGACTACTCTTCTTGGACACCCAACTCCCCTCCCCTCCGGGACCTCAGTACATCCCCAACTATTCTTCTTACCTCATTGAAATCCACCCTCCTGAAGTCCAGGGCTGCTTCCTTGCTGCGGGCTTTTGCCACCTTGCACTGGATGGTGAATTCCAGCAGGCGATGATTGCTATTGCCCAGGTGGTCGAGCACCCGCAGCCCCCTCATGAGGTCATCACCTGTGCCCAGCACCAGATCCAATGAGGCATCTCCCCTGGTGGGGCGATGTACCTCCTGAGTTAGATGGAGGTCCTGTATCTCGGCTAGGAACCTACATGAGCGATCAGACCTGGCTGACTGCTCTTCCCAGCAGATGTCTGGAAAGTTCAGGTCACCCATGATGACCATGTCTTTTGAGCTAACTACCTCTGTGAGCTGACTTAAGAATTCCCAGTCTAGCTCTTCCCCTTGGTTGGGTGGTCTGTAGTAGACCCCCACCGTTAAGTCCCTTTCCCCTTGACTCCCTTGTATTCTAACCCAGAGCCCTTCAGTGTGCCCCACATCTGAGCTTGTGCTACTAGATGAGGATGTGTATTCCTCCTTGATGTAGAGCGCCGCACCCCCACCTTTCCTCCCTGTCCTGTCCCTCCTGTACAACCTATAGCCCTTGATATTCAACACCCAGTTGTGAGTTGGGTCCCACCATGTTTCTGTGAGCCCCACTATTTCTGGCTTGGTGTTAGCTAGCAGGAGGGCAAGTTCCTCCTGCTTGTTCCCCATACTATGAGCATTTGTGTAGAGGCATTTGAGGCCTCCTGAAGATGTGTGCACTGGCCCCCGAATCTCAGTACTGCCTGGGCCCCAGTTGCTTACCTGGGTATTCATTCTGCTCATCATTGGTCCAGGCTGAGCTGTTCTTGTGGGTGTCACTTGGTTTATTGGTCCAAGGCTTCCTCTGCCCTCATCTTCCCCGTCCCCCAATGAGCCTCATTTAAAGCCTGCTGGAGGAGATCCACCAACCTAGAAGAGAACACACACTTACCTTTGGAGGAAAGGTGAAGCCCATCCCACCTGAGCATGTCTCTCGTCATGATGTGCGGGTCGTTGTTTAGGAAGCCGAAGCCTGCTTCAAGACACCATTCCCAAAGCCGCCAATTGGTCTCTCTGATGCAGGTCTCATGTCGTCTTCCATGTCCACTCACTGGTAGGACAGAGGAGAATACCACCTGTGCTCCTATCTCCCTCAGCATGCCCCCCAGAGCATCTTAGTCCGTCATCAGGTGATCAGGGCTTCTCCTGGACATATCATTAGTACCCACATGGATTAGGACCATGGGGTAGTAATTGGCGGGCTGGATCACAGCCTGGATCATCCCTGTCACCTTCTGAATCTTTGCTCTGGGGAGGTAATAGACCTCACATGTTGAGGGGTCCTGGCAACAGATGGTGCCCTCTGTACCTCTCAGGATAGAGTCGCCTATGACAATCACTGAACGCTTCCTCCTCCGGGTCTGCTTGGCTTCTTTGGCCTGTTCGGAGAGTGAAGAGAGTGGAGTTGCCTCCTCGCTGGAGGTTTCCTTCTCTCCTTCCTTCTCCTGCAGTGTTGCCAGGGCCTCATACCTGTTATCCAGCCAGACTGGAGGAACTGGTACTGCTGTGCACAAAGCGGGCATGATGGCGACTCCCCTGCCCCCACCCAATGTTGGTAGAGCACAAGTGGTACCTGCTAGGCATAGAGGATTAGTGTGTCGGTCCAAGACCCATGACACTGAGATGGACTGGTAGGCCTGGAGACAAGAAAGAGTGAGGCAAAGCCAGGGGACCTAGATCCGAAAGGATGAACAAAGGAGTAACACTTCGCTCAGGCAGGGATTGGTGCCAGAACATGGCCTCCCAAGCATAAGCCAGATGGAATAAAAGCACCCAAGGCTTGCTCTGGTCTCTGAGGGCAGTGTTCCACATCTCCTATTTAGATACCAAGGCATGGCAGATATGCATAGGGAAGTGGCCTGAGACACCAGCAGAGCAGGACAGGGTCAGAGTAGCTGCTAGGAAGTGCCACAACTGTCTTCTGGAGGTAGGTCACACAAAGCTAAAGTCTGAATAGAAAATTCAAATGATTTATTGCATCCATTTTTAACCACAGAGAATATAGAGATGATTGCTAGCATACTTCAACAGTACCACTTTAAGGTACTAAAGATAAGGCAGTGCTAAAGACTATGATGTTAAAAGAGTAGGTGCCACAACTAGCTGATAAGTTAAGTACTCATAGGACCAGGCTTAGATGCTATATATACCTAATAGTCCTGACCATGATTAGAATGAAGTGACTAAGCCACTTGTAGCAGGGCACTAAGATGTGCCTGCTTCTTTAAGGCTGAAGCAGCCTAGCCAGCAGAGCTCCCCAGCTGCAGGTTCCCATGGTAATAGCATAAGGAGCTAATTGGGTAACACCTGCAGGAGTCACATGACCAGAAGTAGGCAGGGTTTTGGGACAGAATAAGCTCAGGGCCGGAGATAGCAAAGCACTCTCTCTCTCTGGCAACTGCTAGAGAAGGAGCTTTTACATGTGAAAGCTGCCTGAGAACCAGTGCTGCCTGCTTTGATACTCAAGGGCTGCCAGACTTTAGGAACCTCCCAGGTATTTAGGCTCTATTAAGGATGTAAGTTTGACACCTAAAGGAGTCATAGCACCATTACTATTGATAATACTTGAGTTATAGCCAAGAGGCTTTTGTTTGTGTTTCTGTTTACCCTGGAGGACTGGGATGAGGCTGTAAAGGGAGATTTGGAGGCCTCACTACTGCCTGGAGAAAAGGTCCCAGAATTTGGGTAGAGTTCATGACAGGCAGAGAGAGAGAGAGAGAGATGCCCTAAGGCAATGGTTCCCAACCTTCGTTTTGCTATGACCCTAAACTGGCCACCACCAGGACCTCCCAACCCAATGCCGTGGGGGCTGCTGGGAGCAGAGTGCAGCAGTCATGGAGGCCCGGGGATGAGGGTGGGGGTGGGGGCAGGGGAGTTGCCATCATGTTCCCTTTGTGCACAGCAGCCCCACCCCACCTGTTGCTCTCAGGCCATGCACATGAGTGTGAGTGTGCATGTGTGTGGGCCCTTTGCGAGCCTACTGAGGATCTCCCATGACCCTGAATTGGGTTGCACCCTGAGGTTGGAACCAATGCCCTAGGGGCACAGCTATGGGGTTACGGAGAACCCTAGTGCCAGAGGGGCTCAGATACAAGGGTGCAGAGCCCTAGGCCCAGAGGAGCTCAGATACGAGGGCACAGAGAGCCCTAACACCAGAGAGGTGCAGAAACAAAGGCACAGATAGCCCTAGCATCAGAGGGACTCAGAAACAAGGGTGCAGAGCGCCCTAGAGCCAAAGGAGTGCAGAGAGTTTAGCGTGAGCAAGATGTAGATACAGGGGTCTAGATTTCAGCATCAGAGAGGCGCAGAAGTGATAGACAGTAGTAACACCTTCAAGACTTGGAACATGATCAGGGATGGTTTGAGTCATGTGTAAGCCCTAGACATTGGGATATTGAAGAAGCAGCTTCTCATGTACAAATAACTTATTCATTACATCAAGGGCATGGCAGGAGAGATAAGTGGGCAGACTGCCCAGACAGGTGAACAGGCCATTGTGAAGACCAGCTTTGAGATTCACACCCGTTGCACCACTAACTAAAATCTGTGATTTTTTTTTTTCCATTAGAAGTTTAATCCTAAAAATACATTAGATTAATGCATTAATCTTCTCTATTACCCACACAGCATGCTTCCACAAAGTTTCAGCATCTGCATTTCCAGACGGCATTTCCTTCTGCATCTGACACATCAGGAAATGTACCACATTTAACACATGAATCTTCCTCATTGGACAATACAATGCCTTGCCTACAACATCAGCAAAATTAGCAAATATTCAGACTTCTATGCAGGCTGGTTGTGATGTTATATGAATGAGAAACTACAGGATGGTGCATCTTCACTGGAAGTCCAGGGTAGGCTGGGAGTTGTAGCACTGTGCAAGCAACTGAACTACCCTTAATCACACGGTGATACCTTCCATACATGAATTAATGGAGCACCATCTAGTTTGGTATATTTGACATATATAACAATGCCTACTGGAAATGCTTAGTGTGCCAGATACTCCACAGGGTGTGCACCTTTTGAAACCATATACCAACAAGGTATTTGCAATGTAATTAATAAAGCAAGTTTACCCTTCTTTACTGCTCTTTTCAGATTTATTATACAAGGTAATAATTTACAGTAGGAATGGCCAACCTGTGGCATGGATGCCATGAGAGACATTGACAGCCTTTGTGTGTGGCACACAGCAGATGTGGGAGCAGACGTGGGAGGGGGTAGACAGCACAGATAAGGCAGGAAGCAGAGAGCAGAGCATTAGATCAGGCAGGGAGCATGGGGCAGGAAGCAGAAAGAGCAACAGCTTGGTCAGGGAGCATAGGGAAGAAGTAGAAAGCAAAGCAGCAGACTGGACAGGGGAAAAAGAATGGGGTGACACTCAGAGTGGGTGAGGGGCTAATTTGCAGCATGCCTACCAAAAAGGTTGACCTCCAATAATTTAGAACATATTGAATGTTTATTACCATTGATGTAAATGAAATAAAAATTTCTTAATGTAAAATTTTCTCTCTCTGAATTTGAAGTGAATTATAAATGGCTGGAAAAGATATGACTCTACCCCTATTATATGAAATCCCAATTAATACATACACAGTTGCTGTAAGGAAGGACTAGAGATTAGGCAAAATAAAAGCTTTGTTAAATGGATATTTTTTGCGTATTACTCCAAATTTACACTAGTGTAACTGAACAATTTCTGGCCCAAGAAGCTGGGAAGACTTGTGAATGGACTTATTCATTGTATTAGAGTGGCCAATCAAACCTCACCCCATCACATTAAACAGTAAAAAAAAAATTGTTGTAACATAGTTACTTTAGCAAAAATCTAAGCCCAGTATGTATCCATGTAATTAGATATTTTAGAAGTTAGGAATCTGGAGCCAAACCCAGAAAAGCATTTTGATGCCTAAAGTGCAACTTCAGTAGAATTTAGACAGGAGATTTGCGGTTTGCATTCTTGGCACCTAACTCTTAGGCACCTGAGAGCCCCTAGGTGTTTAAGCTTTTACCTATACAGTTACCTGATCCTCGGCATGGCCAGAAACTGCATCTGACTGGAGGGCCAGGTGGCAGTGTGGTGGGCTACTCGTGGCAGGGTAGCTCCTATAAAATACCACAATGTTGCAACCTCCAGAGTAAGGCAAGTATAGGGTACTTCAAAACCCTAGCTTCCACTGCCTTGCTGGTACTCCTTGGTTGGAGGAAGTCTAAAGTACATCACCCTGACAGAAACACACCCACATTGAGGCATTACATAGTCAGCAGCATTTCTTATGTGTTGATCTGTGGCAGAAGCTACAACCATTGAGGCACTGCATGTCTGGACTTGGTCTGGCCTCTGGATTCTGTCTCAATGATCTAAAGAGGGGGTGGTAGATCTAGGGCAGCCTTCACTCCTCCATACTCTTGCCTACGTGTACACTTCAAAGGTCTTGGTGTGATGGTTGCAGGATTCTGTACAAGTGGATTCATCAGGCACCTGACTAGACCTCTTATGTGAACACCATGATTAAGAGGATCAACAGCTACCTACTATACAGTTCCTGAGGTTCTGCTACTGCATACACACAGAAATTTCATCATTATGGGTGACTGGTGCCACCTTAGTCAGGGGGGCACATGCCCCCCTCCCCCCCCCCCCCACTGACCAGTCAGTGACTGGGGGAGCAGGGTCCCCCCACGGCCACTCTCTCCAATCTCACCAGCTGGGAAGTAGCTGTGGAGCTCCCGGAAGAGGCCTCAGGCTCCCACACCCCAGCCGGCACTCACAGGGTGGGGCGCCGGTATTCCTGCCTGCTTTTCCTGCCCATCACCTAAGTGGGGATCGTGACCTGTCAGGGGATGCACTAGTGCTCTCAGGGGATGCATGTGCACCCCTTACACATTGCCATTGTTCATCATCATGCCTGAGTCAAGTGCTTAGGTGTCTATTCCATCCTTAAGGGCCATTCCATAAACTAGACACCTCTACACTAAAGTTCTCTGATGGATATGATCAAGTAGACATGCTCACAGCATATGTTTGATGGCTAATATACCTGATTTTCATCTGGAATTAATTACAGATGGGATAGATAAAAGTAGATATTGTGGCTGATCCCAAAGCTGATTTTTTTCTTGTAGGCACCTGTTCTCTTCATCCCCAGTGCACTGGTTCTAAAAGCTAGTTAGAAATTGGTCTATAATTATGTTATTTGTCTTGCACTTTTATGTAGACTACCAGGTTCATAAAGCATAAGCATAAAGCTTTCTCATCTCATCTTTGAACATCAATATAGTATTGATTCAGGATTGTTTTTAAACAGTTCTTGTATCTTTCCCATTTCCCATTATGTGAACATGTGCAAAATCTCAGTTCTCTATAAAGGATTTTCTTGGGGAACCAATTATCTTATCAGATATCTTAAACTATTTAGCTAGAACATCTTAGTTGTGCCGTCATAATCATAGCATATACATTTGCTCACTGAAGAACCTCAATTTTAGGAATCTATCTTGCCATCTTGTTTCCATTATCTTTCTCTGACAGATAAAAGTGATAGAGTTTCTTGATGTGTTGGCTGTCCAGAATTCACATGTATAGAGTAAGAAGAGCCAGACAATGGCCACACAGATTTTCAATTTTGTCTACAAATATATATCTTTCTTATCTCAAAGACATTCACATTATCTTTCAAAGGCTGCACGAGCTTTAGAAATTTGATTGGCAACTTCAAAGTGAATTTAATGTGAGAGAGTGCTACCCACATCGCTGAATTTATTTGCTGCTTAAAGCACATGTTCTACCAGTAGTGAGTAGTGGTATATAAAGACTTATGAGGAGTATCCCGATATGCCTGATTTTTAAGGCTAATAATTGGTCCAAAGCATAAGCATGTACCTGCAAAGTTATCTCTGATGACCTGACTACTTACCTTATAATGAGGAAACAAGGTACAGTCACTGAAACGCAGAAGTCATGGACAAGTTCCTTTGTTTTTGTTCACAATCTTCCTCTTGAAAGTTTTCTATCAATCCTGAGTCTAATCTGGATATCTATGCCAACATCTATGCGGTAACTGAGACACTAAATATTGTTGGTGTACGGACAAAGATGTGTTTTGCATAGTTTGTTACTAGAAATGGATTGTAGATATTATCACGTTGCATCACTCTTGCCGTCACCCCATTGTTGAATTGTCTTAACATTAAAATGAATTTGTCAGGGCAGCTAATAGTTGCTAGAAGCTTCCATAAGTCTTTTGTCTGGACAATGTCAAATATCTGTTTTAAATTGCCTACCACACACTGTTTTGAAATGTCTCCAAATGTTCATGTGTCCATACCCTATGTTTTTTTTGCAAGGATCTTGCAAGCAACCCTTTTAAAATTTCCTGATGATTATTACACATGAAATAATAAACCCTCTTTTTATATTTGTGGACAACATAAGCATCTTTATATTCTTGGGGAATCACAACTTCATAATATACCAACCGAAAGTGCTCTGTCAGAGGTTGGATTGGCATCAGACCCAGGTGCTTCACCATTTGAGAACAATGGAATTGCTTTCTGGTAGGGTTAGTGCAAGAATTTAATTGATGGCCTATTTAAGTAACTGACCAAGAGTTTCTTTACCATCAGGAGTTCAGCCATCACTCCTAGTTATAAGTAGACTACAAGTTAATCTGAAAAGATTAACTAATCATTAGTTAATCTTGTCCTTGTTGAATGCCAGATTCCTTGTTGAGCAGGTTTTCTAAAGTGTCCAGGCTACCTTTCTAGAATGTTGTTCTCATTAGTTAGGAGGTGTTTGCAATCTGAACTCATAACAGGAATGGATAAGGACTGTTTCAAGTGCGTAATAGAATTTCCTCATATCATTTTACTCAAAATGTACCTGTAGTTCATCTGTTTTCCTGCTCCATCAAGTGTCATGCATATCTCTCAGTTCAGATTGAATAGTGTTACATATCTCGTAAAAAAAGCAGTTGTTTTGAATGCTGATATTTTAGCAGTCATTGAGGATAAATATAGGCAAGATTTCTCATCAAGCAACCTTTTTATTTCCTCAGCATTTTCACTGAACGCTTCTGGATGTTTCCAGACTGTTGAACCCAGAGCATTCAAAGTAGCTTTATAAATAGCCTCCTTGAAGTACACTTCCAGTCACCTTCGGTGTCTCCAGAATTTGTATTTGTGATATTTAACTGACTTCCACTGTTTTTTTTTTTTACAGGATTAATCTTCAGTCTGACATTTAGCTTCTTCAGAGCCTTTTATACTTTTTTTTTGGCCTCAGGCTTTTTAGGTTGTTTGACATGGATGTCAAGCTTTGTAGGGATGAGATGATGGTTTTTACAGGACTTTCCTCCTCTCATGGACTTGGTGATTGTTGTTGTCTCTGCCTGACATTATTAATGTTTCTGTCTTGCAAATGCTCACAGCATCTAGAATGGGGGTGCAGCCAGGATGTTTTTATCTTATTTGGGCCAGACGATGGTGTGTAATAATATGGTTGTATTTAGTACACTTGTTTTCCTCAGGGAAACAAGCCAATGCTGTTCTACTTTTCAGTACCATATTTGCCATTATTACCTAGTTTCATCCAGTGATTCGATTCAATACAAACACAGAAATTACTTGCAAAGATTTTGTCTTTCTTTGGTATCTGAAAGATGCTATGTCCAGGTCTTCATGGAATTTATTTTTGTATAAATTTTGTTTGTCATGATTAGCTTATAGGCACTCATGATGGCAATATGGCACTTCCTAGAATGGTAATCTAATGCTTATTAGGAAGTGATGTATGCTTTTAGGCAGGCATTCTAATTTATCAAAAGTTGTGGATCTAAAAGCAAACCAAACTTAGCTTCTTAGTTATTTTCTTCGAACAGTCAGTCCAAAACTAGGCATAACCCACTCTGCAAGAGAAGTTTCACTTACTCTATACTATGGATCTGTAATTGGGCAATTCTTAACCAATTAATGCAGTGGAACTATAATCCAGATCTTCCCTTATCCTACGGAGTGTCCTCCTTTCTAAACTACAGATTCAGACTCTCTTTTCTTTGCTTTCCTACAGGCCTAGAAATCTTGCATTAGTCTCTGTGCCATGATCCACCTTAAAAGGAGATCTAGAGAGCACTCCCAACTTAGCTTTATTTCTATTAGAGCACAATCCTGAGAAGTAGAATGTGTGGATCTTAATACTCTGAGACTGAGAGCTTAGGACCTCCCCACATGAACTAACAGCTAAGCTATTACTCAAGAGATCACCATTGGAAAGAATGGAGTCAGTCAGCCTTACTTAATGAATGACTTAAGCCCTTCGTCACGGCAGGGTCCTACAGGAGGGCCGTGATCTCCTCAAGGCCCCCTTCCCATACCAAGTTGGCCCAAGGGCACCCTCAAATCTCGCCCACCACGTCTTTGATGTTTAAATAAGTTTGGGAGGCTGCCTTATGCCCTCTTGGTCACTTCTCGGTGTTGATTTAGACCCCGTGGTTTCCCAGACTCTTTGTGGGTCTCACTCTATGATGGGTGCTTCCCGGGCACCCTAGCTTTATGGACTATGCGTGGCTCCAACCACCCCTTATACCATGCCCCAAGCCTCGCAGGTGGAATAGACGTTGGTCTGTCAGGTCTACACTCGCCCTCTCTCGGGGCCCTCTCTGTAGCACTGCCCTCTCTCAGGGTTCCTCTGCAGTGCCGCCCTCTCTCCAGGGCGTTCTCCACAATACTGCCCCTTTTTGGTAACACTGCCCCCTTCTCTGGGGCTCCTCAGTACTGCTGCCCTCTCTTCGGGCCTTCTCAGGAATGCTGCCCCTCTCCTGGGGCTCCCCGTGCCCACACTGGGCCTTCTCAGGAATGCCGCCCCTCTCTGGGGTCCACCGCAATGCTACCCCCTTCTCTGGGGCTCACCGCACTGCTGTCCCCTTCCCGGGGGCTCACCATGCCCGCACTGGGGCTTCTCAACCGCCCCTCTCTGGGGCTGGGGTCTATGCACCCCATACGCAGTGCCCTTACTGGTGCTGGGGTCCCCACGCTGCTGTGGGTCCCGTATGAGGCCTCCTCCAACCCCTAATAGCCTCACCCAAACCACCGGTGTAACAACAACAACGCAAAACACAAGCCCCTAGGCTATAACTTAACTTAAAGCCACCCGGCTGAAACCACATTGCTCACACGTCCCAGAGCTGCCATCCTTACCCGGCATCGGCTGTACTTGCGGTTCTCGCATCTTTGCTCAGGGAGCTCCCTTCTCTCTGGCTGCTGGCAGGGGAACTGCCTCTGACCTCCTGCCTGTGATTTATATAGGAGCCAGGCCCTGCCCCTTTCAGTCAGCTGACCTCCTGGTTGCCCTGGCAACCCACAGCTGGGCTCCTTATACCCTGCTAGGGCTCTTTCCCCGGCAGTTTCCCCTCTTTAGAAACAGGGCACCTCAGTGTCCTGTGACACCCTTAAATTTAGGTGTGCATTTCTGGCTGGGGATCCAAGTGTCATAGATTCATAGATTCATAGATGTTGGGGTCAGAAGGGACCTCAATAGATCATCGAGTCCGACCCCCTGCATAGGCAGGAAAGAGTGCTGGGCTTAGATGACCCCAGCTAGATGCTTATCTAATCTCCTCTTGAAGACCGCCAGGGTAGGGGAGAGCACCACCTCCCTTGGAAGCCCATTCCAGATTTTGGCCACTCTAACTGTGAAGAAGTTCTTCCTAATGTCTAGTCTAAATCTGCTCTCTGCTAGCTTATGGCCATTATTTCCTGTAACCCCCAGGGGTGCCTTGGTGAGTAAAACCTCACCAATTCCCTTCTGTGCCCCTGTGATGAACTTATAGGCAGCCACAAGGTCGCCTCTCAACCTTCTCTAGCGGAGGCTGAAGAGGTCCAGGTGCCCTAGTCTCTCCTCATAGGGCTTGGTCTGCAGGCCCTTAACCATACGAGTGGCCCTTCTCTGGACCCTCTCCAGGTTATCCACATCCCTCTTGAAGTGCGGCGCCCAAAATTGCACGCAGTATTCCAACTGCGGTCTGACCAGCGCCCAATAGAGGGGAAGTATCACCTCCTTGCTTCTGTTCGTCATGCATCTGCTGATGCACAGTAAAGTGCCATTAGCTTTTCTGATGACTTTGTCACACTGATGACTCATGTTCATCTTGGAGTCCGCTAGGACTCCAAGATCCCTTTCCACTTCCGTGCCACCCAGCAGGTCATTTCCTAGGCAGTAGGTATGCTGGACATTTTTCCTCCCTCGGTGCAGCACTTTGCATTTCTCCTTGTTGAATTGCATTCTAATGTTTTCTGCCCACTTGTCCAACCTATCCAGGTCTGCTTGCAGCTGTTCCCTGCCCTCCAGCGTGTCCACTTCTCCCCACAGTTTTGTGTCATCTGCAAACTTGAACAGAGTACACTTCACTCCCTCATCCAAGTCACTGATGAAGACATTGAAGAGTATCAGTCCAAGGACCGAGCCCTGTGTGACCCCACTGCCCACACCCTTCCAGGTCGATACCGACCCATCCACTATGACTCTCTGGGTTCCACCCTCTAGCCAATTCGTCACCCACCGGACTGTGTAGTCATCCAAGTCACAGCCTCTTAACTTGTTCACCAGTATGGGGTGGGATACTGTATCGAAGGCCTTCCTGAAGTCTAAGTAAACGACGTCAACCCCTACTCCTGCGTCCAGGTGTTTTGTAACCTGGTCATAAAAAGAGACTAGATTAGTCAGGTATGATCTACCTGCTATGAACCCATGCTGGTTTCCCCTCAGCATAATTTTTCCTGCCGGGCTCTCGCAAATGTGAGCCTTGATAATTTTTTCAAAGACTTTGCCAAGGATGGTAGTGAGACTGACTGGCCTATAGTTGCCTGGGTCCTCCTTCCTCCCCTTCTTGAAAATGGGGACCACATTGGCCCTTTTCCAGTCCTCCAGGCCTGGCCTGTGCACCATGAGTGTTCAAATATTCCTGCCAGTGTCATATATGCATATTAATCAGGACCACAGGTAGTCATCTAAGTCTAAGAATGAAGTAGGATTCAGATACACCCTTCCCAATATTTCCTGTTTGTTGACTTAGGTATCTCCCTGCTCAGTGTGGTAAGCACATTGTATATACCCCTAACCAGTCTATGTGTACACTGAATGGCTGATACTCCAGAGAAGCAAGCTCTCAAGTACAACCCACCTACCCAATCCTGCATGCTTATGCCAAATCTGAAAATGGGGTGGCAAAGTTTTTCTGGGAATACTGCCTGTGATTCTCAAGCACAATGGTGACAGAGATCTAGAGCAGCATTTTTCAACCCATGGGTCATGACCCAAAAGTGGGTCACAAGCATATATGAAAGGGTAGCGAACAAACTTTAGAAATGGTTCTTTAAAGGAGAAAAATGTGAAAAACAAGTGTTTTTTCCCTTGCAGGCTGTCGGGCTGCCCCACACACTGTGTGGCTGGGATCTAGGGGTGGAGGGCAGACAGTTGGGAGTGAGAGGCACTGAGGCAGGACTGGTCATCAATGTTTATAAATGGGTACAAAAAAGTACAAAAAAGGTTGAGAACCACTGGTCGAGAGAGTGGCTGCACCTGTGGTGGCTTCACCAGTTGATTTTCCTCCTGTAACAAAGTGACACGGATGAGGAAGAGATGTCGATGTGATATACCTTAACTTTAGCAAGGCTTTCGACACTGTCTCCCATGACATTTTCATTTGTAAGCTAAGGAAATACAGACTAAATGAAAGTACTGTAAGGTGGATACACAACTAGTTGAATCATCATGCTCAAGAAGTAGTCATCAATAGTCTGATATCTAATTGGAGAAGGTATCAAATAGGGTTCCCCAAGCTTCTGTCTTGGATCCAGTATTGTTTAATAACTTCATTAATGATAGGATTGAGTACACATTTGACAAATTTGCAGACAGCACCAAATTGAGTTGCTGACACTCTGGACCTACCTTGAGTAGGATTTAGAATAACATTGGTAAACTAGAGAAATGGTGTAAAATCAATCAAATGAAATTCAACAAGGAGAAATATAAAGTCCTGCACTTGGGGTTAGAATGATCACATGCACAAATACAGACTGGGGAAGGCCTAGCTAGGTTGCAGTACCATAGAAAAAGACCAAGTGGTCACAGTAGACTGGAAGCTGAATATAAGCCAACAGTTTGCTCTTGTTACAAAAGGGCCAATAGCACTGTATTATATTATTGTATTAATATAAGTGTCACCAGCAAATCAAGGGAAATGGTTCTCTTACTCTGTCTGGCACCAGTAAGGCATAACTTGGAGTAGTGTTCAATTGTGGACCTCACACTTCAAGGGAGATATGGATAAATTAGAGTCCAGTGTACAGTGACAAAAATTATTAGAATCCTGAGAAATGTGACTTATAAGGATAAACTATGAGGCCTAAGATTATTTAGCCTGGCAAGAGAAAACTGAGTGGGAATTGATAATCATCTTCAAATCCCAGAAGGTGTATGAAGGCTAGAGAGAGGCTATTCTCCATGGCCACAGTGGATAGAACAAGCAGTAATGGTATGAAATTGCAGTAAGGGAAAGTTACTTTGAACTTTCTCACTATAAGGGTGGTTAAGCACTGTAAGGGTGGTTAAGATCAGGTTAGATAAACACCTGACTGGAATGATTTAATCATGGATGATCCTGCACTAAGCAGGGGGTTGGACTAGATGAGCTCCCGAAGTCCCTTCCAATGCTTCAGTTCTATGATTCTATGATTTATGGGCTTGATGGATACAAGGGCAGGAGTGGGTGTGGCAGCCCAGGGCACTTGTAGGCACTCTGCAAGAGCACTGGGAAGAGAGAATAGACATTCCCTCAGAGTTCAAAAGCATAGGGAACTTGAGTTTCTATTTCCAGAGCCAAGCAACCAAAATTAGTTGTGGGAATGCTAACTGTAACAACACCTAAGTCTCTTTGTGAAGCTCGCCATTATTATGTTGCAGACAACACAGGACTAATATAGAATTCTCCACTCAGGGCATCATTATGTTGAAATACAGTGACTCCTGTGATAAGATTTCTACCATTCACCCTGAAAGATGCTATCCCATAACAAGTTTTTCCTTGTCTTAGTTTCAGCCATCACTCCTAGTTATGTTCAAAGTAAACTATTAGTTAATCTGAAAAAGATTAACTAATATTTAGTTAATCTTGTCCTTGTTGAATTACATATGAAGACCAAAATAGAACCTACACTGGGCCAAGGGTGTGGCATATTGGACATGAATTCTTTTGTTTTCCTCTTTGGTCTCTCTATGCTGAATATTCTCCAAGCTAAATGCTTTTCTGTTTAATTCATTGGCTTTGTATTTGCACAGACTGCTTTGTATGTAAGTATTTCAATAGCTAAATTGCTCCCAACCCACACTGTACATTTTCAAGGGGGTTATAAAAGAAAGAGAAAATTATAGCTACCAGTTTTATTGGAAATGTTGTATCTGGCTCCATTTAGTTAGCTAAGTGAATAAACAAAACACTATTCAAACAACTTGTTGGGTATTTTTTGTAGTTGGTAAACTCTTAATCTTGTAATTAAAGGTTTTGAGATTTGAAATTCTATTATGACTTTGCTTACAATATAATATTTCCACAATAGCTCTGGGACTGGAATTCAGAAAAGTAAAAATCATCTTGATAATTTTCTCTCTAGCCAGAAATATTTAACCTGGGAATAGTGTACCCTCAAGCACTCATCACAAGTAATTACCCTGCAGAGGGAACACAGCCGGAGAAAAGTTAGAACATTACTATTATTACTTTTTTGGATTAAGTAATAAATATTTAAGAGTAGAAAGCTAGCCCACATGAAATGACAAATGAAGATATACTCAAGAAAACACCTGCTCTATTGAGCAGCTTAAGGCTTTTTGTACCTAAAACAAACAACAAAAATATTTCTCCCATCAGAGGTTTTTATTTTTCTTGACAAATTAAACCCCTGTTCAAATGTAAACTCTAGTGTGATATTAGTTACTTTTACAAATGCTTGGGCTTCAGAACAACACAAGGTCAAAAGTGTACAAGGCAGTAAACATATTAATAGAACAGACTACCATTAGGTAACAGAGAAAACCGTTAAAGGACATAGTCCAGTGATTCTCAACCAGGGTACCAAGGAATCCCGGGGTGGCATGACATCTTTGGAAAAGTGCCAGGAGGTGAAGATGTAAGCCAGGTATGAGAAGATAATTAAATCAGCACAGGCTCAGGCTCAGCTCCTGTCTAGCCATTCCCCCAATGGGGGGGTGTTGTTTGTTTTGTTTTGCTTTGCTTTTGCAACAAGATCACACTGTTGGCTCACATTCAGCTTCTGGTCTGCTGCTGTAATCCCCAGTCCTCTGCAGCACTACAATCTAGCCACTCTTTCCCCAGTCTATATTTGTACATGCAATTATTCTGTTCCAAGTGAAGGATTTCGCACTTGTCCTTGCTGAATCTCATCTGAATGATTGTGGACCACTTCTTCAGTCTATTCGGGTTATTTTAGTTACAAGCCCTGGCCTCAAGAGTCCTGGATCTAAGCAACATCCTGCCCTATGTCTACAATTCCACCCAACTCAGTGTCACCCACAAATTTTCTAAGCATACACTCAGTCTCATTGTCCAAATCATTAATGAAAATATTAAACAATACCAGAGCCAGGAAAAAGCCCTAGGGAATCTTACTTGATATGTACAC
The DNA here is from genome assembly GCF_030867095.1 of Alligator mississippiensis. Lineage (NCBI taxonomy): Eukaryota > Metazoa > Chordata > Crocodylia > Alligatoridae > Alligator > Alligator mississippiensis. The sequence goes on from NC_081824.1 coordinate 47,193,275, forward strand.
TCAGCTAGATATTGAGCCATTGATGACTACTCTTTGAGCATACTCTATCCACCTTGCAGCACTTTCACCCAGTCTGTATTTCCTTAGCTTGTTAATGAGAACATTGTGTGAGACAATGCCGAAAGCCTTGCTAAAGTCAAAGTATATCACATCCACTGCCCTCCCTCCTGCCCCCACATCCACAAAGCCTGTCACTTATCACAGAAGGAAATCCAGTTTGTCAGGCATAACTTGCTCTTGGGGAATCCATGTTGGCTGTTCCTGATCACAGTTCTTTTTCTTGGCACTTCGCAATAGATTCCTTGAGGATCTGCTTCATGAAGATCCCAGGTATTGAAGTCAGACTAACTGGTCTGTAGTTCCTGAATGATCCTTCTTTCCTTAAAGATGAGCACTATCTTTACCATTTTTCAGTCATCCAAGACCCCACTTGACCTCCATGAGTCCTCAAAGATAACCAATGCCTCCTGAAATTCCCATAGCCAATTACTTTAATATCCTAGGTGCATCCCACCCAGCCCTGCTGACTTGAAAACATCTAACTTCTCCAACTAGGGGGACATTTTACCATCTTGTACCAACCTATATTTTTCCCAGAGCCTGAAAAAGGGATTTTGATCCCGAAAGCTTGTAGAAAAGGACAGTTTCCTTGTGATTTCCCAGTTGGTCTAATAAAGGGTATCATTTTGAAACCAAGAGTTCTAGTTTTTGTATAACTTCTCCAAATAATTTCTAACCTGTTCTATTACTCTAGACAGCTTGCCTCTTTCCCTATCTTTGCTGCCAACTGCATTTGTCATTTGGTGGCTGTCGTTATTTGTGAAGACTGAATTAAAAACAGGCATTAAATACTTCAGCCTTCTCTGAATCATTCATAAGTAGTTTGCCTTCCCCATTCTGTAAGGGATTCATGGTTTGTCTGGTTTTCCTATTCCTTTTGATATACTTGTAGAATTCCTTTATTTTGTCTTCTATGTCCCTTGCAGGCTGCATCTCAAATCATGCCTCAACCTTCCTAATTTTCTCCCTGCATGCCCATATGGTATTCTTGTATTCTTCCCTAGTATTATGACCAAGTCACCACTTTTTATAGGATTCCTTTTGGAATTTCAATACGGTGTTTACAAAATTCCACTTTCTAGTCAATAGATCTATTTGCAATAATTCCTTTATGATTGGTAATGTTGACCTTGCTATATATATTTGCATATCTTTTTTGCACACCCATGGCCAGTGGTTATGGCTATGAAGAAATTGCTAGATGCTTCACTATATATTACTAGTTATTTTCATCTTCTTTTTGTTGTTGTTCTTAAATTGAATATTTTTTCTAATTGAAAATGGAAGAGCTTGTCTTAGTTGCACTCCACTGAAGCACACTCTCAACCTTAACTTTTGAAAAAAGTTCTTAATTTTATAAATAGTAACAAAAATCCCCCAAACCCAAGAAATATAGATCTAATAATGTGGTTTGCTATGATCCATTGAGTCAGTTCAGTTATCCATAAAGGCACTAGATATTTGTTTGAATATGTATGAAAGTCAAGCACTTGCTTTGCTTTGGGACATGAGAAACTTTTGTGTTGTTCAAACATTTTCTTCATAATGACCACACATTATACCTTACTTATGATCTTTGCTATCCACTTACTATCGACAAAGCCCACATATTCAAAAGCCCAGTCAGCAACTCTTGTGGGACGCTATCGGCTAGAGTTTCAGAAAGTGAAACTGAGTAGTGCTGAGTAGTTTTGAACAGCTGGATTCAATTATGGGTATTTCAATCTTTTGAAAATCTAAATAATAGGAAATTGTTACGCGAACAGGTCATAAACAGGGCATTGGCTGAAAATATTTGATCCAATTTCCTTAATTAGAGCTAACTGATACTTCAAAAGAAAATCAAGATTGATTTGCAATCTATTTACTAATGTAAAAAGGTCTAAATTGATACTAAACTCTATTCTTCAGGAATAGTTCAAACACTACTATACAACTATATACCAACCCTCCCCATCTGCTCTGTCCTTCCAGAAGGAGGACAGCAGCGCCCTGAGCCCTCAGTGGGCCGCCTGCAGCTGCCCCAAGCACAAATATGGGGGCACATGCGCCCAGCAGTGGTGGAGTTCTAGCCCCCCACTGCCCCCAGACAAGCTGCTCGTGGCTCTGTTCCACTCCCCACCTGGGCCCTGAAGCCACACATTCCCACCCCAGCCCTCAGCCTCAGGCCCCACACACCACCCCATCTGGGCAGCAGCTCCAGTCATGCCTAACTCCCTCCCTCTCTCCTTTTCTATGGGGATATCATCAATCCGTCCCCCCCACCCCTTCCCAGACATACCTACAGAGAATTGCAGGAGCTGCTCCCCATGCTGCCTAGCTGCCACGTGCATGAGTGTGCATGCATGTGCACATGGTGCCCCCTTGCCCTCCTTCCAGTCCCCCCAGCCCCTTGCAGACTGGAACTCTATAATTTGGAACTCTGCCAGCCTGCAAGGGGAAACCCACCATTCCCTGCATTTTTCTCCTTTAAAGTAGAAAATCTGTGTTTTTCTCCTTAAAATTGGAAAATCTGCATTTTTCCAGAGCAAACACATAGATAGACTCAGGGTATAAACAGATGTCACCTTTATGTTGCCATAAAAATGTTTATAGTGGCACAAAGGCCAAGCAAACAGACAGCCATGTCCCTTGTCATGCAACAAAGACCCCAAAATTGTGGTCATAACATGGGTGCCACAAATGTTGTTACAGAGCACTCCTGGGGTTTCAGGGACCCAATCTTGCAAGCACAAGATTCCTCTATTCAGGATTCACTGGATGTACGTCCCTACAAATGAGGGAACACAGGGGCATCCCAAGTATTGTCCTGCAAGATTAGGCCCCACCTGCTCCAGGAAGCAGCAGGGGCCCAACCCTTTGAGACAACAGGTGATGTCTGTTTTGCTCAGTGAAGCAGATCAGCTGTGCCAAGACACATCCAAGCTAGGGTCAGATATTCAAAAACTCAGAGCCTGAATTGATTCAGTCTTTAGGTTAGTCTAACCCACCTAGATTGAACCAATTTGCAAATGAATAAACATTCACTTTTAACTCAGGAAATGCAGGCACATGCCTGCAGTGGCTCAGAAGCTGGGGGGCACTAGAGCACACCTTTAGCTGCAGGGAAGCTGTGCTGGTGGGGTTGTAGCCAGCCTTGGCAGTAATCTCAAGTGAACCAGCCTGGGTGGGGGTTTAATTCTTCCTTTCCTGTCCCACCTGGGCTGGGGTCTACCTGGCACTCCCCCTCACTGCTGCAGGGGCAGGGTGTAGCCAGATGCTGACCAATGTGGCCCCCTGAAGCAAAGGGGGCAGGAAGGGGGTTCCCCTCCCTCCACCCTCTCTGTTCCTAGAGGGCTGCATCTGGCATCTGCTAGCCCCAACCACTGCTTTCACCGATTGTGCCCTGCACAAGGCGAGCAGTGGAATAAGATCATTCCCTGCCCACTCTGCCAGACACCAGAGGAAGGGGAGAAATAACCACCCTTCCTGCCTCCTTTGCCTAAGGAGGCCATGCCAGCCAGCCTCTGGCCACACTCTCTCCCCTGCTGCTGGAGTGGCAAATGGGGAGCAAACCTTACAGAGCAGCAGTCCCTGCTATGGTTTCCCAGGAGTGTAAGCCTCTTCCCAGCAGGAGGCCTGTGCTGTGGATGGAATCAGGGTGAGCAGAGCTGCTGCCTGCTGTGTGGGGCAAGTGCTGGCACAAGGGCTCAGAGGAGTGGCCATAGCCCCCCAAGCTTTCCTTGGCACTGCCACTGCTCACCCCAGGGGCAGAGGGGATGGAAGAGGAAATAAACCCCCTCCCTGCCCGCTTTGCCACATGTTGGCCAGCATCTGCCTACATCACTGTACCTGCCACTGCAGCAGTGAGGGGGGAGTGCCAGGCAAACCCTGGCTTGGGTCCATGCTGGTGGGACAGGGAGGGAGGAATTAAACCCACTCCCTGACCACTTCACTTGAGGCTACTACCAGAGGTGGGTACAACCCCACCGCTGAAGCAGTGAAAGGAAAAATGCCTAGTAGGGGCTGCTGCGCCCCTGCCTTTTGACCCTGGTTGGGGTCTGTGATGATGGGACAGGGGAGGGAGAGGGAATAAACTTCTTCCCTGCCCCCTTCACCTTATAGGGGCTGGCATCTGACCATGCCCCCCCTGCCCACTTCTGCTCTGGGTAGGGAGCAGGGGGGTAGGGCCCTCTCTGTTCCACTGGAGCGGAGAGCACAGCCTAGCCTAGGGCTGCACAGCATGCTGGGATGCTGGGGGACTCTGGTTTAACTTAAACCAAGAAGAGGTCTGGGACAGATGTTCCATAAACCAGTTTGAGCTCAGTCAGTTAAGTCTGATACTACATTCAACCAGGTTTATCTCAAATCGGCTTTGGTCATTTTGAAACTGGTTTATGTGCACTGAGCTTCTGTTCTGTTACAGGTTTAACGCAGTTTCTGATCACTTAAACCAGTTTATGTGTAACTTCTGTCCCTAGCACAATTTTGTCCCCAGAACAATTTTGATCTCTATCTATAACAATGGAGCAGGCAAGAAAAAGCAATTCATAAATTTAATCTTCTATTCTTAGCAGTTTCTTCCCTTGCACCCACTGGTATCCCTCAATGTAAGGCTACCCCTAAAGTGAACCAAGTTCTTTTCTGTATGGCTCTACCAAAGTCCTCATCCAAACTTACATTAGTTTCTTAAAGCTTCACATGACAAATATTTTGATCATATTAATGACATAATAATCAGACTAGGAATAGGAGTTAATGAGATTTTGATCTTCAAAAAACATCTTGACACCCATCTGATCCTAGCAGTCTTTCCTGCCCAAGTGCAGGGGGGCTGGACCCAGTGATTGGCAATGTCCCTTCCAGCCCGTAACAGCTGGCAGAAGTTGGATGCTGCATTATTATTGGTGGCATTAACTCATCAAAAACAGAAAAGATCTTGAAAAGCCTAATGACCAGCCATGAAAGCCAATGCTGTTAATACATGTACATATGAAAAGAATGTAAGCAAAAGTCTAACTTATTTCTAACATTCACAAAAAAAGTCTAATCGCAAAACTTTATCAGGAAAGGGTGGCTTTTCATTCCACGGGATATAATGCCAAAACTGAGCACTTAAACAATATATTGTTTAAATTATTTTTCATGTTAACCATGTTGTTTTCTCCTCAGGCTTTATAATGTTTTTATTTTTGTAGCCTTTTTATGCAGATACCTTATTTATATTTCAAATTCTGTAATCAAGTGGGTAGAAAAATTATAGATATTAAACTGAGAATGACCCAAGGCTTTGTGATTATTTGTCATAATTGTGATATTTCTCTTCCAATCCAACTAGCCCATGAAGAAAAATTTAAAATGGAAAATGTAGTATTTCCTGGTTTAAAAACCTACATTGGTGTCATTTATGCACCTGATACACTATACCTGAATAGTAATGTGTTTTTTCTAGGGTTATCACAGCATCTTAGGACACGGAAAGATAGACACAGCCTTATAAAATCTACACGTTTAATATATTTGTGTAAATTCCACTGGGATCAGTAACTATGCCATGGTGACTGCATCCAGTAGGTGGCTATTATTGCACTATGCTAGTAGGTAGTGGGAGACCAAATAATAACCTATTTGCTTTTAGCAATTATCAAAGAATGCATGCAGACAGAAAAAGCCCAAACTAGCATAACTTACTCAGATAGAGTTTTCTCCCAAATACCCCATAATTATCCACTGCTTTAGGTAGTTATCCAAATTTAGGGGTTTCATTATCTGTTCACTGTATTTTTACACCATGTGAACCTGTGTCATTTGTTCATGCCATATGTTATCAAAGTGCCACAGTGTGAGTCCAGCATACATATACATATGCAAAGCTGGCTGACATTTTTAGTGATGTTTTGTTATTCTGTTTGGAAATAGTCTCACTATTCCTTCTGGGAAAATTTCATAGCCCTAAATTTTAACGCAAACATATGGTGTGGAAAAGGCTTTTCATCAGTGAGAGTTCATGAGTCCAATAATAGCAGCATAGCATTTCTGGGCCTGGTCTGCTCCTTCCTGCAATCTTGGGGAAAATGTTATTATCCCGTCTCTTCTTCTTCCCACAAAATGCAATCCTTTCCTGAGTAGCTGGTTTCTCCTGATGCCTTCCTCAAGAGGCCTACCTCTTCTCCATGGAAGGAATGATGATGACAAACAAAAAGGATCATAGCTGCTGAAAGGTTTTTTGCTTCCTCAGACCTTTCTAGAGTTCCTCCTAGGGTGTTAGTGTAGCATAAGGAAGAAAGAGAGGCATGAAGCATCTTATGGCTTGTAATCCCCTCCCCCTGACTCCTTCTATTGTTCAGACTCTTATTTTTGTACCTTCAAACCCCTGCATTGCTTTCTAGTCCTCCCTAGTACATGCAGAGGACCTGGGTCTTACAGTGGACAACAAGCTAGATATAAGGCAGCAGTGTGCCTTTGTTGCCAAGAAGGCTAAGAGCTTACTGGGCTGCACTAGTAGGAAAGTTGCCAGCAGATCAAGGGACGTGATTATTCTACTCTATTCTGCACTTGTGAGGCCACATCTGGAGTACTGTGTCCAGTTTTGGGCCCCCCGCTATAGAAAAGATATGGACAAGTTGGAAGCAGTACAGTGGAGAGCAATAAAAATGGTTTGGGGGCTGAGGCACATGACTTATGAGGAGAGGCTGAGGGAACTGGGTTTATTTAGTCAGGAGAAGAGAAGACTGAGAGGTGATTTCATAGCAGCCCTCAAGTACCTGAAGGGGGGTTCAAAAGAGAATGGAGCTAGACTGTTCTCATTGGTGACAGATGACAGAACAAGGAGCAATGGTCTCAAGTTGCAGCAAGGGAGATGTAGGTTGGATATTAGGAAATACTTTCTCACTAGGACAGTGGTGAAGCACTGGAACAAGTTACCCAGAGAGGTGGTGAAATCACCATCCTTGGAGGTTTTTAAGGCCTAGTTTGACAAAGCCCTGGCTGGAATGACCTAGTTAGGGATAATCTTGCTTTGAGCAGGGGGTTGGACTAGATAACCTCCTGCGGTCCTTTCCAACCCTAATTTTCTATGATTCTATTTCATGAATCTTTTAGCACTACCCTGGCACAGAATGCAGACAGTTTACCTTTCTCTCTATGGCTAGGGACAGACATTACACATAAACCAGTTTAAATGATCAGAAACTGGTTTAAACCTGTAATAGAACAGACATTCAGTGCACACAAGCCAGTTTCGAAATGGCCGAAACTGGTTTAAGATAAACTGGGTTGAACGTAATATCAGACTTAACTGATTTGGCTCAAATCATTTTATGCATTGTCTGTCCAAACCCTTGCTGGTTTAAAATAAACCAGACACCTTCAGCATCTTGGCATGCTCTCTGGGCTGGGCTCTCTGCACCAGCCCATCCAGGCTGGCCTCGCCCCTATGCTCCCCAGTCAGAGCAGGGACAGGCAGGGGCAGGGGTCTGGGCAGGGAAGGGTTTAATTCCCCCTTCCCTGTCCCACCAACAGGGACCCAAACCAGGTCTGCCAGTTGCTCCCCCCTCCTGCTGCAGCACCAGGCACCATGACCCCTGAGTCAGAGGGGACAGGGAGGGGGGTTAGTCTCCTCTCTACCCCTACTGGCAGCCAGGATAGAGGGGAGACTGGCTCCCTGTGGCAGAATAGGCCCCTGCTGTCCCCTCTGTGGAAGGACGGAGGAAAGGGGAATAATTCCATCCCTGCCCCCCCAAAGGGCCCTACAGGCTGGCTGTGCTCCCACTGGCCCACTGCAGCAGGAGGGGCAGGGCCCTTGGTGGGGGCAGCAGCCAGTCATAATGTCCAGCAGCACGAACCCCTTCCTGGTGGGGGGCCCCACTGTGGGGCAGGCAGATCTGTGGCAAGCTGTGCGTGGCAGCATCAGGGCCCAGAGGAGGCCAGAGTCTGCCCCAGCACTGCCACCATGGCCACTTTCCTAGCCCTGCAGCACACCACCACCAGGAAGGGGCTCCTGCCCCATCACAGTTGCTCCCCTCTCACCACTCCAGCAGCCAGATGGGGCATGGCCAGACACCATGGGCTGGGTGGATCTGGCCATGTAGAAGTGCTTTGTCAGGCCCCTGGTGGGTCCCCCTGTCCTGCTGGGCTGAGGCACCATTCCCTGGGCTTACAGCGGGGCTGGGGCTGCTCTGCAATGGGACTGCCTTTCTTGGCAACCCAGCCACAGAAGCTCCTTTGCTGCTACTGCTGTTGGCCCCAGCCCCACGGTACAGGCAGGGACCCCCAGGTGCAGCCCTGACCCCACATGCCCCACAGTGGCTCCAGGCTCACCCATCTGGGCTAAGCAGTGGCAGCAGGGGAGAAATGGCTGGTCAGTGTGGAGAAAAAGCCCCTCCCCATCCCACTGCTGGTGCTTCGAGGTACTGCCACCCGGAGCCAGCACAGAACTGCCCTGTCTCTTTGCCATGTCACCACCACCTTTGGGCTGCCGTATGGGACAGTGGTGGCAGCAGGGCAGACAGGACATCCCAGTGCCAGCTCTGGGTGGCTGCAGCAAGAAGTGCCAGAAGCAGGATGGGGCAGGACTGCTTTTGCCCTGCACCAGCTCTGGGTTCCCCTGTCTGGACTGCTAGCTCCAGATGGCTGCACCTAGAAGCGCCAGCAGCAGAACAGGACTTTTCCCCCATGCTGAGCTGGTGTTTCTTTCCCACCACCACTGCTCAGCCTGGATGAGCAAGCTTGGAGCTGCCAGGGTCACGTGGGCTCAGGGCTGCGTGCACTGGTCCCCGCCTGTACCGTAGGGCTGGGGCCAGCAGCAGCAGCAAAAGAGCTACTGCAGCCAGGCTGCTGAGAAAGACAGTCCTGCTACAGAGTATCCCCAGCCCCACTGCAAGCTCAGGGAGTGGCACCTTGGCCTACCAGGACTGAGGGATCTGCCAGGGGCCAGACGAAACCCCTCCACAGGCCAGATCTGCCCAGCCTGCAGCATCTGGCCATGCCCCAACCATGCCACAGTAACCAAAGCACAAATCAGGGAAGTGCTGGGAGCTTAGCCAGCTCCTGGAAGCCTTCCAGTTGGATTATGGAAAAGAAAAAGTTACCCTCCCTCTATCATTATGCCTAACTCTGCGGTAGCACAGAATAGATTTGGCAGTCTGGTACAGAAGAGAGGCCCAATTTACCACCAACAGCCCTTCTACTTCCTCATTAACTCTGTATCGCATCACCTTTATCTCTTTCTCCAAGGGCATATACTGATGATTATGCCTTGGCTCAACTACTGTCTCAATAACCCTGCTTGTGAAATGTCATGAGAAAATGGGAATGAGTCACAGAAAGATATGTTTTCCTCTGCCACTGAGTCAGGGCCATATTTAGTAAGAAAGTATTACCAAGAAAGTCAGTCTCCCTATCCACTGTGGAGCTTTGGCCTACAGCTGAAAACTTTGCCAGCCTTATCCTGCTTGGCCTCCTGCTGTGAATTTAAAGAAACATAATGTATACCCTCAAAGAAAGCCATATTACTATCTTGAAATTACTATAGTGTTATAATTGATGGCTACAAAATTATATTTAGAGATCAGCTTTTAGGAATTGGCTTGTAGGTAGAGTAAAGATTGTATTAGAACAATGGTCTAAGGGAACTGCAAGAGTTAATGGTTTCTAAAAGTCTTTTTGTGACAAAGTTCCATGTTCCCAGTGTTTTGGCAGACACTGTCTGAAACTAACAGACAAGCAGTCACATATATCCTGGGAAATTGAAAGCATGCCCAGAAAACTCATAACAAGAGATAAGGAACTCTGAAGAATTGGCATTAGGTCATAGTGACCAGCTGCAAAGCCCCTAAGATTTCCAGTTTTGGTGAAATCTCTCCCCTATGAGGACAGACTAGAGAAACTGGACCTTTTCAGCCTCCACAAGAGAAGGTTGAGAGGCGACCTTGTGGCTGCCTATAAGTTCATCACGGGGTCACAGAAGGGAATTGGTGAGTATTTATGCACCAAGGCGCCCCCAGGGGTTACAAGAAATAATGGCCACAAGCTAGCAGAGAGCAGATTTAGATTGGACATTAGGAAAAACTTCTTCAGTTAGAGTGGCCAAGGTCTGGAACGGTCTCCCAAGGGAGGTGGTGCTCTCCCCTACCCTGGGGGTCTTCAAGAGGAGGTTAGAAATGACCAAATTAGGAGGCCAGGGATGCCCAAATTAGGGTACCAGGAAATGACCAAATTCAGATGCATGCATGTGATGGAGAATGCAAGATGAAGAATTATGCTAGCAGAACAGAACATGAACAGTTTGACAACCTCAGGGAAACCAATCAACCATACCTGGAAATGAAGGGTCACCAGGAGAAAAAGAATACAAAAGGAGGGATTTCAGAGCAGCAGGGTCAGATCCCAAGGCCACCATGGGAGAAAGGCACACCAGTGGCCCATCTCGTCCACTCCACGGGGGGGTGGACCTCGGCCCTCAACCTGCTGACATTCGAAAAAGAACCACAGCGTAGTGTTTGCATATTGGCCATGCATTCCATCCCTCTGTGAAAGCCATAGGCCTGGTAGATAAGTAGGATTGGGTGGGGGGGGTGTATTTTGTTTGCTTGCATGCATTACCCCTATGTGCTATCATTGTGTATCAATAAAATTTGCTTATTATTGAATGGAAGAAGTCATGGTCAGTCTTAGGATGTGGGTCCACCCAGAACAAGGTGTCAGGAATGAGTCATAAATCTAGTGCCACCAATAATTATCATTTATTGTATGTAATAGGACACATAGGAGCCTTAATCATACATCCCATCTCCAAGGTGTTAGAATCTATACAAACACTTCAAGAGCTAGGTCAAAAGAGCTTGCAATCCAAATATAAAATGAAAATCTACTGGTGGTATGACAAACAAGCAAGCAAACACAAGGAAAGAATGAGACATCCTGATCAGCAGGATTTCCAGTGCCTTAACAATAATGCATATATAAGGTTGACTTAATTTGGAGTAAAAGAAAGGAAGAAAACGGAGGCACCAAAGATGATTAACTAACACAACTAGATCAATAAATGCTACATTGAATAAACTGGCAGTATACCTAGGCTGGGTAGGGAGTTCTAATAGAGACAAATGTTGCTGCTCAGTAGTTTGAAACATGAACAACAGCTTCAGCACTGTAGTCTTCCCAATACTGAATCATAACAATTCACCTTATTTAATGACTACAAATAAAAGCTATCTGATCTTAAAATGGTGTTTTATCTATGAAGGATAATATTTTTCATCCTGCAGTATGGCAAAATTATCACCCACCTGTACAGAAACAGTATAGGTGATAAGAGGTAGTGAGCATCACAAGGCTATGCTCTATGCCTTGTATTTTTTTTTAAGTCTCCAGAACAAACAAGATTGAAAATAAAGATCTGATCCTGTGAGAAACCCTATTGACTACAATACAGTTTCTACAGAGGTGCAAGCTTGATCATAAAATTAGTATTGAACGATTTAGAAGTAGTTCAGGTAATACATTTTTTATTCTTAAATAATTAATTTTATCTGCTTAATACTACTCTAACCCATGCACTAAGGCAAGGAGGAAAAGGTAGGATCCTCCTCTTCTCTCAAGAGATCTCTGGACAGAGTCAGCATCCAGTGGAAAATTTCAGGGGATGCTATAAACACAGGAGAGGCATCCTCTCAACTCTTATCAGCATTTGGGAAGAGTTTAGTGTTCAGAAAGTTTGACCTCAGTGCTGCTGAGAGGCTTGTCCCAAAGGAGAGGCAATTCTGAGGAAGCGTGGTGGTGCTTACCATTTTTTCTTGAGGAAAATGCCACTATTGACTTAGAAACAGAAAATCCCTTTAAAATATTTTTAATGGAACTTATTAAACCAAGATAGCTTCTTTAAGGGGTGCTTTCTTAGACACACCCATTTTTCTTTAAAAATAGTCAAAGATTCAAAAAAATTTCAGAAGATTCAAATTGAACAGATCTCCCTTTAAGAGTAATTTAACACGTACAATCAACTGAAATAGTACATAAAGTTAACATTATTCCACTGGGAAGACAACTGAAATCACATGCCAATTAAAATATTTCAGTATGTTCATCTAATAGCAAAATATTACAGCAGTCTAGGCAGCCTGATAGTGTTCCATGTATAAAAATAGCTTTCCTGAAATAACTATGTGGCTTTTATGTGTTTTATTGGACCAGCGAATTTCCCAGTGGACCAGTTATGGTTGTTTTAGATGTTAACACACTTGCTGGAGAGTGGAAGTATTGAACCCGAATACATTAGTACTTTGTTAGTTTGCTTGTTGCCTACGAATGACATTTAAATAACAGCAGTGCTGCTTTATTGTACAGAGGCTTTGGGTTTCAGAATGTTGGCAAGTTGTTTGAATAACTCCATGCTTTGTTCACATTGCATAAATCTCCACACGGTGGGTATTATGTTCTCAGCCATATTATCAGGAAAGGAGGGAGCCTAGGATTTCTATGAATGCAATTAATTTGGCAAGATTGCTATAGTGTTGTACTTTTTAAATCTACATTTTTTCAATGCTTGGCAAGAGGTAGTAATCAGAACAGCAAGTGATTCCAACATGTAAAATAGGATGCCTGATGTAAGGATCCAGTGCATTAAAAACCCTTGTGTCTGAAATATTTCCTTTTCTATCTTATGGGAAACAAGAAAACCTTTGAAATAAAACAAAGATTTTTCAAAAAGAGTTTTATTCTAGTGCTTCTTTGAAGGAGTCTATACATGTAGAATACCTACCATATATTTTTGTTTTAGAGATTGCAGGTTCTATTCAATTTAATTACTTCACCCTGTGGCTTAAAATCTAAGGTGTTTTCAAAACAAAGACAGTTTCCATTAAATGTAGTTACTTCCGACAGATACTTCCATGTTAAAAGTACAGGGCAAAGGTGTGGCTGGAAAATTTAAATGGTTATTAATTCATGGTTTTTACTAAATTAATATACATTTAGGCTGTGCAAAGCTTTGGTTCCTGATTCGATTCGGTGGAGATTTGGCCCAATTTAGTGGCCAAATCCCTGAATCTGAATCTAATCAGAAGGTCCTTTAACCTCTCCAAATCGAATTGGAACCCTCCAGATTGATTCAGAGACATTCAGAAATATTCAGTGATTTGGACATAGGCACAGCTTTAAATGTTTTTTCTACATACCTCAAGATACCAGGTGATTCATCAATGCTGCAATGGTGGGGTGGATGGAATATCCCACAGGAGCATGGGGAGCTCCCCAGCACACTCAGCAGCAGGCTCAGAAGTGAACCAGAAGCACTTCTGGTCCAATTCCAGTTCTGCTGGGGGGGGGGGCACTGGGGGCCCCCCTACACCCTCCCCCGGCTCAGCTACTGGTCCCTCCTGGGTCTCAATGGGCACCCAGGGTCCTCCCATGGCTGATTGCTGAGCTGGGGGGGCAGGGAGTGAGGGGGTCCCCCCATGTGCTCGGCAGTGGACCCAAAAGTGGACTGGAAGTACTTCCAATCTACTTCCAGGTTCACTGCTAAGTATGCATGGGGGGCCCCCGCATTCCTGTGGGATGCTTCATCTGCCCCACCATCACAGCATTCACAAGCCATGCCTGGTACCTCAAGGTATGTAGAAAAAACATTTAAAAGCTGTGTCTATGGCTGAATCACTGATTCTCCAAATCAGCATCAAATCTTCAGATTCGGATTCAATCAAATCAAATTGGGGACAGTGATCTGAATCAACTAATTGAATCAATGTCCCCAATTCATGCCAAATCTGAATCTGAATCCAAATCAAATATGGCCCGTTTCACACACCCCTAATATACATAGTATGAGATTATACCTGAGATGTCTAATTACCATGTTTACTTAAATCCAATATGAAGTTTTTTTCCCATTCAACATGGGGGGTTGCAAAGTCTCTCATCTTGGATCTGAGTACAAGGCAGTGTGACAGGCAGCTGCTGCAGTTTTAACTCTGGCTCTGACCCAGACTCAGGGTCAGAGTCAGCATCATAGCTGTTGCCCAACCCTCTTGAAGCCTCTTCCCACAAAAGTCTCTTCTCTCCCCACCTGTCCTCCACTGCCTGCCCGCTGTGATGGCAATGGTAGCAGCTCCGGCCCTGATCTGCAGCCAGGGCCAGGTTCAGAGCTGCTGCCACCACAACTGCCACTGCCTGACTGGGCAAGAGCCAGTGACCATGTGCTTTCTGCTCCAGGCTGCAGCTGGAGCTAGAGCCAGAGCTATGATGGAGAGTAAGTGGTGCCAGGGGAGGCAGGTGACAGAGGGGCAAGCACTGGGGAAAGGGCAGGTAGGGGGTCAAGTGGTGGCAGGGCAGGTGCCAGGCGGCACTAGTACAGGAGGAGGTAGAGGCACTGGGAACAGCCACACAGGAGCAGGCTGAAGGGGTCAAGTGTTAGGGGGGCAAGTAGCAAAGGGTTACAGCCACTGTGGGAAGACAGTGTTGGGGGAACAGGTGCCAGAAGGGTGTAGGCACTGCAAGGAAGACAGGAGCTAGGGTGTAAAGGCACTGGGGGCAGGCAATGGAGGGGCCTTAGGGGGGGCAGGTGGCAGGGAGCAAGGGATGCGGTCAGACCACTTGAGTGCCTTGCTGCCTGCCCCCACTGATAGCCTGTTCCCCTCCTACCTGCCTCCTGGTACTGCAGTGGTGGGGGAGAATGAATTTAAAATAACCCCCCAATAATTAGATGCTATACATGTAAAATTATTACAAATGTTAATTTTTCATGAAGGGAATCGAATTATTGGGGGGTCATCTTAAATTCAGAGTCATATTGGATTCAGGTAAATATAGTACTAAGAATGAGGACTTTAAGCCTACTGAAGCACATTTTCAAAACTTTGCAAAGCCTAAACCCTTCAGTCACTGGATTTGATTGAAAACTGCCATTAACATGCATTTTAACAAGTCTTTTGATAGTGTAGCATATGTAGGCTCAAGCTTTCACATGAATTAGTTCACACATTTTCCTGAACCTCTTATAACTTTACTTCTATATTTACTTCTACAGGAAAATGAAGATTAAAGTGTTAAAAGGAAGTGAAAGTAAGATAGGAGTTCAGAAAGAATTGTTTGGAAGATGACCCACAATGTTGTTTAATCATTACCTTATAGAACCTTCAACATTTGTAATTTGTGTGTCCACCACTTATTTATCACTGTGCATATGAAGTCTGAAGTAACAAAATGAACAGTCAAGCAGAAAAGTAGAAGTCACAGCTCATTACTCCTGCACTAAGAATTACTCACATTCTTAAACACATTGCCTAAATGAAGAGAGGTCATGCAATAAAACCTTATGAGATTTCTTATTTAGCAAAGTGCACATCATGTTAGTGCTTTCTCTTGCACTCCTTTTTGTGCTTGGATTTTTACAACTCATTTCAGTTTTAATAGGTTGATATAAGGCCTGGACTAGAGATACATTGTTGGTTTCCACAGTGATAGCTTTATCATCATTACACACACAGCTTTAATACTATTGCCCAAATAAAGCAATGTATGGCAACTTGTTATGGATTATTAGATAAATAGTAAGTAGATTCTCATTTCATATGAAATCTGTTTATTGTTTTAATAAAAAAATATACCAATTGGTTGGTCTAATAAAAGATATCAAATTCACCCAAGGAACCTTGTCTACCAAACAAAAAAGCATTTGGCCTCAAACCAAAAAACGCCTTTGGAAACAGCTGATCATTATGCAGTTCAATGTGAACTTTAAGGTTAGATATTTTCCTTGAATACGTGATAAAACAGAAAGGAAGTCTCCCATCTGAAACAACAATACATTTCTATAACAAAAGTGAAAGCCCTAAAAACATTTGAGTCTGACATGGCTGAGTGCAGTTCTACACAGAGTGAGTGACATCAGGACCCAGAAACCTGCTGGCAAACAGGGGAGTTTGGTAGGGGTTCTTTCTCTCTCTGTTTCAGTGGCCTTTTTTAGTGCACTGTTGCTATCAGCAATGTAAGCAAAGGAAAGGTTCACAGATTCATAGATTCATAGATGCTTGGGTCAGAAGGGACCTTAGCAAATCATTGAGTCTGACCCCCTGCCCTGGGCAGGAAAGAGCTCTGGGATCAGATGAGCCCAACCAGGTACATGTCTAGCCTCCTCTTAAAGACCCCCAACGTAGAGGATAGCACTACCTCCCTTGGAAGCCCATTCCAGATTTTGGCAACCCTTACCATAAAGAAGTTCTTCCTGATGTCTAACCTATGTCTGTTCTCCGTCAGTTTGTGGCCATTGTTCCTAGTTACTCCAAGGGGTGCCCTGGTAAACAGAGCATATCCTATTCCATGCTGTCCTCCCCGATGAATTTGTACGTAGCCACAAGATCACCTCTCAGCCTTCTATTGTGGAGGCTGAAGAGATCCAGAGCCCTCAGTCTCTCCTCATAGGGTTTTGCCTGCAGGCCCCTAACCATATGACTGGCCCTCCTCTGAACCTCTTGAGGTTGTCCACATCCCTCTTGAAGTGCGGCGCCCAAAACTGGACCCAGTACTCTAACTGCGGTCTGACCAATGCCACATAAAGGGGAAGTATCACCTCCCTGGACCTTTTTATCATGTTAATGCATGATAAAGTGCAGTTAGCTTTACCGATCACTTCATCACATTGAGAACTCATGTTCATCTTCCATTGCTGTGCTACTGAGAAGGTCCTCCCCCAGCCTGTAAGCGATTCCTTCTTCCTAGGTGCAGTACCTTGCATTTCTTCTTATTGAACTGCATCCTACTTTGTTCTGCCCATTTTTCCAATCTGTCCAGATCTGCCTGGATTTGTTCCCTACTCTCTGGTGTGTTAACTTTACCCAAAATTTGGTATCATCTGCAAATTTGGACAGAGTGCTTTCTATGAACTCATCCAAGTTACTAATGAAAACATTGAACAGCACTGGTCCAAAGACTGAGCCTTGTGGGACTCTACTGCCCACATCTTTCCAGGTCAATACCAACCCATCCACCGCCACTCTCTGGGTACAACCCCTAAGCCAATTTGCCACCCACCTGACTGTGTAATCATCTACATCACAGTCTCTCAGTTTATCTATGAGAATATAATGAGATACTGTATCGAAGGCCTTCTTAAAATCCAAGTAGATGACATCCACCTTGATTCCTGTGTATAAGCATGTGTGACCTGGTCATAAAAAGAAACAAGGTTAGTCAGGCAGGATCTGCCTGCTATGAATCCATGCTGGTTGCCCTTTAGCATTGCTTTCCCCACTGGACTTCCACAAATGTGATCCTTAATAATTTTTTCAAAATTTTTTCCAAGGATAGAGGTAAGGCTAACTGGCCTATAGTTACCTGGATCCTCCTTCCTCCCATTCTTGAAAATAGGGACCACATTGGCCCTTTTCCAGTCCTCTCAGACCTGACCTGAGCACCAAGAGTGCTCAAACAGCTGTGCCAGTTCTGCAGTGACACTGGCTAATTACTTCAGCACCTTGGATGAAGATCATCTGGGCCTGCTGACTTAAACACACCCAGCCCCTCCAAGTGTCTCTTCACTAAGTCGGTGCTAACAGCTGGTGGGCGGGTTTCCCCTTTATGCCCGTCTATGATCCAGTTGGGAGATTTGTCCTGATCTGAGTTCAGGAATACAGAGGCAAAAACTCATTGAACAGCTCAGCTTTGTCCCCCCCGCTTATCTGTCACTAATTGTCCTAGTTTGTCTTGTAGGTGGCCTGTGCCACCCTGCACCTTCTTCTTGCTCCCTATATACCTGAAGAAGGACTTTTTGTCCTTTTTAATTTTTGTTGCCAGCCTAAGTTCCATTTCTGTTTTGGCCTTTCTGACTGCCTCCCTGCAAGTGCGGGCCAAGTAGGTATACTCCGCCTTGGTAGCTACCCCTTGGTTCCACATCCTATATGACTCTTTTTTTGCCCTTAGGTTTTCCTGGAGTTCCCTGTACAGCCAAGAGGGTTTCTTGGCCCCTTTAGCCCCTTGCTTGTGCAAAGGGATTGTCTTCTTCTGCACCCATAGGATTGCTCCCTTTAGGAGTGACTGCCCTTCCTGGACTCCTATTTTAGGAGTTTTTTGTTTGGTTGGTTTTGTTCTAAAAGGTACCCACAGAAGCAAAAGTAGCTGCAAGTCAGTATAATGCCAGAAATATTGGATTCTCATGTGCCTGCTCCCTCAAGGAACAGGCAAGGGAACTGCAGGAGGAAGTGGTTAGGTTGTGAAGCTTCCATTGACAAGAAGATTTTATTGCTGTAGTACACAAGGATATCTTCAAGCTTGTGAAAAAGAACCAGTCAGAGAAGACATCAGAGAACAAAGAAAACAAAAAATTCAGGAGAGTGGAAGCTGGCAGCTGTTCCACCTCTGAACCCCCAATCCATTGAAGTGAAGAACAGTTATGACACCCTGGTATCAAAGGAGCCTACTCCACTGGTGGAAGAGTCAAAGCTATGCACTCAAAAGACTGGAAGAATTGAGGCTACTTCCCTTAAGAGGCAACTTCAAGCTGGGATAGACCTACAGAAGCTTTGAGGTATCAAAGTACTTTTCCTGAGGCCTCTGAAGAGAAGCAGACACAGCAGAGTTAAGTAGCAAATGAAACAAAAACTTGTGTAAAACTCCATATATTAATACAAAAAATACTGTTACAGCAGGGACAGCAGTAGTGGTGGATGGGGGAGAGGATGAATGAGAGTAGGTGGGATGTGCCTCAGAAAGGAAAGGAGGGGAGAATTCTTACTTTCTTTGGGTACTTCAGAAATCGTCTCAACTTGCTGCTCCTGTGGTATTGACTGAAAGGCAGGTACATTCATGCCACTGTGCCTCCTCTGGATCCTGTCCTAGGAAAGAGGGAATTAGATTTTGCTCTTATCTACTGTTCCAGCCAAGGGTAGGAACAGATACACCCTCCAGATCAACATGTGGCTACACAGATGGTGTCACCTTGCAAGATTTTGGCTTCCTCAAGCATGTTCCAGGAAGAATGCATGCTGAACTGAGATGGGGTCAACCTAACAAAAAGGGGAAAAGAACATTTTTGCATATGGGTTTGCTAATCTAGTAAGAAGAGGTTTAAACTAGGTTCTATGGAGAATGAAAAAAAAAAAAGGAAAAGGAGGCAATATGTGAAGTCCTAACATAGTTGTGGGAGTGAAATTAGCAGAACAACTAGCTTGTTATCCAAGATCTTCACGTACTAATGTAAGAAGCACAAGAAATTCTAACATGCTCATAGAACTGGAAATTCTAGCATGCTCACAGAATTATGATCTCATTGGAATAACTGAGACTTCATGGAATAATTTGCGTGAACTGACTTGTACAGAAAGAGGAGGCAGAGAAAAAGGATATGGTGTCACCTTGTTCTGAGTGAGGCACAGAATGAAGTGGGAGGTAATCAAGTCTCTGGATTAAAGTAAAAAAGGGAAACAATAAGGGGGATAGTACTGTCAGTGTCTACCATAGATGACCACACCAGAAGAAAGATGTGGATGAGGCTTTTTTAAGCAACTAACTCAAGTAGCAAAATTACAGGACCCAGCATTTATGGGGGACATCAGTTATCTTGGTAAAACAACAGTAAAGTCAAGCAAGTTTTTTAATTGCAGTGGGGAGAATTTTTGGGTTCAACTCACAGAGACTCCAACTATTCCTAGTTCTCTCAATTTACTGCTTACTAATGCATTGCTTGAGCATCTGAAGGTGGACGGCAATTTGGGTGACAGTGATGGTGATCATAAAATGATAGAGTTCATGATCCTAAGGGAAGGGGGGATGTAGGGCAGCAGAATAAAAATGAAGAACTTCAGAAAAATCAGATTTTCACAAACTGGTAGGTAGGATTCTATGAAAAGAAAGAATATTAAAGGCACAACAGCCTTTATCCTGAGGAGGAAGAGAGGAAGTGCAGCAAGAAATTGGTTTGGCTAAACAGAGAACTCTTTATTGACTTAAAAAGGAATCTCACAATAAGTGGAACCTTTGCTGTGTTATTAAGGATGAATATACGTGTATAGCTCAGAATCTAGAAATAAAATCAAGGCCAAGGCACTGTAGTGCAGCTAGCAAGGGACAAAAAAAGGCAGTAATAAAGTATTCTATAAGGATCTTAAAAGTACGAGATAGTCCAAGGAAAATGTAGGTCCTTTCCTGAACCGGGACTACTAATAACAAATAATGTTGAGAAAACTGATGTGTTTTAATGTCTTTTTTCACTTCACTCTTCACAAAAAAGTTAGATTATCAGATGCCAGGACAACTAGCACAAAGGATAAGGAGGCAGATAATCAGAATGCAGAAGGGAAGGAACAGTTTAGAATTTACTTAGATAAGCTGGATGTTTTCAAATCAGCAGAGGAAGATAAGATTCGTGCTAAAGTAATCAAAGAAATTGGCTGAGATAATTACAGAGCTATTGACTATTATTTTTATTGTGTGTCAGGTAAAGTCTCAGATGACTAGAAAAAGGTCAATATCATGCCCATCTAACAAAAATGTGGGACAAGGAGGAGTTAGAGATCACTCAGTCTAACTTTGATACCTGAAAAGATAGTAGAGAAAATCATCAAGTAATCTGTTTTCAAGTTCGCAGAGGATAACAAGGTGATAAGAAACAGCCCATACAGATTTGTCAAGAGCAAGTTATGCTTAACTGACCCAGTTTTCTTCTATAACAAGGTGATGAACTTTGTGGATGAAGAGAGCAGTACTCTCTCATTACATTCTCAAAAATAAGCTAAGGAAACTACTATAAGGTGGGTACATAGCTGGTTAGATTAGATGGTGCTGCTGAAAGAGTGGTTCTCAATTTTCAATGTCCAACTAGGTGGAGTTAGTTAACTGGAGGTGTCAAGTGGGGTCCATCCTGTATCTGACACTATTCAATATCTTCATTAATGTATTTGAGGATGGTAAGGGGTGAACTCTTAATAAATTTGCAGATGACACAATGCTGGATCTCATAGCACACAATTTAGAGCATAGGACTGGGATTCAAAAGGACCTTGAAATTTTCAAGCAATGGTCCAAAATAAATTGGATTAAATTCAGTACGTACAACTGAAAAGTGTTGCATTTGGAATGGAACAAACAAATGCACAAATACAAATTAGTGAACGGCTGGCCAGTATGCCATGCTGCATGAAAGGAACCTGGGGAAACTGCAAGCTGAGTCAACAGTAATATTCTTTCAATTTTTTTAAGATAATAACCAGATGCATACATCAAGAATGTTGTACTCAAGTCAGAGGAAGTGATTCTTCCACTCTCTTGATCACTAGTAAGCTGAAGTATTGTAGCCAGTTTTGGGCACTACACTTTAAAAAAGATGTGGACAAATTGGAAATATTCCAGAGAAGACTAAAAATCATCAGAGGTCTAGAAAACACGACATACAAGAAGAGTTGTGGTTATTTAGTCTGGAGAAAGAAGGGGTGAGAGGGGATTTGATAACAGTCTTCAAAAACAAGAGGGTCTTGATAAAACTGCAACAAATTATTCTCTGTGTCTATAGGGCTAGGATAAGAAGAAATAGATTTAATTTACATGGGGAAATTAGTTTGTATATTTGGAAGAGATTTTTAACTATGATACTGGTTCAATATTTGAATAGATTATCGAAAGAGGATAAGGAATCTCTGGCAATAGAGATTAAGTGCAACTGAGACAAACATTTGCATAGGATGGTTTACATTGGGATGTTCCTTCATGGAGCAAGAGGTGGAACTAGATGACCTCTTGAAGTCCCATCTATCCTTGTTCTTCTGTCATTCAGTTTCACTATGTCTTATTAGTAAAAAATATACCATCTCAAAATCTTATGTTAGCAGTAAAGACCTCAACCTAGCTCAATGAACACTGTGGTAACTAAGCAATATACTTAAGCAGGGTAGGGAACATAAAAAGACAATGTTGCTTCTGGCTTGCAAAATATGTAAAGGATACCTCCAGTATTTCAACCTTCTCAATGATTCATAAGCAAACAATAAGGGTGTTTAAAAAGTCAATGACCATACCTAAAAGCTATCTGATCCTAAAACTGCATTTATATTTATGTGAGAGATTTATTTTACTCAAATGGCTTTTGCAGCTTGGTTGAATCACTACCATCTGAACAACAGGACCTGTCATCTGATGAGAAGCAGCAAAGCTTGAAGTTCAAGGGCATATTCAATGTTTTACCTTCAACAAAAAAATGTAAACAGCTCCAGAACAGACAATGTTGAAAATCAAGACATTGGGAAAGGTTCTATAAACAGGTTGGTAAATATGTAGTATTTTTGTACTTTTTTAGTAAATAAAAACAAATTATTCCTATAATTCAATAAATTCACTGCTTACATTAGAAGCAAAATATTGTTCTATTGGAGAATTTCCCCTTAGCCTCAGAAGTAGATGGGAGCATACAAATATCATAAGTCCCAAGATCTTTGACAAAAAGCAAAACTATCCCGGAATCATTAACAATCTGGAAGATGGAATGGAGTGCACCCTCAACAAGTTTGCAGATGACAACAAATAGGGAGGGGGAGGGGGGGGAGGAGTAATAGATACACTAGAGGGTTATAACAGCCTTTAACTACCTGAAGTGGGAGCTTCCAAAGAGGATTGAGCTAGACTGTTCTCAGGGATAGCAGATAACAAAGCAAGGTACAATGGTCTCAAGTTGCAGCAAGGGTGATTTTGGTTGGATATTAGAAAAAACTTTCTCACTAGGATGGTGGTGAAGCACTAGAATGGGTTACCTAGAGCAATGGCGGAATCACTATCCTTGGAGGCTTTTAAGGCCTAGCTTGACAAAGCCCTGGCTGGAATGATCTAGTTGGGGATGGTCCTGCTTTGACCAGGGGGTTGGACTAGATGACATCCAAAGGTCTTTCCAACCCTAATTTTCTATGATTTTTAAGCACTCATCCAGAATACCGTGCCCAGTTTGGGGCACTGTACCTTAAGAAAGATGTAGACAAATCGGCGAGATGAAACAAGAACACCAAAGATAAAAGAATTATGAAGCATGATCTATGAGAAATTGAAGAATTGGGTTTATTGGTTCTTGAAAGGATAGAACTGAGGAAAGATATAACAATCTTCAAATATGTAAAATATTGTTATAAATGGGACAATGTATATTTGGTCTTCATGAACATTGGGAGAAAGGAAAAAAAGCTATCAACATAATTTAAGTCAAAGATAATTTATGTTGGGTATTAAATCTTTGTAACTGTTTGGGTGGCAAAATATTGGGAATAGGTTACCTTAGGATCTCCTTAACTGGCAGGTTTTAAGTACAATTTAGACAAACCTAAATCATGAAAAACTTAAGTATAATGCAGAGTATTGGACAAAGGGTATTAAGATATTGTGGTCCCATCCAGTCCTTCATTCCTAGGATTCTATCTTCTATAATTCTATCCTTGCAAAAGACTGTTGGCTCATAAGCTAGCATGTGGAAGTGGGCAAATATTATTGACACAATAGATTCTGTGAATGCTTCTTGGTCTATGGCTCTTTTGTAAGTAGAATTGATGGTACATATGTCTAAAACAGCATGTTTCTATGCATTGTTTTGATTAGTTTAATGAAGTGCCTTCTGAAAATATTTACAAGTTACCAGTCCAGAAAGCTAGTCTTTTATCTCAGCCCAAGGGACAGAGTTTGGTCTACCTCAACAGAAGCCTAGAAAGAAACATGAATCCACTCATATTTCCCCACCCTGTTTCCTTCTTGCTGCAGGACAGCTTAGGTTGTGGCAGGCACTCCCTTTTGTAATCTAGTTTACTTCCTCTCTCACACCCAAACAACTCCAGAGACTAAGACAGAGAAAGCAAAAGGGAATGTGTCTGTATAGCTAAGTAGTTAGATATTTACTGGCCACGTCTTACACAAGACAGTAACTGTGCAATAGCTTGTTACTACTGCACAGTAGTTTCATGTGGCATGAAGCATGATGCAATGCTATTGTGCAGTAGTAATGGGCTACTGTGCAGTCAGCGTCACCTAAAAGCCATTTGAGGATGCTACTGCACAATAACTCCAGTTACTGTGCCGTCATTTAGTACTTGTATATACATGTAATGTGTATACAAGTAGTAAATGACGGCACAGTAACAACTGTGCAGTCAGTGTCTTGCATAGACACAGCCACTGAGGAATGGGATGTCCCTATTCCCATGAGTCCTGGAAAGATGGGAACAGAAGTCAGGACTTCCCCCTCCCAACTGAGTGCCCTACCTACAGAATCATCCTTCCTCCTGTGCTCTACCTCAGACCCCATTAATCATTTCTGTACAGCCTTCAATGAAAGGTGAAGAGTGCCCAGGCCCCCCCCCCCAACACCCCTACCTGCCCCTCACCCCCCTCAACCTAACGTATCCTCAGTGCTGATGGCCATGGTTCTCTCTTAGGGAGAACAGAACTCAGATCAAATGGACAAAGTTAACAGGGAACTTTTATTCACCAAGTCTAAAAATACTAGAACTAGGGGGCACCCACTGAAATTATCAGGAAACAAGACTAACAAGAAAAAGTAGTTTTTTATGCAACACATAGTTAACTTATGGAATTCATTACAACAGGAGATGGTGGAGACAGAACAGTCAGGTTCCAAAACAGACTAGATAAATTCATGGATGATAAATCTATTAAGAGCCGTTGAACAGAATAGTTGGAGATGTTTCTTCTGGCATCTGTAAAACAATAATGATTGATCCCTAGGTGGATAATGAATAGGGGATATATCACTCCAGCTATATCTGGTTAAACCATCTCCCTCAAAGCATCCACTTCTGCTGGAGACAATAGTGGGCTAGGTGAACCATTGGTCTGACCCGGTATGGCACTTCTTATATTCTATTTATGTTTTTATGTTCTTATATTCCATTTCCTAGTTAACAATCTAACCATGAGGCTTTTACATTAAAGGCAGGTACTGATACAACCAGCAGGTGAACTTTTTGGCTAAGTATAGATATTCAAAAAGCCTGAGGTATAATTGAGCTAAATTACACCATTTTCTGTAAGAAGCATAGTTTAGATTGGTAACAAACAGAATACACATTCACCCTTTCTTTGGTGAGGGAGCAAATCTTAGATCAGGTTCTGCCATTTTAAAACCAACCTATATGTGCTTATATTCTGTTCTGCTTTGGGTATAGACTAGTTTTGTGTGCCAAACCTCTGTTCTGTTATGGGTATAGACTAGTTTTGTGTGCCAAACTTCTGTTTTGTTGTGGGTATAGACCCGTTTCTGATCACTTATACTGGTAAAAGTATAATGTCTGCACCTGGCCTTTAAGAAAAGAATAAGCCTTGCTCTGGTTTTCCAAAAACTAATTGTAAGCCACTACTGAATGCCAAACACATGGAAGTCCCTGCCTGCAGCTTTTACTCAGGTACTTAAATTAGAAACAGAAACAGTTTGTCAGTAAAATCCATGTCCTAGATGTTTTCTACTAGCTAGCTCTATGCAGATACCCACTCAGAATATAGGGTTTTTGGACTGCTCTTCTGAGGCATATAACTTTCCCTAAACACTGTACAGGGATCCTGGACACTTGACTTTGGATGTTGGCTTTTACACTGGTGGGGCCAGCTGCCTAAAGTCAGGTATCACAGTGCCTAATTTGGAGGCACATAACTAGGGAACTACCAAAATCAAAGACACAGGCAACCAATTTCATGGGCTGATCATGAGACCAGCCACCATTTTTGCAGGCTTAACACAGTGAAGCCCCTCCCATGCCTCTGATTGGCTGAAGGGCCCTGGTGCCCCTGCCCCTCACTGCTGATTGGCAGAAAGGGCTGGGGCCACATGATAGGCAGCACTCTCAGCCAATCAGTGATGGGGTCCTAACCCCAAGATGATTTTTGAAAATGAGATTTAGAGTTTGAAAATGTTACCATAGCTCACAACTCAGTCATGGTTCTGCAGTTCTTTCATATGCCTCAGTTCTCCTCAGACTAAATAGACCCAGATGCTGATTTCAGTTATTCCAATAAGAATCTCAAGTAAGTGTGGGAATAATCTAAATCCAGGTAGGAAAGAAGACTTCATACTAATTGCCTAATTAATTGCACAATTACTTATTAACCCACTTATTATTACATAATTAGATTACATCTAAAAGTGAGCTGTGGTTTGTAACCACGATAAACGTCTGCTTATATTTTTTTAAGACTAGCATGAAATGCACAAAGCTCTATGCTTGCTTCTCTTCCTATCTCTTCTCCACAAAACTGTCATTGCTGTCATTCTTTATGATTTGCTGAGAAAAGACAAAGCATACAGAGTAGCTCCAAAACAGTGAGAGTTTCCCATTTAAAACAAGAGAGTTTCCCTTGTATGATCCAAGGCACTCATCTAGAATAGTGTGTCCAGTTTGGGGCACTGCACATATTTCAGAATAACCAAAAGTGGAATTTATGCCAAGCAATATGAAATATTTTTTTAATGTATTGATTATTATAATTTTGTCTCATGGTCTTATGATGCATTTGAAAAAAAGATGGAAGCCTTGTTTTCCCCAGGTAGAAAGGACTTCCATGTGAAGAGAGCAACATGAGAGAAAGCATGAGGATGAGAGGGTGGGAGAAAAAAGACAGGGTGGAAAAAACAGAAACATTGAGTATATTAGGGTCCCGTTACATGTTATACTGTGAGCCACACAAATGTTGATTAACGTTATTGCTAGCTCAAGCATGAAGCAGTCACACACACATGCCAGCAGAGGCCTGGAAGAATGAAATGTAATAATACGTCCCCACTCCCATTCCAGGCTTCCTCCCTGCCCCCTGCCAATTTATTTTAATTAATTTTTAATTCATACATCTTAGTGCTGAGCCATGGGGTCACCATGACTTGAAATGCTGTTGGTGGGGCCCAGCCCAATGAACTACATAGTAAATCATGAGTCTTTAGGTTTCAGACGAATATCATGCATAGTTTGTGCTATATATAAGTAGGTGTAAAAGTACTGCTTAAAGGTATGTTTATGGAGTACCTGTACTAAAACTTGCAGCAAATTCAAAAAAGTTAAACTGCATCTATTCTGACAAACTAAGTCTATAGGTACCTGTTGTAACATGCTTATATGCAGATTCACTCCCATGTGCTCAGGAAGAACAGAGTCTGACAGTAAAAGGAGGTAGAAGTTGTGGAGACAGAGAGCAAGATTGCTATTTGACCTCCAAGATTTATTTTTCCTGATGTAACAGTGGAAGGGGAACAGATTCAAGGAAAACCTCTAGCAATTAGGTTCTATACCTGGAAAATTATAACAAATTTATAAATTTTCCGTATAAAGAATCTAATTTTTGTGGGGCTGTGTTATATTCAGGATCATCTTATATTTAAGTAAATACAATAAATATCCAAGCATAGGTTATCTATTAGGATCTTAATGAGGATATGAAAATTAAAATAAATTTTACTTTATTAAAAGTAAAATAAAATATACTTTACATCATTTGCTTATGAGCCTGCTCTTTCCACAACATCAATCATTGCTTCATCTGTGGTGACAAGTAGTCAAGCCATTCACAGAAAAAATATCAGAAGTCAGAAATAAATGGACCTCTGGCTTTACTGGTTAGTCTCCATTATCTCTCCTAGCATGAGTGATACTGAGAGATGTTCCAATCTATTACACACCTCTATGGTTACCATCAAAAAAGACCTCACTACTACCCTTTCCTTTTAAAGACTACACTAAAGAAAAAAAACCCATATGAATAATTCTTAGAAGAGTATGTATCATACTAGAATAGCCTCCCTGCTCATCATCTCAGTGTCACAGTTTCAAATAATACAGCCAACTGAAATAGTAAATTGAACATAACTAAAACAATGGAAATATTTCCTATATTTTGTGAACAATGACAGCTATATAAAAATAAGCTACTGCATTTCCCCTAAAGAAAAGGGACTTTGGAATTATGCCTCCCAATTTACTGAAATCATTGGTGACGCATACGGGGTACACATGGGTGATGTGCACCCTGAGATTGGCAGTGCACCCCCTGGAAGTGCCAGCTGCAAAACTGGAAGTGCTGGCAGAAGTGAACTTCCGGTTTCACTGGTTTTGCCACTGGTGGTTCCGGGTTTGGCAATCAGCCGCTGGGGGACCTCCATCCCACCACCCCCATCAAAGATCTGGTCCCCCCCCCCAACTTGGGAGGCACCAGTTGCCCATGATTGAAGTTATAGCTATGTCACGTTGGCTAATCTTATCCTTGATCATATCACAGCAAGGGTGGTTATGCTAAATCTCCAATTCAAATTGCTGGCACTTGAAAATGGAGGTAGACAGAGTTAAATATTTCATGACTAATTCTAGTACTGCCACATGTAAAGCAATTCTTTACTCATGGAAATTAGCTTATCACATTTACAAGACATTGTTGCCACCTCTGCCACAAACATTTTTCAGGCAATTGCTATGGTAGGATCAATAAATATCTGTATACTAAGCCTCACTTCAGATTAAAATAAAATCTCAAATACAATTAAAACTCATCATAGTTCTTTGTTTTTGAAGAAAGTAGCACACTGACTTAATTGGGAAAAGGAAAGGAATATCAGCTTGTCCTGAATCACAGCAAGTATATTTCAGTCTGGAGGCTCTCAGATGTGCAGAGGAATTGCAAGTTATTGAAAAAAGTCAAATATTTGCCAAAGTCTAACACTCCATCAGGGTAACATGAAAAAAGTAGGCTAGTTTCTATAGCCAACAGCACAGGGGGAAGTGATGTGACTAGCATCTGCCTTTGATTCCCTGCCTAGAGGAGTATAGGTTGTATAGGTGTGACAGAGTGGGGAAAAATGGTGGGGGGGTAGCACTCTATGTTAAGGAGCAGTATACGTCTTCCACCATTAAGGCGGAGATGGAGGAGGGGAACACCTAGGAATTGTGGGTCAGGATCCAGGGGGGGCCAGGGGAAAAGGACTTGGTTGTGGGGATTTACTACAGACCTCCTCATCAAGATCAAGAGCTAGATGATGTATTCTCCAGGCAGCTAGCAGACGCCACACAGGCGAGGGAGGCTGTGGTCATGGGAGAGCTAAACTACCCAGATATCTGCTGGGAGGAGCAGACAGCCAAAACAAGCCGCTCATGGAAGTTCTTACACTGTGTGCAGGACCTCCACCTAACCCAGGTGGTGTCTAGTCCTACCAGGGGTAGCACCTTGCTTGACCTGGTCTTAGCAACAGGGGATGATCTCATGGGGAACATGCGAGTTCATGGTAGCCTGGGAAATAGTGACCATCACTTGGTCAAGTTCGCTATCCAGCGAAGGGTGAGTAAAGTAACTGGTGGGGCTAAGGTGTTGGACTTCAGAAGGGCCACCTTTAGCAAGCTTAGAAGGCTAGTTAGTGAGGGGATGCAACTCAAAAACAAAGAGCATATGGGGGTCCAGGAGGGTTGGAGATATCTCAAGGGAGTGATCCTTGGGGCTCAAAAGAAGTCTATCCCATTATGTAGGAAGGGAGGTAAGGGGGAAAAAAGCCCCCTTGGCTGAACAGGGAACTCCAGGAGAGTCTGGGGGCAAAGAAAGAGATGTATAGGCAATGGAAGCAGGGAGCAACCACCAAGGAGGAATATAGCTCCCTGGCACACTATTGCAGGGATTCAGTTAGACAGGCCAAGGCAGGGCTTGAGCTCAGGTTGGCTTCAACAATCAAGGACAATAAAAAGTCTTTCTTCAGATACACAGCAGGCAAAAGGAAAGCTCAGAGCAACACAGGGCCCCTACAGGACAAATCAGGACAGTTGGTGGTTGACACAGGGGAAAAAAGCAGAGCTCTTCAATGAGTTCTTCACTTCAGTATTTCTATGTACCGACCAAGCCAATTTCCCCACCTCAATCATTGACGGATGTCCACATGGCACTAGTCTGCTTATGGATAGTTCTGAAATAATTAAGGAGCTCCTGGAGGAGCTGGATGGGTACAAGTCAGCAGGCCCAGCTGCTAAAAGAATTGGCCAGTGTCATAGCTGAGCCACTGGCACAGCTGTTTGAGCACTCGTGGTGCTCTGGCCAGGTCCCTGAGGACTGGAGAAGGGCCAATGTTGTGCCCATTTTCAAGAAAGGGAGAAGGGATGAGCCAGGTAACTTTAGACCAGTCAGTCTTACCTCTATTCCTGGGAAAATGCTAGAGAAAATAATCAAAGAACACATTTGCGCAGGCCCAGCAGGGGAAACGATGCTGAGGGGAAATCAGCATGGGTTTGTCACAGGTAGATCCTGCCTGACAAACCTTGTAGCCTTCTATGACCAGGTCACACACTGCCTGGACATGGGAGCTGAGGCTGATGTCATCTTCCTGGACTTTAGGAAGGCCTTCGACACAGTTTCGCAACCTATCCTCATTGGGAAGCTAGCAGACTGTGGAGTGGATGCCTACACAGTCAGATGGGTGGCCAACTGGCTTAGGGACCGCACCCAGAGAGTGGTGGTGGATGGTTCCTTCTCAGCCTGGAGGGAGGTGGGCAGGGTTCAGTCCTTGGACTGATATTATTCAATATCTTCATCAGCGATTTGGACGAGGGCATGAAGAGCCCCCTCTCCACGTTTGCTGATGATACTAAGTTATGGGGCAAAGTTAGTACACCAGAGGGCAGGGAGCAGATTCAGGCTGACCTGGACAGGTTGGATCAATGGGCAGAGAGAAATAGGATGCAATTTAATAAAGATAAATGTAAGGTACTCCACCTGGGAAGGAGGAACCCCCAGCACACCTATCGGTTGGGGAGTGTCCTTCTCAGTAGCTCAGAGGCAGAGAGGGATCTTGGAGTCATAATTGACTCCAAGATGAACATGAGCCGGCAGTGTAATGAGGCCATCAACAAGGCCAATCGCACCTTGTCGTGCATTAGCAGGTGCATGACTAATACAACAAAGGAGGTGATGAGGCACTGGTCAGGCTGCAGTTGGAGTACTGTGTCCAGTTTTGGGCGCCGCAATTCAAGAGGAATGTGGGGAATCTAGAGAGGGTTCAGAGGAGGGCCGCTAGCATGATTAGTGGCCTTTGTGATAGACCTTACGGAGGGAGGTTGAGAGAGCTGAATCTCTTCAGCCTTCACAAGAGACGGCTGAGGGGACATCTTGTGGCTGCCTATAAATTTATTAGGGGAGGTCAATGGGGAATAGGGGAAGCGCTATTTACTAAGGCGTCCCAGGGAGTGACTAGGAATAATGGGTGTAAACTAGTTGAGAGTGGATTTAGGTTAGATATTAGGAAGAAATTTTTCACAGTAAGGGTGGCCAGGATCTGGAATGGGCTTCCAAGAGAGGTGGTGCTACCATAGCTTGGAGGTCTTCAAGAGGAGGCTAGACAGTCACCTGGCTGGGGTCATCTAACCTCAGTCCTCTTTCCTGCCAGGGGCAGGGGGTCAGACACAATGATCCATTGTGGTCCCTTCTGATTCTACAGTTTATGAATCTATGAATCTAGATACCAGTTACAGACATCATTTACAGCTGAGTCAACAAGGAAGCCTTATTCAGTCCTGAGTAAATACTGAATTCATGCTTCCTGAATAGGGTGACCATATGGAACCATGGGAAATCTTGGACACTGCCCACCCCCACAAATCAATGGCACTGCTGCAGGCAAGAGGCAGAGGTAGAGCAGCATGGTGCACTAGGCAGGTGGGCAGCAGCTGTGCCTGCCCACCTGCCTACCCAGTGCACCATGCTGCTCTGCCTCCCCAATGGACTGCACCCCATGCCCTGCAATTCCCCCTTCTCCCAGTCCAGTACATGTACCCTCTCACCTGGCACAGGACCATCCAGCCTCCCCTTGATTCCTGGCTGCAGCACCTAGAAGGAGAAGCAGACTGGCATACAAGGGGTTCTGGGCTCTGTGCAGACCCAAGTGTACAACACCTCCATGGCCAACATGGCCAGGCACATGACTCCACCAGCACCCACACCCATCCTGCATGGGTGGCCTCTTGCTTCTGTTGCTGCTGCTGCTGCAGCTGCCAATTGGCCCAGCCTGGCCAGGGTCTCAGTCCCAGGGCAGAGCCCAGAATCCAGAGCCAGGAGCCCAGAGCCAAAAGCCACCCCATCTCCAAATATGGGTCCCCATTGACAGCTGAGTGGGCAGGAAGGGGTGAGGGACTCCTCCCATCCTCAGGGAAGGGGTCTGAGCCAACCTTCCCTCACTGTCCTGGGATGCCCCACACACACACATACACATCTACATGTGAGCAGCCCGCACTCACAGTAGTGCTCCACGCCTGCCCTGCTCTGCCTTGGCCAATCCCTGCCAATCCAGGACTTTTTCTTCAATTTTCACCAACCAGCTGGGATACCGGTATAGCTTATGAAATTCAGGACTGTCCCAGTCAAACCAGGACACATGGTCATCCTATTCTTAGAACTGCAACAAGACTTCTTGCCCCTACCCCCAAGGTTAAATGGCAATTAATATATAGAATTATCAGTCTTCTTTCATATAACACATCCAGACTAGATAATCATTTGGCAAGGAAAATAAGATAATCCACTCTCTGTATCTTTTGGAAATCAATAGTTTTTCTGTACAGGCTTATGGGACTTGTGAAGGCCCGTACTTGCTTTACTATTTCTGGTGGGCATTTTGATACCATTCATTTGAAACCTATACTAACCTGATGAAAAAATATAGCTTGGTTACTTGCTCTTTTAGCTAGAGCTGAGGGAACGTATGGATAATGGCAACAACTTTTTCTGAGTCCCAGCACTCTCTGATAAGCTGCTGCAATGCTGTTTTTTTTAAGACTATTAAGAAGTCATGTATTCCAGTTAACTTTTTTAATGGAATTGTTATAAAATGAAAATCACATGAGTGATACCACATCTTGCCCACTAGCCACACTAACTCCTGAGCAGAAACACACTGGCATGTGCAGTATGATTTGAGTGACACGGACACTTGATAGAATTTTATTAGGAATAGATAAAGGACAGCCCTGACAAAATTCAGTCTGACGTGTCACCTCTGTTTCTTGTGTAGGAGAATGGTAATTGTTTCACTGAAATCAATCGCCATGGTTTTGTATTCCCAAATGGATATAAATAACATTCTAAGGCATGAATAAGTGCAGGGACACCATAATTGAGAAGTGTAAAGGGAATGCCTTTATGGTCTGGTGAGGAGTGAAGTGAGTTGATGTACAGCTTTGTTGATTTCTTGCAAAGATGGTGGAGCTGCAAGAGCTTGAATTGTTTCTGCCTGCAGTTTGCTGTCAATTGACCTCTGCAGAAGGTTAATAGTAGGTTTAGAATGCCAAAGTTTTCTAGCCAGTGAATCACAATTTCAGATTTGTCAGCTAGTGATGTGAAACCAGCTTCTATTTTAAGTGGAACACTTATACTTCCCCCCCCTTCCCAGATGCACTCCAGTTGTATTAGAAACCAATCATTCTGTTCTTGTCTAACAGTCTTTAGAGTTTTAGTAATATCTTATGTAGCCAAGCATTTTTCCATCTTGCATAACTTACACTGCAGATCTGCTACAGCTACCCTACATGCCCTCTTCACTGATCTCACAGCTGGTTGATGAAGGATTGCTGAATGATATCCAGCACAGAATTAAAATTCATAAGTACGGTGCTCATTATAAATGTAAAAATGGATCAAGCTTGAATATATTTAAATCAATGTAAATTGGTAAAAGTAAGGTAACTTCTAGGTTAAAAAAAGTTATTTCTGATATTGAAGATAATGTAATGTTAACAAAACTGAATTAATCCATATATATACTGAATTAATCCATATACATATATATATGCATGCATGTATGTATGTATACACATACACGCTTTATTATTCAGTTAATAAAACAGAATTAATCTTTATGCATATATAAATACATTAGCCAACTGCCTATCAAGAATGATGGGGGGAGATGCCATCCAATGCCCCATGCTGCTGCCGTTCTGCCTCTGGCCCTGTGGGCCCCCCCACCTCATTTGGCTCTGTGCCCCTCCACATCCGCTAGATCCGCCTCTGGCCCCATGAGGCCCACCTCACCCTCCCTGGCAGAGCCAGTGCTGACCATGACACTGCCAGTGCCCCTCCATCTGCTCTGTCACCTTCATAGTGTTTTGCACCTTGCAGGGAATGGAGGGGTGGTGGGAAGCATTTTTCATGCCTTGCAGGGAACGAAGCGGGGGGCAGGGCCTGTGGCACCGGCCCCACCCCTCTCCCTTCCAACCACTCTGTTTTTGTGACCTGAAGGCAGGAGAGGGGGTGAGGCTAGAGCTGCTGGCCCAACCCCCGGTCCATCTGTTCCATCACCACCGCCTGCAGGGAGTAGGGCGCAGGGGGGCCCCCTGAGCCCCTGCCATCATGGCGCCCCCATCGTTCCCCCACCTGGCCAGGGACTTTCCCTCTTTCCCTCTGCTGCATCAGGCCAGGGCCAGAGCTGGGGCCAGAGCTGGGGCCTCACCACCGTCACCTCAGGCCACAGGGGGGCAAGGCCAGCTTTGCTGGTCTCACCACCCCCGCTGTGTCACCACCTTCATGGCAGCGCAACCGTGACCTGCTGTCCAAACACACTCTGATTGGTTGTTTCAGATAACCAATCAAAATGCAAATAAAGTGTTATGGGCAGACAGACTAAGGTTTTTATAATATTAGGATATATACATATATATACACGTATATGAATATATTAAGATTAATTCAGTTTTATTAAATTGTGGCAGGCCCATGCTTGTAGTGCTGCATTGAGCACCACCCCAAGGCCTACTCATCTGCCATGACTTGATGATATTTGAGATTAGTTGGAGGTTCTGCTCAGTGCTTCCCTCTGGCCCTGGGTGGCTCAGCTGGTAGGTCTTCTGTTAGGCTGCACCACCCCTACAACTCACCCCTTTCCACTCAGGTGGTCCACTCTGGTCTGCAATTGGACCATTGGCACCACCCATTCTCTTGGCATGCCTGCCTGCATGGTCCCAGTATGAGTGTGGTGAGGCCAACACATGTACAAGTTAACAATAATGAAATTAAATGTGTGCATATGGTGCGGGCAAGCAGGGCACTGATGCTACCCACACCTCCACACTTTACTTCAGTTTCTGTGTTCAGTGAGGTGGGCTTCACCTGGCCTCCACTAGCTTCCCCTTTGTGGGTGTTCTCCAGGTGAGCTGGGGCTCTAGGCCTGCTGGCACCCAGTATTTTGGACAATGTTTCCTCACACTCCCTAGGGTCCTCCATGACTGCTGCTGCTCTAGCAGTGGATTTTAGGTCTGTACCCACTCAAAAGTGGTGGCAGTGGCTACAGGTACACCAGATGCATTTTCTCCCCTGGTGGACATTACCAGTCCCTCTCGGGCTGGCTTCCTCCCATCCCAGCTGCCCCTGCAGTACCTTTCAGTGTCATGGTGTGGAAGCAGAGGCTCGGTCAGGTCTGTGCTGTTGGGTAGCCCATCACAGCTTCCACGTCAATACTCGCCCTTTCTCCTACTGGTGCTTGGTTGCAAGTGGCATGTCCTCTTCTGGTGGGGCCTCCTGCCCCTGGAAAGATTCCTTGCTGTGGTGCCACAGGTAAGTGTGCAGCTTGTCTCTTCAGGAGGGTTCCTGCAGCAAACAGCCTGCAGCCTGGTGTGGTAACCTGCCCCTGTGGGGGTGTGCTGGTCCCGCTTCAGCTTTGGGGAAGGTTTCAGGTTACACTTGTGGTGTGCCATCTTTCTCCCTCCCCATGCTGATGCCAAGGAGTTCCTTTTATCCCCGGAGTCCTCTGGGGCCAGACCACTCCATGGGCCCTCTTCTGGTTGTGTGGTGCTGACCAATTCCCCAGCAGACTGGCCACCTGTACACCAGTGCTGCAGTGAGTGTGCTGTGGGCCTGTCACATAAATATGATATATTTTATATATGCATGTGTTTCTATTTTATTTTATATATATTAAATATATATACATATATATGTGTATAAATTAATTCAGTTTTATTAACTGAATAATAATAAAGTGTGTGCGTGTGTGTGTGTGTGTGTGTGTGTGTGTGTGTGTACTTTATTTTCATCAGTTTTGCTGTTTACATTTTTGCATTTCCCTCAGCCTAGAGAATTTACATCAGCCCCACAATGACGACCCCAGCACTGGACAGTTTTGAACAGGTCTGTCCTAATGCTGCAATACAAGATTCTTGTCCTTTTCTGAAGCTGCTGCATCAGGTCCTTTGGGTCTCTCCAATTATTGCTGTACTCTGCAAACTTCAGAGCAACAGATGGAGGATGGAACTCAGTGACCTAATGATCTTCTGGAGGCATTGTTGTCAGTGGTATTTGGCCTAAGCCCTTTTCACTCTAGGACAGGATGATGAAATGATCTGATACCACAGAATACAAATACACTCCCTTGAAAAGCTGTTTTCTCATCTGTCATCTGCTCAGTAATGAATAATATATTTTCTAACTTCATCTTATTCCAGTCCACAAAGTCATTTTGCCTTCAACCTTTGGTTTGTGGATACACCAGGATAGCACATGATGCAAGCTAAATAGTTATGAAGCCATGATCTCTGACATTTAATGGAAACTAAGGATTCATCAGTCATGGGTGATGCTGTACAGAAGAATAAATGTTTTACAATTTGCAGTGCTGAGGACTTTTGTAGTCAAGAAAATTTCCCAGTGAAAACGTGGATGCTCTGCAACAAGGGTTGGCAATATTTTACTCACTGTTGACGACTCCTTGCAACCTGGCTGGCACTGTAGGCCTTATCTCTTGCCCTGACCCTCCACTCCCTCTGCCCCTCACCCCATCCTCTAAATTGTCTCACACTGTAACTTGGTACAGATGCTTGGGGAGGTTAGGGGAGGAGTTAGATTGCATTAAAAATGGTCAACTGGTCTAACTTAGTTTGCCTAGATGTGGACTTTATACTTAGATCCCTAGTTAGGTGTGAACTTAGATTCCTAAGTGTGAACTGTACAGAAGTTTCAGGAAGGTTAGATCAGTCTAAAAATGGCCAACCCAATCTAAATTAACCATACCTCTGAGGTAGTTTAACTTAGACCAGGTCCAGTGAGACCAATGTAACTGAACTTCTGTATTGTTGCCAGAGCAATCCCACAGCCCCTGGCCCCAGCCCCAAGGCTGTGCTTTTCCTATCCCTGCCTCTTGCCAGGTTATTTTTAGCCCCCCAGTCCCTCACCCCAGCTCCAAACAGACAACTCTCCCTGCCACAGACCAGCCAGTGTTCCCGTAAACCTGCCAAGCCCCCCATGCTGAAAGCAGCTCCCAGTCCCACTTTTACTGGCATTCACCAGTGCCAGGATCTAAGGAAGTAAGTGAAGGTGGGAGGAGAGGTGAGCAGGATGGAGGGAGCTGATCACTGGGAGTGTTGTTCATCTGCTGGGTGAAAGGGGATAATAATAGCCCCTGGTCCTGAGGGGGAGAGAGCCCCTCCTTCCTGCCAAACCTTTCCTACAGAGCCACCAGCCCCACACAATCCATCTGCCCTCCCCCATCATGACTAACCTCTATCAGGCTTCCAGGACCAGTGAACACCAGTAAAACCAGCCCCAGGAGTGGTTTGCAGGGTGGGATGCAGTTCAGCGGTATCAGCATGAGATACTCCAATGCATCTCATGTGTCTCCTTCCACTTTGTCTGGGTTCTGAATGATACATTTTGTAATAATTAACTGAGGTCCATCTGCTTACAAATTTTGAGGTGGCTTCCAGCATGGAACACAAATTCCAGGGGCTTATTACTGAGACTCAGCTGACACATGGCAATACCTTCCCATACTGTATGTCAGTCATCAGATATCCCTATATCTGTCACATATACAACCATATATAACCATATTACTTGGGGATAAAACTGGAGATTTACCACATTGATTACTGTAAATAAAAATTTTAATCAACAAGAAAAAATCATGGTTAAATTTTAAAAATTATTTAACTTTGGTAAAAAAAATACTGAAATATCCCTTTAAAAATCAAGGCAATATGCCATGAAAAATGTCCCACTGTATAAATGTATACACCTGTTTAATAGCACTGGCAGCATCTTTGAAAACAGTTACAAATACCATTCAAAGATATGATTAGCAAAGTTGTAGAGGCTGCTACACCATTAAAGAGTTATTTGATATCAGAAAAAAATAAGGGGTTTCACAAAATTCAGATCCCATCACAATTTATTGCTGGTGGAGGGGGATTCCAATCCCAAGCTCCCCCTGCACCAGTGAGAAGCAAGTTCCTATGACTGGGACCCCTCTCAGCTGATAGGATTCCCAGCTGTGTTGGTACCCAACACACCCCTGCAGCTGGGGGACCACAGCTGAGAGATCTCCCAGCTGGGGGAGCTCCCCACACACTTCCACAGCTGGGAGATATGTGTGGGGCCCCCCTATGGATGAGAGTTTGTAGCAACTGTGGTCTCCCATCTGCAAGTTCCATGGGCCCCCATGCATGGAAGATCACAGGAGCTGTGGTCTCTTAGCCATGGGGCTAGAAGATCACAGCAGGTCCCTGAGTTTTCAGAGCCAGCTCTCTGAGCCATGAGGGTGCAACTGGGAGCTCTGTCAATTGAGGGAGCTCCCAACTATGGGAACGTGGTTCTTGCTGGTGCAGCAGGAGTCCAGGATACTGCTCCCCTTGCACTGGCAGTAAGGTGTGATGGGATCTGATTTGTGATGCTGCAATCATGCCCCCTGCCATGCATGTGTCTAAGGTACCCCCAGCAGCTGTGATCTCCCAGTGGTGGGGTGCGTAGTGATGGTGCATGTGGGCCCCTTCAGCTGGGAAGTCCAATTAATTGACAGGGCTCCCAGCCACAGGACCACACGCTACACTTGCAAATTAAAGCTGGATAGAAACCAACTATAATGTTATTAACACATTTCCCAGCAATAACCTTATAGTTCTTTAGACTTTTTTAAGGTGTCATAGTTAATTTACACATGTAGCCAGTCTAAATTAATTGTGAGATTTAGCAAGTAATTGCATAAGACAGGTAATGTGTAAAGGGGTCCTCTGTCCCAAAAACTTGGTCTAAGAGAGGAAGAACAATGGGGATCAACCCTAGGAGTGGTGAAGATAAGAGGACCTATTCCTGAAAGAAGTGAGCTCAGTTAGACTAGGGAGGTTATGAGTGCCACTAAACCTACATTCATTATAGATGTACAGATGTATGACAGACATTTAATCTCTATATACAGACTATGAAATAATTCTATCAGAAACCTCTGTATACATAGACATTTCATAGATTTCATAGACATCAGGGCTGTAAGGGACCTTGGAAGATCATCGAGTCCAGCCCCTTGCCCCAGGGGCAGGAAGTCAGCTGGGGTCACAGGATCCAAGCAAGATAAATGTCCAATTGACTCTTAAAGGAGTCCAGAGTAGGTGCTTGCATCACCTCTGGCAGCAGTCTGTTCCAGGACTTGGGGGCTCGGACAGTAAAGAAGTTCTTTCTTACGTCCAGCCTGAAATGGTCTTGGAGGAGTTTGTGACCATTTGACCTTGTCATCCCATGGGGCGCTCTGGTAAACAGGCAGTCCCCCAGATCCTGATGTACACCCCTTATATACTTATAAGCAGCTACCAGGTCCCCCCTGAGCCTGCACTTTTCCAGGCTGAAGAATCCCATAGCTCTCAGCCTCTCATCATAAGGCCTGTTTTCCTACCCTTTGATCATGTGCATGGCTCTCCTCTGGACAATCTTAAGCTTCTCCACATCCATTTTAAATTGTGAAGCCCAGAATTGGATGCAGTACTCCAGCTGCAGCCTCACCAAGGCCAAGTACAGCGGGAAGATGACATCCTGGGATTTGCTAGAGAAGCATCTATGGATGGAAGCCAGAGTTTTGCTCGCTTTCCTAGCTGCAACATCACAATGGTGGCTCATATTCATCTTTCAGTCAATCATAACCCCCAAGTCCCTTTCAGCCATGGTGCTAGCGAGCGTAGCACTGCTGAGCCTATAAGCATGCTGCAGGTATTTCTTGCCAAGGTGGAGTACCTTGCATTTTTTGGTGTTGAAGGCCATCAGGTTTTCATCCACACATTTTCCGAGCCTGTCAATGTCAGCCTGGATCACCATCCTGTCCTTGGGTGTGGATGCTTTACCCCAAAGTTTGGTGTTATCAGCGAAATTGGCCAGTCCATTTCTGATTTCATAGACATTAGGGCTGGAAGGGACCTCAGAAGATCATCGAATCCAGTCCCCTGCCCAAAGGGCAGGAAGTCAGCTGGGGTCATAGGATCCCAGCAAGATAAGCATCCAATTTTCTCTTGAAGGTGTTCAATGTAGGTGCTTGAACCACCTCCAAAGGCAGGCTATTCCAGACCTTGGGGGCTCGGACAGTAAAGAAATTCTTCCTTATGTCCAGCCTGAAATGGTCTTGCAGTAGTTTATAACCATTCGACCTCGTCATCCCTCAGGGTGCTCTGGTGAACAAATGTTCCCCCAGATACTGGTGGTCACCCCTGATAAACTTATAGGTGGCCATCAGATCAACCCTGAGCCTGCGCTTTTCCAGGCTAAAGAGCCCCATAGCTCTCAGCTTGTTGTCGTAAGGTCTGCTTTCCTGACCTCTGATCATGTGCGTGGCTCTTCTCTGGACTCTCTCAAGCTTCTCCACATCCTGTTTGAATTGTGGGGCCCAAAACTGGACACAGTACTCCAACTGCGGCCTCAACAAGGCCGAGTACAAGGGGAGAATGATGTCCCAGGATTTGCTTGAGAAGCATCTATGGATGCCAGCCAGTGTTTTGGTTGCTTTACTAGCCTCAGCATCGCATTGCAGGCTCATGTTCATCTTGTGGTCAATGATGACCCCCAAGTCTCTTTCTTCCGTAGTGCTAGCCAGTGTGGTACTGCCAAGCCTATAAGGATGCTGCAGGTTTTTC
Organism: Alligator mississippiensis; assembly: GCF_030867095.1. NCBI lineage: Eukaryota > Metazoa > Chordata > Crocodylia > Alligatoridae > Alligator > Alligator mississippiensis. The sequence continues at coordinate 47,234,161 of NC_081824.1, forward strand.
CTCCTAAGGTGGAGAACCTGGCATTTTTCAGTGTTAAACACCATCAGGTTCTCATCTGCCCATTTCCTGAGCCTGTCCAGGTCAGCCTGGATCACCCTCCTGTCTTCAGGTGTGGATGCTTTGCCCCAAAGTTTGGTGTCATCAGTGAACTTGGCCAGTCCGCTTCTGACTCCAATGTCTAAATCATTAATGAAGATGTTGAACAATATGGGTCCAAGGACAAAGCCTTGGGGGACCCCACTGGTCACAGGGCACCATGATGATTGACTTCTGTCAATTACCACCCTCTGGGTCTGACCATGGAGCCAATTTCCCAGCCAGCAGATCGTGGTGGAACCAAGGCCACAATTGGCCTGTTTCACCAAGAGGTGATCATGTGATACCAGATCGAAGACTTTTTTGAAGTCAAGATATATAATATCCATCTCTTCTCCCTTGTCTAGGTGATAGGTCACCTGGTTGTAAAAGGAAATGAGATTGGTCAAGCAAGGCCTACCCACAACAAACCCATGCTGGCTATCCATCAGGATGTTGGCCAGTCCGTTAAGGATGACTTCTTTAATAAACTTTTCCATGACCTTCCCTAGAATAGAGGTCAGGCTGATGATCCTGTAGTTCGCTGGATCTACTTTCCTCCCTTTCTTGAAGATAGGCACCATATTGGCCTTCTTCCAGTCTTCAGGCACTTTGCCTGAGTGCCACAAGTTCTCAAAGATTTGTGCCAGTGGCAGAGCTATGATGCTTGTCAGCTCCTTAAGTACCCTGGGGTGTAAGCTGTCTGGGCCAGCTGACTTGAAGGTGTCCAGCCTCTCAAGACATTCCTTCACATGGTCAACACTGATGAAGGGTAACAGTTCTCCCTCACCCTGGCCATCCCGTACCATATTAAGCAGGGCCATCCCTTGGGGCTGGTGAAAAACCAATGCAAAATACCCATTAAGCAGGTTGGCTTTTTCCTGGGTGTCAGTTGTCAGTTGACCCATCTGGTTTACCAAGGGTCCAATGTTGCCCTTGCTTTTCCTCCAGATCCCCACATATCTAAAAAAGGACTTTTTATTGTCCTTGATGCGTGTAACCAGTTGGAGTTCAGTCACAGCCTTGGCTTTCCTGGTTCACTCCCTATAGGTCCAGACCAGTGCAGAGTATTCCTCCTTTGGAGTGGATCCAGCCTTCCATCCTTTATCGGTCTTTCTTTTTGGATGCAGGAGGTACACTAGTTCCCTGCAGAGCCAAGGGGGCTCTATGCCCTTTTGCTGCCTTTCCTCAGACATGGGATAGACATTGCTTGAACTTCCAGGATCGCTCCCTTGAAGAGCAACCACTCTTCCTGAACTCCCTTCTCCTTTGGGTCATGGTCCCTTAGGACCTCGCCAACAAGCCTCCTGAGCTAGTCAAAGTCAGCTTTCCTGAAGTCGAGGACTTCTGTTTTGCTGACTGACTTGCCAGCTTTACGTCGGATGGTGAAGGTGATCAGCTCATGGTCGCTGTCTCCCAGCTTCCCTTCTATCATTAGGTCACTGATTAAGTCATCCCCCATTGCCATGGTCAAGCAGCGCTTTGCCTCTCATTGGTCCATAGACTTCTTGAGTCAGATAGAGCTCATCCACACATATGAGGAAGCTTTGCAACCATTCGGATGTGGCCAAGTGCTCTTCCCATAAGATGTCTCAGTAGTCAAAATCTCCCATGACAATCATGCACTGGGAGTGTGCAGCCTCAGCCAGTTTCCTGACAAATTCCTGGTCGATCTCTTGATCCTGGCTAGGAGGTCTGTACCATTGTGTCCCCTGTGCCTTGTTTGCTATGGATTTTGACCCAGAGAGTCTCCAATCGTCCAGCCTGAGTGCCAATGTCAGCTTGCAGGGACACATGGCTTTCCTTGACATAGAGAGCTACCCCCTCACCACTTTTTTTGCACATGACCTCTCCTGTACAAGGTATAGCTGTCTATACCTATGGCCCAGTCATAGGTGGAGTCCCACCAGGTCTCCATTATCCCTATGAGATTTTAATCCTTTTTGTTTAGCAGGAGGACAAGTTCCTTCTGTTTGTTCCCCAAGCTCCTGGCATTGGTGTACAGGCACGTAAGTGTTTCACTGGGGGCCCTTGCCTTCCCTACAGATTGCTCTGGGATTGCAGCAGGGATGGGTTCCCTTGAGTGCCTTAGCCTGTTGGGTTTGCAAAAGCTGCCCAGTGGGCTTTCAGTAGAGGTAGTCCCCCCATCTGCCAGTGGGCTCAGTTTAAAGCTCGGTCGACCAGGTCAGCAGGTCAGCAAGTCTGGCTGAGAAGAGCCTCCTCCCCAGAGGAGTGAAGTGGAGGTTGTCTCTTCCCAGCAGTTCACTGCCCATAGCCCGAGACTAGCAGGATTGAGGAAAACACCACCTGCGCCCCCAACCCCTTTAGCCCTACTCCCAAAGCCCTGTAGTGCCTTATGACCCAGCTGGGATTGCGCTGAGCCATGTCATTCATGCCCACATGGATAAGGAGCATAGGGTAGTGGTTGGTGGGCAGGATGAGTTTAGGCATCCTCTTAGCCATGTCCCAGATACGGGCTCCCGGGAAGCAGCAGACCTCCTAGGCTAAGGGGTTGGGGCAGCAGATTGCACCCTCAGTCCCCCTCAGGAGGGATTCCCCCATGATGACCACTCTACGAGTGGCGTTAGGGAGAGCAGGGGTGGTAGCTGTGGGTAAGTCTGTGTTGCCTGCAGGAGCTGGCAACTCTGCAGGCTCTACTGGGGCAGCAAGAGGTTTGTACCTGTTGCAAAGCTCCAGAGGGGCAGGGACCTTGGTGCAGCAGGCCTTGGAGCCACTGACCACCTTGGTCCAACCCCCTGGCTGGACAGTTTGGGAGATCCCCAAGTTCTCCCTTGTCCTGGAAGGTGAACTTGGTCTACCCTCTGCCTCCAGGGGGTGAAGGGCGTGGCAGTAGGAGTCTGTCTCCTTCTTGCCTTCCCTGATGGCATGCAGTCTCTGGACTGCGGCTGGAGCTCCTCTATCTGGTGCTCCAGAGACTCCAAAGTGGAGCAAATATCACAAAGGGAAGTGGCCATGCTCCCAGTCCCATGTGCCAGGAAACATGGCAGGCAGCCCCTGCAGCCAAGAGCCAGAGGCTCCATCTGCATGGAGCCCAGAACCATGGGCTCCATCTGGGTGGAGGCCTCTGAGGTACCAGAGGGGGAGGCCACAGACTCCAAGGGGACCCTAGGGGTGCGGTGTGTGCCCATCCACATTTACCACATCTCTGGGTAAATATTTTTTAAATGGTGACCAGAAACTAAAAATTTTAATCTGGACCCTTACTAGCCTCACAACAGCTGTTCAAGGCAAGCACTTGCATCATTAAAGGTGTACTCAAACCAAACACAGAAATTAGAAATTGTTTAAAATAGATCTGAATTTTCTATTTCAGATCCCAGTTGTAGATCTGAATTTTCGCTTTTCATTCATAATCCAATATACTTTGTCATGGCGTGATCTCAACTTTGGCACAATATGCACAGAGTCATGATTTTATTTTATATTTTAAGAGATCATAAAGGAAAATCATGGACACCTAGACTATTGCACAGAGCCATATGATCTTTTTTTAAAATATATATTCCACATGATTTTCAGTTGGGTAAGAGTATTTTGCATATATGTATTCAAAGCTAATATAATCACATAACACTGAACAGTTTGGGAAAACTTCCTTTTGTTTAAAACATTGGAGAGTTAATATACAAGAAAAAACTTCCAAAACTGGGTACACATAAAGAGGCAAAATCTCTCATTGATGGGTAGAAAAATTTTCCAATAGATAGTGTAGTACCAAAGCAAAGCCAGAGTTACTAAAAACGTTAATTATCATCCCCATCATTTTTAGGGTTTTTTTAAGTCAGTCCTCCAAAAGGTGCCAAATTTTTGTCTTCTCTTGTCTGACATAAATAGGAAAGATTTTTTTTAAATCACTTAGAAACTGAAAGGCATTATTTAAGTGAAGGTCAAATACATCAGTACACATGGACAATGGCTTCTAGAAGGAATGTGTTCCTTCTGAGTGATCACTGATGACCAGTAAAAAATAAATTACAGAGCCATATGAAAAGGGACATACTCATATTGTTTTCTGCATTTCTATTGTTGCTTTTTTTCTCTCCATTTTTATAATATCTTCTCAAAGCCTAAGAAAAACATTTTCCCTTCTCAATTTAATCTTTTTCAATTTTCAAACATTGATTTTTTTTCTTATGAAACACAAGCCTACATGACCTTACCATAATTACACTTTAATACAATGCAATTTAATTTTATAATGTGTCTTTCATACAAGTATATCACAGGGCATGGCATTTATGACAATGGATGAATAGCCAATAATTGGAGCACACTGACAGGATCCACATTGAAATCTTTCTGATAAGTGGCCACTGCATCATTTCTGACCAACCTGACGGTGGGTGGTTGGGCCCAGAAAAGTGCTGTGCGAACAGGCCGGGGATGGAAGGGTTACAGGACCTTGTTTCTCCTTCTCTTATCTCTCTTAGTCAGTACTGAATCCAACCGCGTCTGTCTAAATGCAGCACGGCAGTTTTTTGCCGGGGTCATCGCCAATGGGTTCACTCACGGCGACAGTTGTCCCGAATACGAGTTTCACACCATGTCATGCATCAGCGACTTCATACCATTTTAGGCTGGAAAACAAAACTTGGGGTTCGTTAGTAATGTATACTAAACTGTGCTACGTCGACTTAGCCAATTATGGTGGGCCAAGACGATGCGTGTGGGTGAGACTGATTCAAGAGAGACAAAATAGGTATTCGGGTACTCACCAGGTTTAAGTACAACACCGGGAGCTGGAGTTGGGCGCTTGCTGGTAGCTGTGAGAATGGCTAGCCACACTGTTTCTTGGGATGAGTAACATGGCTTCCAAGGCGGACGTGGCACCGGGGTGCATTCATCCCACAAAGCTTTAGTGGCATTCATGGTAATTAGTACATCATTGTTGTACTTGGTCCAGTTCTTGAACGATCCATTTTCCTTTAACCTTAACTGTTCCTTGTATAGTCCTATCTGGCGCTCCACGACGCCATTGGACTGCGGGTGATAGGGTAGATGGTGATGCCACTGAACATTATGCTCTATCGCGAACCGCTCTAAGCCTTTGGAATTAAAAGGTGGTCCTCCATCGGAGTGTATGATGTGGGGCACTTGTCAATGGGCGAAAGTGAGCTGTAGGCATCCCTGAATTACGGGAGTGGTGGTCTTCCTCGTGGGGAGGACGAGGATTTGACGGGTTCCCAGGTCTACGATTACTAGCCCCTTGTTTGGTGGCTTGGCTCCTGGGAGTGGCCCAAGCAGGTCCACTTGCCACACCTTACCTGGAGCAAAGTGTGCTGGGTCATAGGCGCCCTTTTGGTGCTTGTGGTGCACCAGTTTTTCTCGCGCACAGGCAGAGCAGGCTTGGATTATTCTTTTCCATTGTTCTACACTCGGTCCTTCGTCGCTTTGCTCCTTCCAGCGAGCTTGCGCCCTTTTTGCTCCAAGGTGTCCCCAACGCTCGTGGAGCCAAGCGAGGATGGGGTCAGTGTCTATGATGTCAATGGTGTGAAACTGAGGTATGTCCTTTTGGTTCACGGGTCCTCGGTGTGCCAGTAGCTGATCTATGACAGCATGTACGGGGTCCGTGTCAGGTTGGTGAGAGCGCATGTGCTTGATTAAGGGACGAACAGAGAAACGTAGTAAAGTGGCCTTGACATCATCCCAGAGGGTTGTGTGTTCCGTAACTTGCGCCGTTCTGGTGACAATTCTGTATATATATTCTGAGTCTATGGCTATGATGGGTACCGGAAGCGTCCCATCGTGGTGACGGTAGGTGTGTTCAAGAGCTAGTTGAAAGCCTCGTAGTTCAGATGCTTGGACTGACTCTCCTGGATGGGACGTTTGGAGCTCATAGTCGTGACAGGGGTCACAATAATATCCATATCCTCCGCCATCACGGGATGCACCATCTGAAGCTATCCACGCCGGGGATGTGGTCCCATACAATCGTAGTACAGTGGGATCATCTTCTTCGGCGGCCGGAATCATTTCTCCGTCAACGACTTGCCACGCCAACCAGTAATACTGGTGACAAAGGACTAGGGCGCTCCAAGTTTTTGCCGTGCCCTGATACTCCGGGTGGATTTTGCTGGGGTTAAGTAATCCCAGTGTGGTGCTGCCGGGTGCAACAAGTACACCTGGGTTCGTCGCGAGGTGTTCTCCTAATTGAGCCGCGAGCATGACTTTCCCTAGACAACCATACCGACGTTGGTGGCTTTTGAGTGTGCGGTGACCGGTGTACACGAGGTTTCCTGTTTCAGTGTCACTGGCTGTAAACCAGATATGTTCTGTGGTGTAGCCCACATGAATTGTCAGAAGATTGCCGGCGGGGGTGCGATCAGACGCATCTCTTTAACCTCTGTCATGACTTCTTCCAGCGCAGCTTGGTCACGCTCACTCCATGGGACTCTGCATCGTGTTTTCTTGCGAATTTGGTGTTACAACCATTGGATAACTTTTAAATGTAATGGCATTATGAAATTGCGGAACCAATTTAGCTGGCCTAGCAGGCCTTGAAAGTCTGCCTGTGTGGTCGGCCAAAATGAGGACAACTCAGGGGCAGCATTGTGCGCCATCCCCGATCACCATTGTCCTGTGAATCGTGTCCCCAAAAACTTAATGCCCGAGGATGGCTCACTCATGGACTTGGCCGGGTTTACCGTCCATCCTTGATTGCTCAGGTGGTCCTTTAGGTCCACAGTGGTGGCGCGGCCCACGGCACAATCGTGCCCCATGATGACAATGTCGTCGACATAGGTCCAAATGCGAACATCTGCGGTCTTTGGGCGGGGACGAACAAAGCTGTCGATCGTCCCATTCATCGCTGTGGCTGCTAGTGCTGGTGCGTTGCGGTAACCTTGTGAACAATACTTCCAGGAAAACATTTGTCCGCCTACGCACATGTTAAGGATCCCATGTGGGTCATTTATAGGGATCGAATAAAACATGTCCTTTAAGTCTAGTGTGGTGGCAAACCACTCTCCGCTCCTCTTCATCTCGGTTATGCCATCGAGGATGTCTGTGACGGTTTGTGCGGCGGGCATTTGGAGTGGGTTACAGCGACGATTCGCTTGTTGGTAGTCCACCACTAGACGAGCTTCCGTTGGTTTTCCCGGTTTGGGGATGCCCCATCTGGCCGAAAGGTAGGTGGAGGATTTTTCGGGCTGAATGCACCCTCGCTTGCACAGGTCAGCCAAGAGGTTTCGGATCTGGGGCTGCAGGTCAGTGTGCGTCGGGATTGGCTGATACCGCCAGGGTGTAGGGTTTGCTAGCATTGGCTGGTGTTTTTCGCCTAGTGCCACAGTCAACGGGAGTGCTAGGTATATGGCATTCTTTAAAGCCAACGCTTTTATCGCGGGGATGCCCAGGATGTTTATGCCCCCTAAGACTCCATAGAGGGCCCTTTTATTGATCCAAAGCTTGACCACAGGCACAGATGTCATGGCATTTAGCCCTTGTACAAAGATGACTTTGGATGTCTTGACATGGAGCGTTTCAGGTTTCAACACGTTTACTTGGGCCCCCGTATCTAGCAAAAAGTGTATAGGGGTAGGGGTAGAATTTGCAGTTGCGCTCACACTATAGGTTGCGTGCGGGCGTTCATCATTGGGGGGGTCAGCCGTCGCTGCCCGCGTCGACTGCCGCTATTCATTTTTTTCTCTGTCTGGCTCCTGCCTGCTAGACTTAAAGCCTAAGTTCAGCGCCAGTGTTCTTTGCCCCTCATCTCCTAACCCACGAAGCTGATTCTTTGTCAGGCCACTTTTGCTTAGCAGAAAGCCAAACATGGCACATTCCTCAGGTGTGCGGTCCAGTGGTCGTCCGCGCGGCGAGTGATCAGTTCAGGGTTTTCTAGACGGTGCTTTCCACGCTCCCACCGCCTGTACTGCCGCTGGTGGGGTGAGCTTGGGTTCTGTTTTTCACACTGTGGTAAGTTTCCCAGGCTACTTAGGACGTTCCCTATCGGCCCCCCTACCAGTGGGTGTAATAACAAGCGGAACATGGGTGTATTCGTACCTCCGTAAATTTCAACGCAGGCCTCTACTGCTGATGCAGACGCAGGGACCTTGCCAGGATCGTGACACCAGTGATGCGACCAAATACTGTTTGCCTGGTGTGGAGTCAGGGTCAGTGGATACCGTCCGGCATCCCAGGTTAAGTAACTGGCTCCCGCTATTGCATACAGGAGCTGTGTGGGCGATGAGTCATCGGGTGGATCCGCATGCCAAGCGTGAGTTCGGTTTAGCAGTGCTGGGACCACGGCAGCACACAGAGGGATTGGCCAAACCTGGTTGCGTAGTATTTGAGTCGTGTCGCTACACACTCCTCCACTTCATGCGGGTTGGCGCATTAGGGTAGTACACTCCTCAGGGTCTACTAAATCTGACCCGTGTTCTAATATTAATTGTCCCAACCATATCACCAGTGTTTCACCCAGATTTAGTTGGGTGTCTCTTACCAACTCTTGGAGTTCCCCTCTGGTGCGCGTGCGGAAGGTAGTGAGGGTGCGGGTTCCCGCGCCATCAACAACAGTTTTCACTAAGGCTATGGGGTTTGCATGCAGAACGGGTGCACCTATGTCAGCAGGAAGGGCGGAATATAGCTGCAGCGGGGTGTTAAATGGGGGTGGTTCCTCGGGCGGGGCCAACGGGGTTTCGCTAGTGTCGGGGTTTCCCGGCCAGAACTTTTCGGCCACTCCCTCTTCTTCCCCCGCAGCGCCATCTTTAAGCGGTGTTTCGGGCTGTGCAGCACTCTGCTGCGCGGCCGTCCTAGTCAGAGCATCTATCATGCTGGTTTGGTTCGCCGCGTGTCATAGTAGGGTGGTCACCGAGCAAAACAGGATATTAATCATCTTTCCCTTATTCCACTTTTGCCCTGTCCACCCTGTGGCATCCTGCCCATCGGTCTCAAGACTCTCACGGAGTGCCGTTAGGATTTCACTTTCGGAGCCCCCAGGATCGAGGTTGGGGCATCTGAATTTATCAGGGGGGGTTTCGCAGCCGCTCCCCTCCTTTAGGTACTGGATGCACCTAGCGTACTCTTCCACAAGAGTGCGGTCGTCTGTGCCTGTAGGCTTGACACGGCTAGGTAACACCTCTGGTTTTGTGTCGGGCAGGTGGTAAAGAACCGCGGGGCTGGAAAGGAGGCATCCTAGGGCTGCGGGGCTGAGGCCAGACACGACTCATTCTTTAAGCGGCTCCCTGCTGCCCTCAGTCGGGTGGATGGAGACATAGCCCTCTATCTTCCTGTCTTGCCCAGCTTGATGGTATGCCACGTGGGCCCATAAAGTATCAGCGTCCATGGTCGGGGGCCAGTGATGGTTCCCCCATGGGCAATACCTGACTAGCTCATCAACGTCTCCTTCATTCCCCTTTTGCCCCGAGGATCCTGTTCATGACACCATGACCAACCTGACGGTGGGTGGTTGGACCCAGAAAAGTGCTGCGCGAACAGGCCGGGGATGGAAGGGTTACGGGACCTTGTTTCTCCTTCTCTAATCTCTCCTCCCGTTGATGTAAAAACAATTAAGGAGGCAGTGTAACAAATAAATGCTTTACTCACACTTTCGTATAGGTGGTTTCCTTTACAGCAGTTTCAAGAATAAACTCGCTGTTAACTTGAGAGCTCTAACTCGGTTGTGATGGGGGCGTCCGGGGGGAAGGGATTTCGTGGACGCAGGACCTCCGGTGAGGGTGATCAGGCCTCTCCGATATGGCGTGGGTCCCAGCATTTGGCGCGCGCTTTTCCTTTTAAACGGGCTGCATCCGCCCGCCCCCTGCCAATCAGCGTGGGCCAGGACCACCGATCTCGCGGCTATCAGGCCGCGCCCACTACTTCCCCCACGCCACGAGCACAACTTGCTCTCATGTTGGCGTTTGGTCATATATATTTTGTTTTTTCTTTATCACAATTTCAAGTGTGCAATGTTGAGGAACACTGGAGCGGCAACTAAATGAAGTAGTAACAAACTGTTGACTTCAGCTACCCCCTAAGACTGGTCAAGTGTCACAATGGAAAAAAAAATCAGGAAAAAATCAAAACTAACCAGCAAGATCCCAAACCTACAAAATATTAAGCAAATGCTTAATTTTAAGGATGAGTTGCTGCAACTTGACCAATGAGGTGCTTAAAGTTAAGCAAGCATCTAAGTCTTTCCAAAACTTGAACCTATGTAATAGTGATTATGATATAATGTAATTAGCATTAGCAAAGAAAAAAATAACAAGAACTAGCATAGTTATGTTGTATTTTAGAATGAGGGATCTTGGGTGGAGATAGAAAACTAGTACAAGCAAAAGTTAAAAGATTAAAAAAAAGTTCTTGGACTCCATGTGGTGCTCTTTAAGCACACTATTACAGAGTACCAAAGGATACAACTCAAAATAGAAAAGGAGATAAAAGAGCAAAAAACTCAAGTGCAGAAAATGGCAAAGTTCAAGAAGTTATTCTAACCATAGATCTTTCACAAATAGAAATCCAACCCTAATGAAGGCAAACGAATGGCATATAAACTATAGCAGTGAGAAAATAATGTGGAAATCATAAGGGTCAGGTAGACTGTGAAGAGTAAGCAGTCAAAAAGATAAAAGTAAATGAGAAATTCTTAAGTAAATAACAAGCCAGAAGCTTGAGAGAATTGAGGTATAAAATGATTTAAAGGAAGCCATTGGCCAGGTACAGACGTTACACATAAACCGGTCTATATGATTGGAAATCAATCTAAACCCATAACTGTATACAAGAACATAGACTGGTCTAAAAATGGCCAAACCAGATCTAAGATAGACTGACTTGATGTGCACTCAAATCTAATTGATTTAGGTTACACCAGTTAATCTGGAGGGAGGGACTTAGCCCAGCTGCAGGGAGGCAGCTGAGAGGAGCTGAGGAGGGTCACGCCCCGCCCCCCACCAGCTCCTACTTGGCCCAGACCCCCAGGGAGCCACACACCTAGAGCCACCCGGCGTGCAAGTCAGGGGAGGGGGGGGCACTCACCTGTCCCCTCCTTCGGTAGGGGGAGGGACCCCCTAGCCCCTCAAGAGCAGCGCAGTGCTGGTGGGCCCTTCTGCACATGCACGCAATTTTAAAAGGGTTCGGCAATGGCAGAAGCCACAATTGGACCCTTGTTCTGGCAAGAGACGTATGGGCAAAAGCCCGTTGCACCCCCATGAGCCCCAGGACCCCCCAAGAGGAGTACTAGGGTAGAGGGGGAGTGAGGTGGGGGGCACTACACATCCATGCTGGGGCAAGAATTCAATGGTGCTAGAAATTCCAGGAGCAGGTGGGGTATGGCCAACTGCCTCCATGTTGCAGGTAGAGGATGCTGGAAATGTCCAGGCTGGGGAATAGATCTTTGCCAAAATCACAGGGTGTTTGCTGGAAGCCCCTGGAAAGTTTGAGTTAGCGAGGGTGGCCTAACCAGTGGAGCCACAGTCACACTGGATCACAAGCCACACTTAGCTACAGTGAAAGAGAGATCCACATGTCAGCATTTTCACCCATCCTCAGCTCCTTCCATCCATCCACCCTTCCAGTGTTCCTTCCACCTTCCAGCCTTCCTGCAATCCTTCCAGCCTTTCTTCCACCCTTCCATCCACCTTCTCATAGCCAGACCCTCACCCACCCATGGATGCCAAGACCCACAGGCAATGCTGTGGACCTCATCCCCTCCTCCACTACCCAACCCCAGTCACACAACTGTGACTACAGGGAGATGAGGCATCTATTCACCATCTGGGGCAAGGAGAAGACCCAACACCAGCTCAAGAAAGAACACTGGAACAGGGATGTCTTCAAGTGCATCACCCAACAGATGAAGGCATGGGGCCACAAAAGGCACTGGGAGCAGCGCTGCACCAAGACTAAGTGGATGAAGATGCAGTATAGGTGTGTGCATGATGCCAACAAAAAAGTCCAGGGCCCAGAGGCAGACCATGCCCTTCTATTAGGAGCAGTCCTATTTCCTCAGCAAGAAGAGAGCCATCAAGATCCCATACACCTATGGTACCACCGGGGTTTAGCCTGTAGCACTGAATCTGTAGCTACAGCAGGAATGATGCCACTCCTCCTGCTTCTGTCCAGCCTTCAGCAATGGTAATCCCATGATGTGGCAGTTAACAATACGGAAAACATCTTTTCTCCTTCATTCTGCCCTCTCAAAATAAGTTGCATGTCTTATTTGAGGGAATGTGGTATGCAACAAAATGCAGAAGTAAATAACAGTACCCTATTCATTTTTGTCACATATTTCACTATTTAATAGAATATCATATTGCTGCTCAGTCATTTCTTCTCCAAGATGAATCAGTCTCTCCTTGTATGGAAGCTGTTCCATGTCTCAGTAAGGTGGGGATCTTGACTGCTTGATGAGCCATTAGCTTGCTTTTGGATCTGATGCTACAATCTTCAAACACCTGTTTCATCAGGCGTCTGAAGGCTGGTTTGCACGTTGAGGCAACATTGGATTTCTTCAAGAGATGGCTTCTGAGGCACAGAAAATACTTAGCATTCTCCAGTCTCGCCATAAATCTGAATTACTGGAGCTGGGGCCTGCTCATTAAGAGTTTGGTGATTCAGGACCTTAGTCTTCTCAATGTTAAGCATCCGTCCCATTAAGCAAGGTGTGGGTGCACCATGAGTTTCTAGCGTGGCATGATGATGTTTTCTCTTTTGTTTCCAATTCATTTTTTACTGGTTCCCAACATTCTATTTGCCTTTTTTGATTTCTGGTAAAAACTGAGTCAATGTTTTTAAAGCAGTTTCCACAATGGCTCCATGATCTTCTTTCCTGAATGGTAATGGCTAATTTAAACCCTTCACTGAGTACATATAGTTAGGATTATTTTCCCCCATGTGTATTACTTTATATTTATCAACAAGAAATTTCATCTGCCACTTTTTTGCCCAGGCAAACAGTTTTGTGAGATTTTTCTGTAACTTTTCTCTATCAGCTTTCAAGTTGACTACCAGGAATAATGTTAGATTTCCCTATATTAATTTTGGATGGATGATAAGCTAATTTAAATTGCAAATCCATATGTTGTCATCTGTCTCCAAGCATCTCTCACCTGTCTCATCTGTCACTCCAAGAATGGGGGTTGCAGCAGAAACTATATGACAATACTCAAGCAATTTTCCATACTGCTTATATAGTAGTGACCTGCATTAACTTTGGTTTTCATTTTGTGCCATAAGATTTCTCCAGAGAGTACATGACACACATACAGAGTAAGCAGCTGTTTCCATATGGAAAAAAATTGTGCAAGGTCGCCCCATGCAGTGTTGAGGGGCACATTAATGGCATCTCTGTGTCTCCCAATAACAACCCCATTTATGAATGTCACTACTATAGAGTACTAACCACTTACAGCACTATAGCAAAATTAATCAATATGCAATGTGTAGGGCTTCAAGCAAAATTTTAGTGCAGTTTTTAAAGGTACCTTGAGGTATGCTGTGTTAAATGGCAACTTGCTAAAGGTAGCCTGAAACCATAACAACAGGATAAGCACAGCTTGCTTAATTTTCTTTTTCAAAGACTAAAGTATAAAGCAGCAAAACATATATTGTGCCTTACCTAAGCAATAATACCCCTATGCCTCTGATAAAATACATGGAAGGTGTTTAAGATCAAATAGCCCATAGCCAAACTTACATAAAAAATGAACTGTCTCTTCTAGTTGTACACAAAGGAAAATAAAATCATTAAGACAGCCTAATATGGTCCCTCTAGTGACCTCCACAGTTTATCCTCTAGACTTTGACTCAATTCCTGGCTTTTCTGTGCAAGTGCACAGTGTGATAGGAAGCATGGAGATGGCACCTAGAGATAACAAGTGGCTTTTACCTTGTCCATTTTCTAGGATAGCTACATGGGACCCAGGCATAGAGATCTGCATTGCTGGGGTGAGCTAAACTGTAATCCAGTTCAGCAAAGAATTTAGGCATGTGCTTTTCTTAAGTATATTGGTGGTTCTATTAAATCTGATGGAATGACGTATGCTTTAAGTTAAACATGCTTTTAATTCTCAGGACAGGGGCAAAGCTGCTCAGATCCCTGTAGGGGTCCTCTATAGCCTGGGCAACTTGACTTGGGGATTTTTCTAATCGAAGTCACCAGGGAATTGTCATTTGGCATTAATTTGCACATCCTCTGGGGCTCTCTTGTACATTTTATTCACAGGTTTTAGAATGTAACCTGTAGTGCCTGTTTCTGGCCCCCTCCCTCCCTCCCTCCTAATTTTTCCTTAACACATCCTGCTTATCTGCTGAAAGCTGGCAGAATGCCTCAGAGTGCCCTTCACCAGTTAATTTACTCTAGTTAGTCTAATAAAAGATGTCAGATTAACTCAAAGAACCTTATCTGCCTATGTTCTTAGACCAACATGGCTACAACCTATACCCCTTTTACAGTTACATTACATACAGTTGCTTTTGAAATGAGCACACAAATCTGGCCTTTTATCTGTCCTGTAAGAGGCTATACTCATACAAGCTGCTATGATTCATGCTGTGGTAGTTACTACATATGTAAAATGTACATATGAAAGTGTTTTTATATGCTACATATGTAAAACTACATATGGAAGTGTTAGGTGCTTAGGACTAAATCCACAAAGCATAGGAACCTTAATCTAATAATTAAGTACCACTGAGACCCTTGGAAACTCCAATGAGCTTCCATCTAACCCTGCAGACTCCTAAGTTTTCACAAATGAGAATGCATAAAACTGTCTAAGCCCTGATGGTGCCAAGCTTCTTGGTGTCGTCACTCATACATAAACCCCCAACAGGGATAACATACTTGTGGGGCCTGATCTGGTAATCATTCTTAAAGCCAGAGGAGACCTTACAAAAAAGTCAGAAAGGGAATCTATGTAGATTTTGTACAGAATAGCTAGAGCAATAACTGGGAGGTGGGGGGCATGTTCTTAAACTCCAACTCTGTCTGATTTGAAGTGGGGACTTGAACCTAGTCTCCCATGTACTTGACTTTACTACCATGAGTAGCCCTGCTGCATTCAACATGACAACTCATGGAAGCAAAATAAGGAATGTGTGAAATTGTTTGCAGTGTTGCTGCCTTTGTTATGAGGAGATGACAGAAAGTACCAATCAGGGTCAAACTGAAGACAGACTTCGACAGATGTTTAAATTTTAAAATGATAATTTTGTACTTTAGTTACAGTTGAGGTATAGATCTTTTCCCATAGACTCTTTGCTCTACTTTTTACATTTAATATTGTTGACATCACTTTTTCATCACAACAACACAGCAAACAACAAACCTTTAAGCTTGTATTTTAAAAATCACCGACTGGGTTGCATGTGAAACAGAATTGCACAGCAATTATTAAAAGAACCTCTGACCAAAATTAATAAAATAACTGCTTGAGGCTGACTAAATCCAGAAGGAAATCTAAAATCTTGTTCTTATCTGTAGGGAATAAAAATCCTGGTTGTGATACCATCTCCTGATAAAGACTTTAGGTGGTTTAAAAGTCAGTTAAAACAATGACATTGAATATGAAATCAAATATAACTGTAGAGAGGGAATCTGGAGAAAAGCAGTGCACTGTTATGGCAATTTGGGATAATTTAGTAAATCTCGCACATGCATTTGTATTAGGTTTAATACTAACATCAGCAAAGAGTTGCATTAAAACAGGTTTAGACTAGAGTTAGGTTAGCACTGCCAGTTACTAGAACAATAGTACTTTAGGGATGGGATATAAATGGTTTGAGCCCAGCAGTGTACTTTAAGTGATAAAAATTACTAGGCTGAAAATATTTAGTTATAGATGTATATATCTATATATAGAGCTAAGATATATAGATATATATCTGTTAGTCTTTAAAATAAAAATATTGATTGAAGATAATACCTAGTTGTTTAAGTAAAAAAATACATGTGTATTGAATTATATGATCGCAGAAGGAGCCATTGCAAGCATGTACCATAAGAGAATTAGCTTTACTTCAATCTTTCTCAAATTCACTTTAAAATTGAGGTGTTCAGCCCTGAATCCCTGCCAGACACTGCGACAAAACATAGGCTGCAGCTGAAGCATCAGTAAAGAGAGAAGCATCAGTTGAGTGCCATCAGCATAGCAATAGAACATTATACTGTAATAATGAAAAATTAAAGCAAGAGGCAGCATATAAGAAAATATAATGGTTCCTAGGCAGGGCCCCAGGGTGGAATAATACCAAATCAGCTCAGCTTCCCATAGTACTTCAGCTGGGGGAGCCATGGAATAGCGGGGCTCTGATCTGTGTGTCCCTCTCCAGCTCCAAACAGGCAGCAACCCAAGCCAGCAGCTCCATGCCGCTCTCTCCCCCTCCCCCCACTTACAGCCCCAGGGCTGGAACTGGGCTTCATCAGCCTGGGCCACAACATGCAGAAGATTAGCTCAAAGGAACACAAGTTCCCTAAGGCTGTCTAAAGTGCAATGCCTTTATCTAATACCTTATTTGAGGAGAGTTAATTTTTTTTCATAATCAGCCACTTTAAAAGCAGCCTGCAGTCATGCAAGTGTGTCATGGCATAACTGTACAGCACATTCAGGGGCCTGATAGAGCAAAAAATGTAACTTGTGTAAGTGCCTTATGATAGATTCTGCAAAATATTCCATTAGGATCCAGCAAAGATAGAAGTACATGACGGTAACTGATTCACAAGTACAGGCTAGGTAACAGTGTCACTGGTTCAACATTGTTACATTTTTTACACAGTCAAAATAGAAACATATTTTTGATCAGACTTACCTTTTAAAAAACAACAACGTGAGAAAAAACAAAATGAAGGCCTCCCTGGGAGAGCACAGAACACATCTTTTCTCTAGCAGGCAGCAGTTGACCACAAAATGGTAGCTTCCTCAGAAGCAGGGAAAGGGATTTTGTCCTATGTACTGGTACCATACCAGAAAACAAATCATGGTAAACAGACAATGCATTACACCTAAAAGCTAGCCCAGACAAGTTGGTAGCCATGAAAGCTTGTTACTGTCTGACACTATAGCATGTGAAATACCTTCCTCCACACATAAGAGTTCTTAATGGTCAGGTACTTTGGTCTCAAAGGCATTAACAGGAAGTTGTTCTAATTGATGCTGTATGCTTATAACAGGATCAGCAAAGAGTAAAAGACTGAGGCCATCTGAGGAAATGAACTCCTGTCTCATGCTTGAAGGCAGTCCATCTGAATCAGTATTGCAACACAGCAGTAAAGTAGTCTGAGGAATGTGTACTGCCACTATCTGCATTTTACTACCTTTAGGGTGAGTCTACACATTGCTCTACAGTGACATGCTACATTGCCATAAGGTGCACTATGGCAATATAGCAATCACGGGGGTCTACACGTGATCACCAGCTACATCACTGTAGCAGCCTGTGTCGGGGAAACACCACGTAAGAACATGGCCTGCAACGTCCTGATGTCATTCATCTGTACGTGGTTGTCAGGAATGCCTTTGCCCAGCCAATCTGATTCTAATTTCCACCCAATTCTTGCTTGCCACGACTTGATGAATTGATCTTTTGGGAGGTGATGTTACTTTCATGAGTCTTGTTATGGTGCCAGGTGCCCTCCAAGTGGGGCTCCAACCTCCTGTTTCACCCCACCTGTATACCAACCAGTTGTTATCATAGTAACAGATATAATCTGGAACATATATGTGTGGTTGGCCTTACCATTCTCTCTAACTCAAGGCCAGATATTGTTTCTTCTTCAGAATAATTACCTTTGATATGGAAAAGAGTCTTTAAACTGTACAGAACTCAGATGCAGACTTGTTTGCCCAGTCTGATAAATTGAGCCAATCCTATCTCTCTTCTTTTGTTTTGTTCCCCTCTTCTCCTGGGCTTGGTGCCCAGGATTCAGCCATCCTGAAGGGCTTCCTTCACTTGGCAGGACAAAGCAAAACCACCATGGGGGAATCCTCCCTTTTTTAATAAGAAGAGGAAAACCCCCCTACAAAAATGACCTCAGTGCTTCTACTGACACCACCCCACAGCTGCGGTCCCTTTAAGCCACAATCCCTCTTTGGCTAGCTAGGCTTCCCTCAGCTAATTGTCCCTCAGTTAATTGTCTTCATTAATGTGAGTCAATGTCCCCTGGGGCTACCCAGTCTCATAATCCACATTGCCAGGGACACTCAACAAAGAAAAAAACCCTTCCTTGTATATTCAGGTTTTCCTCCGCTAGTGCACAACCTTCGGGCTTTTAACCCTCACCACTGCTGTGCTTGATGGGCAGCAGCCCTCACAGAGCTCCTCTGAGCTCACAGACCATCTCGGTCTCAAACCTGAAGAATAGCCTTTTCGCCCTTAACCAGAGCTTCTGTCCTACTGGTGTCCTCCTTCCTCCCCATTCTCCCTCACCAGGAAAAATGCCTAGTTGGAAGTAGCCATGGGGTGGCTGGGAGGATCCAATCCGATGCATCTGGCATGCTGGTAAATTCAGATTTGGGCACGCTGAGAGTTCCCACCCCAGTGACATCACTGCCTTCTTAGGTAAGCCCTGGCAGTGATCATACTTCTCATCTGAAGAGGTGCTGCCAGCCTCTTCACAGTGTGTTCCATGGTTATAGCGTGCTGCTACAGCAACATAGTAGCAAAATCTAACCATGTGCCATGTTTATGGTGCAGTAACCACCCATACTGCACCATGCTTTGGGTACACTTTAGTACATCCTTTTGCAAGTACTAAAGCACAGCAATGTGTAGACATGCCTGCATGGTAGTAAAATACAGCCAGAGAAGCTGCAAATGCCATATACTACTATATATGGGAGTCTAGCAGGAAAAACAATGCTAAAGGGTAACCAGCACAGGTTCATAGCAGGTAGATCCTGCCTGACTAATTTTGTTTCTTTTTACGACCAGATCACAAAATACTGAGGTGCAGGAGTCAAGGTTGATGTCATTTACTTGGATTTTAAAAAGGCCTTTGACACAGTGTCTCACCTCATTCTCATAAATAAACTAAGCAGCTGTGATGTAGATGATTACACGGCCAGGTGGGTGGTGAATTGGCTTACAGGACACACCCAGAGAGTTGTGGTGGATAGATCGGTATTGACCTGGAAAGATGTGGGCAGTGGGGTAACCCAGGGCTCAGTCCTCAGACCGGCACTGTTCAATGTCTTCATCAGTGACCTGGATGGCGTGGAGAGCACTCTGTCCACATTCACAGATGACACCAAATTATGGGACAACGTAAACACATTCACAGATGACAATGTAAACACACTAGTGGGTAGGGAATAGATTCAAGCAGATTTGGACAGGTTGGAAAAGTGGGCAGAGCGGAATAGGATGCAGTTTAACAACGATAAGTGCAAGGCACTGCATCTTGGGAGAAGGAATCTCCAACACCCTTACAGGCTAGGAGATGACTTCCTAAGTGGCACAGCAGCAGAAAGGGATCTCAGAGTCATAGTCAACTCCAAGAGGAACATGAGTCGTAAACGTGGCAAAGTGATCAGTAAAGCTAACCACACTCTATCATGCATTAGCAGGTATCACTCACTGGTCTAGGGAAGTGATACTTCCCCTCTATGTCAGCATTGGTAAGGCCACAGCTGGAGTGCTATGTTCAGTTTTGGGCACCGCACTTCAAGAGAGATGTGGAAAACCTTGAGAGGGTCCAGAGGAGGGCTACTCGGATAGTTAGGGACCTGAAGGTAAGGTTCTATGAGAAGAGATTAAGACCTGGATTTCCTCAGCCTTCACAAGAGAAGGCTGAAAGGGGATATGGTGGCCATCTAAAAATTAATTGGTAGGGACAGCAAGGAATAGGAGATGCTCTGATTACCAGGGCATCCCTTGGAGTTACTAGAAACAACAGCCACAAATTGACAGAGAGCAGATTTAGATTAGACATCAGGAAGAACTTCTTTACAGTAAGGGTTACCAGAATCTGGAACGGGCTTCCAAGGGAAGTGGTGCTCTCTTCTACCTTGGAGGTCTTTAACAGGAGACTAGACAAGAACCTGGCTGGGGTCACTTGACCCCAGTGCTCCTTCCTGCCCAGGGCAGGGGGTCAGATTAAATTATCTACTAAGGTCCCTTCCAACCCTAAACATCTATGAAATCTATGAAATCTATATAGCTTTTATGCAACAGCTTAATGGTTACAGCAACCTGCCAACAAAGAGGACAACCTGGGTTTCTGAGGAGCTCAAATCTACAACAGTCATCTCTCAATAGAGCACCCTAACAATCTGGCTAGACTGTTCTGGAGACAGAGCACTTTCCACCTTTCCTGAGATTGTGCAGGCAGGAATGTAAGATTCACACAGTCAGAAGGGGAAGCACAACTTGGACAATATTATTCTTGCCTAGTGGTCATCTTGAAGTCCATGGTTTTCATTCCTTTCCCATAATCTTTTATATATTTTATATTAAATAATTATTGGATAAGAAATAGCAAAAACAATCCTAAAAGCAGAAACTAGAACTTGGGATTCCCCTCCTCCCAGCTGAGTGCCCTTAACCATTATGTGACAGTTATGCTGCTTTCTGCCCTCTCTTTCAAGGTCCATGAATTTTACATGTGTTTCTGCATAGTGTCACAACTTCAGCAGAAGTGAAGAAGGCCTCCACTCAGCTGTTCGTGCTCAGAGTGCAACTTATTTTGATCATCCTTCTGAGGTGCCTCACACAGAGGCTTCAATTCTGTTCTAGGTATCAAGCACTGCAATGACTAGTATGCAGGCATATAGGTCTCTGATAGGGCTGTGAAAAACGGGTGTTTCGATTCAGTTTTGGATTTAGCCATTTCAGAGGACAGTGATTCATTTCGGTGTTTAGGATCACTGTTCTGTTTTGTTTCAGTCGAATCTCCCCCGAATCTGTTTCAAACAGGCTGCAAGGGAAGCTTCACACAACCCTACCCAGCCAGGCAGGGTTTGGGGCCCCAGTGGGGAGCAGGACAAGGCTGTGGGTAGCTCACTCAGGGGAAAGCCACTGTCTTCCAGGCAGGTGAGGATACCCCCGCATAGATCTCTAATTCTTGTCATGCCAGGTGGTGGGTCTGGGAAGCAGTGCAGAGTGGCGGGCAAGCCTGCTGGTCCCTGTCACATGACTCAGCTCCGCAGGGAGCAGAGATCTGCACCAGGGTCTCTTGACCCCTGCTGCCTGCCCCATACTGCCCTGGCAACGTGGGGTTGTGCAGGGCAGGCAGCGGTGATAAGGAGACTCCGGCATGGATCTCTGCTCCCTGAGAAGCCAGGTCACGTGGCAGGACAGTGCTGGTCCCTGGAGCAAAGGTCCAGGGCTGCACAGGGTGGGCAGCAGTGGGGAGGAGATCCTGGTACAGATCTCCGCTTCCTGTGGAGCCAGGTCACATAGCAGGGATTGCCCAAGCCCTGGTTCGATTTCTCAGCCCCCAGTTTGATTCCCCAGTTCCCTGTTCAATTCCCCAACCCTCGGTTCAATTCCTCAGCTCCCAGTTTGATTTCCCCAGATTTCTGATCGTTCCCCCAGCTCTTCACAGGAGGAACGGTCCCCCGATCTGTGCTCCAGGTTTCAGCAGGCTGCTGCTGCAAGTTGGGGCCAGTGACAGCACTACAGTCTTCCCAGTGCTCGATGTGGGCTGCGCTAAGCAGCTCCCACTGGCCCCACCCTGTAGCAGCAGCCTGCTGAAACCCAAAGCACAGATCGGGGGCCCGTTCCACCTGGGGGAATGATCAGAGAGCTGGGGAATTGAACCGGGGCTAGATGTCAATATCAGAGCAGTCCTTCCCATGCTCTTTCCCCTCCCTCTTCTTAGTTTTTGTTTCCCTGAAAGCCTGGCTCTGAAACTCCGAAATTATCCAAAACATTTCCAAGATGTTTCAGAGCCTTCCGATTCATTTTGGAGCTGTTTCAGAGCCTTCCATTTCAATTCAGATTTGGTGTTTTGGGTGCTAAAATGTCCCAAAACACCTCCAAAATGAAATGGTGGCCAAAATTTCACACAGCCCTAGTCTCTGATTGTATTTTTACCATATATTCCCATTGGTCATCCTACACAAAGTTGCATAAACATGGATGCTGAAGCTCAAGCTGAATGTTGGGAGACCACCAGGGTAACATGCATTATTTCTATAGGTATACTTAGAGCCCTCCTAACACCTATTACCTACCAGCTTCTAAAGTAGCAGAACCAGAGGCAATTCACTAATAGATGGGAAGGCAAGGGACTACTTACACAAGCAGTAATCAAGCATAGATAGCAAGTTCAGGATATTTGTTGAGTATGAGGAATCAGACTGATTTTGCTATAGAACATAGGCTACCTAAGCAGCTAACCTGCCTTAGGTGCCTAACACCAGGGGAGGCTTCATAGCTAATACCAAATGAAATGGTTTGCCTACCTCTGGCCCATCAGTCAGGTGCCGAAGGTCAGTCTGAGGCACATAGTCCCTTTCCTCCTTCCTGACATCTCTTAGGCATTTCATCTCTGGCCAGACCTTCTGAAAACCTCTTCCTTCAACAAATACTAAATGAAGAATCTGGTAAATAACAGGGTCCTTCATAATGAGGCTTTGTAACACTGAGAAGAGCAAAGCAAGGCCCCACTTTCTCAAAAGGTCTTGGCCTGTGAACTTTGCATATGGGTAGAAAGGACATTACAATAAGTAAAGTAAACATCTAAACACTTAACAGTTAGATACCTAGTCTCTGAGCAGACTGTAGAATCCTGAATGAAATGCCTGAGAAGGGCAATCCAGAAAACCTGCATACTGAGCAAGCCACCTCAAGCTAGCTAATCAAAAATGTGATCTGAACCTCTCAGAGGAATCTGAATCTAGATCTCCTATTCCTGGACCAGTAAGCTGATATATATAAGATGGGCAAAATTACCACCAGACTGTGATGGACCTGATCCTATTGGTATATGTTAGGTGCACTCTGAGAATACCTACTACATTTTCCATGTATTATCTCTCTACATAAGGATCCCAAACAAACTTAGGGATGTGCCCACTCCATGGGTAGACCCTACAAGGCCAGCCATGCTTTAAAAGAAAGTGATTACAACTTTATCTTTTGATTGACCTCAACTTGTCAGTGTGTGCAGTAGGCATCCTCTGGGGATTAAAATAGAGGGAGCCCTACTTGCTAAATTCTTATGGGAATTAGCAGATCATTTGCTGCACAGGAGCCAGTTTGCCTGGATACCTTTGAAGTCAAACAAGAAAGCATCTAGCAGATTTCAGTGGCAGCTGTGCAGAGATTTAGGTGCCTGAACTATGCCCCAGTGGGGCAGTACTGATGGAGCAACCCCCCACTCTGATCCACATGCACTAAACACAGAAATGCATATGCTCCTGAGACACGTCTCAAGCAGACTTTGGGAACAGCTACAATGCCATATCTCTGGGAGCAGGAGTGAGTGTGTAGGACAGACTCAAGAACGGGTACAACTAGAAGCAATGAGAACATGTCATCCTTGTGTCCTTTATGTGCAATTAGCATCTATAAAATTAGGAACTAAAACAGGGAGATTCTTAGGAAAAAGACTTTTTGAACTAGGCTCAATTTTAAACTGAAGTTTTTGTACTTTTGTTATTAAATTGCCAAAATAGCTGTATGCCTGGAGGGACTAAATTTGGAGTTGATATTTAGTGGGCCTATTCACTGTTAACCAGCATACGTAGTTATTTACAAAAGTGAAAGTGAGGGTAAAATAGGTGTAATATATACCCATGGGCTACTGGTGCCACATTAGTCAGGGGGGCACATGCCCCCCACCCTGCAACCAGTCCAGCTGACTGCATGGCGGGGGGCCCCACCACAGCCGATCCTGCCGAATGGGGGGAGTCCAACCCGCAGACGATCGCAATGGCCAATTGCTGCAGCTGCTTCTGGGAGGGGCTGCAGCTGCTTCTGGGAACAATTGCAGCGATTGGCCAGCATTTGCAGGGGGGCACTGGTCCTCCCGCCTGCCCCCCTGACCCATCACCTAAGTGCACCAGTGCTCTCATGGGGTGCATGTGCACCCCCATGCACAACCTACGTGTCACCACTGTATATACCCAAATGAGAATGAAGGTGTTTATCACCCGCTGTGCTTTGAATTTGGTCAGGTGTAGAGAATAACTTAAGGTACAGAGTAATAATGACTCAGTCCAGGTGCGTGTCATTTGTACAGAGCAGGATGGCAGCTACCTCTTCTTATGGTATCAAGAAAGATGATGTAGCCTTTGACCAGAATACATTCTGAACTATAAGAGGATATAATTGCTCCACAGAAACTTGATTTCTTTGTTTTATTCAAATGAACTTAAAGGGCACTTCCACAACATCAAAGGACCATGCTAGGGAGCAGTGCAACAAATTTTAGCATGCCACTCCGCACACATTATACTCTGAAACAGCTATAATGTAGCACTCATGCCATTGGATATGTGTTCAGCATGATACTGATGCAGCCATATTATGTGTCTGCCAGGGTATTGTGCAAGCAGGTCAGGTGTGCAGTGCTTCAATGTCTTTGGATAGTGAAGGCATGTCCATATGACATAGAAATTCCTTTTGAAAAATAGTGGCCATAAATTAAAAATTAAATGAAAATTAAATAAGATCAACAAACATATAACATATTTCAACAAAGAGAGATGATGTCATAAGAGAATTGAGAAAAATGAGTCTAAATGAATGTTATGGTTGCATGCATGGTTGATGTCATAAAGCAGGGGTTTTCAGCCTTTTTGGATCATTGTGTCCCCAGCGGCTGAACACGGAGCAGTGTATCCTCGGCTGCCAAGCGGGGGGGAGGGGGGCGTGACCAGACACCAAGTGGGGAGGGGCAGGGGTGGTGCGCAGCCAAACACAGAACAGCTGAAGCCACTGCATGCAAGCTTCCCCTGCCTCCCATGTCCAACTGGCTGGGTGACATCTGCGCAGTAGCGTGGGATACTGCATGACGGCACTCCATCCCTGCCTGCCTGTGTGTATCCCCTAAGGCCTTCTCAAGTACCCCTGGGGGACATGTACCTGTGGTTGAGCACCCCTGCCACAGAGTACCCCAACTTTATAAGTCATATATAGTAAGACACCAATATGACTAACAGCCTTTAAGAATAATCTACTGAAATGCTTCCAAGAGTGCAGGTAAAGAAACATGATGAATTCTATCAAAACTATTTTTACATGGGTCTGGAGTAACAAGCATCAGAATTCTAATGGACTCTGTATTCTCCTGAAATAAATTATTTGCATGTTGCCACAGATGTGACTCCTACAACTAACTGAAAGTTTAGGATTTCATAAATTGTCACTGGTAGAAAGAAGAATCACAGAATTTTCTTCCCTGCTAGCAATATCTATTTAAGGAAGACCTATCAAATAGCGTAGCTAAATCAAATTCTAATCTGATGAACACTGACATATATTAGAACAGATTCTGAATTAATATCTTCAACTACAGACTAAAGTTAATGAAAACTCCAAGTATTTAGTCTATATAATCTGTCTATTTTACAGGCAGGAATCTTTCCATCTTCATTCCCATTCAAATAGAATTACCACTGACATGAGAGTTAATATATTTGGAGTAAAACTGCAAAATTTGGGTTCATAGTATTTAGTTAATTCTTCTATAAACCATTAGCTGGGAAACAGGAGCAAAGGCCTGAATAAAAGTCCATTGGATACATGAATCAATAGCACCAGGCATTTAGAAGGTGTTTGGAACGGTAGGCCGTAATTATAGGACACCTGGGTAAAGGAGAAAACATTATCAAAATGTGGGCTTTGTTTTGTTTTTTACTACATGCACTTGGCACAAATCAAATTTTAAAAATAACATTAAAAAAACCTCTATGTAAAAGATATTTTCAGGCAACAAATTCAGGCAAAACGAAGCTGAAGAAATAATCCAGACATAATCAAGAAATTTACTTTTAATGTATATGTTATGTCAGGATAAATGAGCTGTATCTTGATGCAAAGAGAATTATGGAGAAAAAGAACATTGTGAATACATGAGTCAGAAGAAGAATTAAATTAGCCAAAATTTAGTGTAAGAGTTTACTGTGATCCAATCTCACATAAAATCTTAAAAATAGAAAGGTCTTATTTGTATAAGATGAATAAAGGCATGCTGAGGACCATCCTAGATAATGATGTGGTAACAAACTGGTAATCTAAATGGGGGATGGAGACAACCTTAGTTGGGAGACAAACTCAATTATGATTATTATTAGTAATAGTAGTAGTATTTAGATTTGTTGAACTAATCAACACAGCTATGTAGTAAAAGTATATGTAGAAGCACTAGAACAAAAGTTATTTGGATTCTATTTAACACAGTTAGGGAAAGGGCCTACTCACGGCATTTACAATTTTATACTGGGTGAAATCCAAGATTAAATTCTTGAACTCTCACATCAACACAAGCTGAATCTTGACATAATCAAATACACAATAACTCTGGGCACCACAGTAAATTAGTGGATTTATCTACGTGTTTATAGTGATATACACTGGCATGCAAAATACATAGTGTAAACATATATAAATTATTAGAGTAAATTTAAAATATCCTATATCAGGGGTTTTCAACCTATTTCAGTTGGTGTACCCCTGGCAGCCAACCCAGAAGCAGGGAGTCCCCTGCGGGGGGGGGTGGGGGGGAGTAATCCCCCCCGCAGAGAAACCAGAAGTGCCAACAGCAAACCTGGAAGTGCCACCAGTAAAACCAGAAGTGCCGTGGGAAAAGCAGAAGTGCCCCCCACTTCTCCATGCTGCTGCTGCATACCCCCTGGGGGCTTCCCAAATACCCCCAGGGGTACTCGAATCCCCAGTTGACAATACCTGTCCTATATGATAAAGCAAACAACATTATAGCAAATAGAATATGAGCAAAGATTCATATTCAGAGACGGCTGAAGCTAAACAACTGTGAAAAATCCTCTGCAGTTCTCCACCCCTCCCCCTCCCCAGTTTTCCTGCTTTTGTTCACCTTGTATGTGCACACTTTAGGCCAGATACAGGCATTACACTTTTACCTGTATAAGAGACTGGAAGAGGAACAGAAGTTTGGCACACACAGACTGGTTTAAAAATGACAGAACCCAATCTAAGGTTTGCCCTGCCCCCGTCAAAGAGCAAATGTGCATTCTGTTTGCTACTGATCTAAACTATGCCACTTACAGAAAACCACGTAACTTAGATAGATTCCACCTTGAGCTTTTTGAATGCCTGCAATCTAACCATAAGGTCAAATTTAACTTTGGTCTAAATCAGTAGAATGAAATCCACTAACACTAGAACTTACTTTGGCCCAATAATTCTTTGCAAATGCCTAGTTGTGTTCTGCCTTTTCATCAAAAGATTCTCCAATCAGCCTTTTTCAGTTCTCATTCTCTATCTATATTCCTATATCTCTTCTCATTTTGTACGAATCATTTCCATCAGAATTCTCTATTTTACCTTTTCTCTTCCTTTTCATGTGCATCTTCCATGCATCTTGCAAGTCGGTTCACCAAAATGCAAGGGGAAAAATCCGTATCAAAATAAAATACAACATCCCAATCTGAATTGTCAAGTAACGAGCTGATGGTTAAAAAAAGGTAAACCACCATTCCTATAACTGTCCCAAAAAGTGTAGGCCACTTTATTCACAGTCACATTCTGTCTCAAAAACACCATGCATAATACGCAGAAAATCTCTAACAGTTGTATACATTTACTTTTGGAATCCAGGATTAATGAAACATGTAATGATTTTCTCACTTTGAAAACTCTGGTTTATAGTGTACGTACCAATACTGAATGATAGTAATGAAACTAAAGTACATTTTTAAACATATACTATCAATTTTTTTTTTTATAGAAACAACAGTAACTTCAATGTCCTGTTTGGGTTTTTTATAATTTCATGGAACATTGATTAGTGCTAACAAATTGAAGTTATAAAATGCCATTAACCCATAAAAGGCAGGTGGCTTATTTATCATCAGAGCAATGAATATATTCCCATAAATGTGGCTCCCTTTTTACTTTGAGGGGTTGTTTATAGGCCCTGTAGGAAACTACTTCAGCTTGTTTTTTAATCCGTTCATCATACCAAGGCAAATTAAAATGTTTACACTCATTCAATACCTTAACCTCACTGATTTTGATGGCATTCCTCTTGAATTAGTGCGACAGCAAAACCAGTACCTATATAGTAAAATCCTTTATGTAATGGCAGCCTGTCATTTGAAAATGGGAACCAAATTTTTTGTCACTATATTTTTAATCATCTTTAAGTCTACAAAGGATACAATGGCAAGATGGCATGCTAGTGTACATTACCGTATAATTAAAGTAACCTCAGTTTTATTATATGTATTTTAGATTGGCCCTGCCACACATAATTACAGCACAGCAAGAGGAATGAAAGGGGAATGAGGGAGCAAACGTAAAAATGCAGCAGTTAACAGATGTCTATTTTACACTGATAGCACATTTAGAATGACAAAGAGAAATTTCATAACAAGAATAAAAGATCTACTTATTCTGCTTCACCATGTGTTACATGGCATTGTAATCAGTACAATATTACAGAAAGCAACAAATGTGTGGTTTCTCCAGGTGTTGAGTAAATGTAGTTCAGTGATGTATACAAGACAATTGATGGTCTTAAGTATATGTCTCAAAGCGGGTTATTTGAGATGTTTCACTGATGGAAGAATGAATAGATTGTTAGATTAATGCATGCTGGTTTGTAGCTAGCTTGGAGGGCTTTGAGCTATAGTCATTTAATGCAAGAGACTCTTTCCACTGAAGACCAAACCCTTTTTTAAGTGAAGATGAATTTGGTGCCACTGCCTATCTTTATTGGACATTGGACAACATCATAAAACTACCACAAAGTTTGCCATAACTGAGTACTGACAATCTGATTGAGAGAGGCCTTGCTCCAGGACTGAGGTATGGTTAAAAAAAGGAGCTTGTTTAGGCTACTAATGTATTTTATAGAACTTTGATATTTAGAGGAAAAGTATGCATTGGACATGGTTGATAGCAGCAATCCATTTAAATTGTGATAATATCACCACCTGGCATATTATTTTGTGATCTCTGCAAAACATCAATCTCCAGGTTTACATATAGTCCATATCTGAGACAGCACATATCTAAAACAGTGTGTAATTTGGACATTAAAGAATTTAGCAAAGCATATACATTCATTCCGTGTCACTCCTTCTAATAGGTACACATGGAGAGAGTCTATGTTTAAGTTACTACTGGCCTTCAGTAGAATTATCAATGACCAGCACTTCAGCTGTATAGCCAAATGAGATGTGTGACAGCATGCAATGTTAAAATCTTTGAGCTATATTAGAGATTCAACCTAATCAGGAATTGTATATTGTGGATCCATGATACTCCTTGAACCCTGTGAAGTTCCTAAACCAATGAAGCATTTCCAGCTGTGAAAGAAACTGTCTTCCTCCAGCATTGTTCGTATCATTAAGGGACAATGATGATAGCAAGGAAGCACTTTCTGGAATGACAGTATGAAATGAAAGTATATTAGAAAGTATGAAAAGCATTTGTCCAGGGTGGTTCAAGTACACTCGGACTCCTTCTATATATTTCTTTGGTTGCAGCTGTTCCCTCCTTCAAAATGATCCATGTTTCTTCGGCCAGTCAATTTACCAGCATTATTAAATGTATGTGTATAAACAAATAAACAACAACATCTACAAAGTCTCCCATTATTTCCAGAGAAATTAATCTAAGTATAGGGTGTGAGGACTGCAGGAAGCCTTGAGAGGAAACTGAGCAAAAGAGGGACACAAAGATGGAGACATGGCAGCCTAACATGAGACAGGGTGAACAGAAACCAAGGTAAGGGGTGATGCAGACAGAAAGCAGCAGAAAGGTAGGAGCACCCCTTGAAAAGGAAGGTGTACTCTTGACAGGAATAGTTTTCAATAGACTGGGGAGGGACCTCAGCTCAGGGGCACCTGGGAATCATTTGAAAGAGGGAAAAATTCTGAAGGGAGTGGTTTAATGGGATGGCTAGAGATAGCCCATTGGTGGGGACAAATGTGGTGTATGTTAAAATATAGATGCTACCCCCCGGCCTTACACAGAACTCCCTCTTGTAGTTACTATAACATACATACATAATGCATTTGAAAAAATGGGACCTGGGACCTGGGTCCATTCTGCATATGCTCAGGGCTGAGTACAGAGAAACTTTAAATCCTAGTTGGGATCCTAGGGGTTGCCAAGATACAAATAAAATAATAGCAATACTAAAAAGCGTGACAATTCTGAAGTGGGTATGCCCACCTACATTGCAGCTATTGTGCAGAGATTAGCACAATGACAGATTGTGTGCCTGTGATTTGTAAATCTTAGTAAGATTAAAAATATAAAAATTAAAAAGATAGATGATTCAGTCATACATGTATATTAATAATTTAGCTCCTGGAAAAATAAGTTGAATCAAGATAAAATAGAAGATAAGTAATAGATATGATGATCACTGGCAGTACATAATCAACACAGTACCCTTTGACTGTTCCAAATGCAGAATTCCTACTGAAGCAGAAATTGTGTATTTACAAGTACTGACTGGGACCTAAAAAACAGGACTATTATGACTGTCATTTCTAAAATTGTTATGCAGCCACTGCTGTTAAATGCTTGCCACAATGCATGATGCATGACCCCACCAGGGGATAATAGCTCAGCATGTTGCATGCAACCTATTTGAACTGATCTGGTGCGAGCAAGTGAGTCATTAATTATCCCACAGCTGAATCTATTGAAGACTTATTAACACTAATTCACAAGAAAGGGGGTTGTTTGATTCCCAGCAGGGAGAGGGAAACTGAATTAGACTATAATTAAAATGCACCTAGTATTAAAACAGTGCCTCCCAAAGTGATGCAAGTTTTAAATTATATTAGTAGGACTGTCTGACATGTACTTGACTCAGATATACATATTATAACAGTATTACTATGCAATTACAGCACATGCCAAATCAAAGTCTGCAACTATGTAACTTCAGTAAGACTTATAGGACCAAGAATTCTTGAATTTTTTCTAGTTGTTCATGTCCAAATTCCAAATAAGTGACATATATAAATCTATATTATTTTCAGAAATAATCAAACAACACTTACAAAGTAACTCACAGTATTTTCATGTAATTTTTAATATCAATGTGTCGATTATTCCAGAGTGGGCTATTAGCCACTAAGCAGAAGCCCCTGTGGCATTGACATTGGATAAAAATTCTTTGCTGAAGTATAAAATCAGAACATAAATAGAATGCTCTAAACTGAAGCATAGAACATGAAATCTTAAACTGAGCAAATATATCGTATTACTCCTACATTGTATTACTATTACTACTGCTAGAAGTTCTAACACTACAAACATAAAACTGAAAACTCAAACCAACAAAAATAGGACAAAGTTGGTTCAGTCTCCACTCTTTCATCAAAATAACTAAGCCACACTTTGTTTCTGTTTGTTTGTGTGTTATTATTTCTGTGTGTGGATGTTTTTTATTCTGAATTCAAAATGTCCTGTTTGATTTTGATTAAATCCAGTTAAAAAAAATAACAACTCCATAAAATTTAGTTACAGTAATTGCAAGTTTGCCATTAGCTTTTTTTCAATTTAGTTAAGTGCAAGTTTACATGTAGACCAGCCCTAACTAATATCAACAATTAATTTGTACTTTTATTGCCTGAAGTGGCCTAAGTACTTTGGGAGGCAGGTGCCTAAGTTCAAAATGTAGATCCTGAAAACCCTTGCTCAGCAACAGCCTAACCATGGAGGTAGCTAAACTCCATAGGCACTTCAGTTTTTCACATTGTCCTCCATGCTTAATGTCCTCCTCTGCCGAGAAGAATCTCAGCCTTAATAAGGCTTAGTTGACAGGTGCTTAGTTTATGCAGAAGTCTGAATGGGACCCAAATGATATGCATTTGTCTACCTAACTGCTCTGAGTAGGCATTCTTAAATCAGACGTTACAGCGTTGGGTTCTGCATAAGATAGAATTTCAGTGATCTCTTTCTTTCAAAAGATAGAAGAGGCTATCCTCTACTTTTAAACAATAGTTCAGTATGCAAACAGAAGTGACTTTTGAAACATTTAAGCAGGCTTGGAAATGTTTAAAAAAGGACTAGTTTTAGCCAGGATACATACATACATCCCCCATAGCACCCCTCAGCTTCAATGCTTCAAAGTTGCCACAACTGTATGCAACCATGGTTCTCCAACCAGAGAGTACTACAGGGAGCTTCAGTGACTGAGCCTCTGTTCCCTCCTCACTCTGACAACTGGGGGAGAAGACATGTTGTCAAGATTGCAGCCTGGAGAGTTCAGTACCAGCAGCAACACGGGTTCTCTGGCACCACCATCACTGGGATTGCAACTCTCTAGATCCAATCCCCTCTACTTCTCCAGTCCACTGAGGGGAGGAGGGGAGGTTCAGGGGATTTGAGACTGGATAGTCAGAATCCGAGCAGCAGGAAACAACTCCCCAGCTCCAATCCACTCTCTCTCCTGTCCCCACTCTCACAGAAGCAGAGAAATAAAGGGGATTGGGACTGGATGGTCCATCAACTGGCAACAGTGGGAGCTCTGAATACTGGAGACATTGGGATTAGAGCAGGGTCAGGCAATTATTTTGGGTGAAGGACCGCTTAACAAGTTTTGGTGAACAGTCAAGGGCCTCATGGGTAGTGCCACCCCCTGACAGCTGCCCTGACTCCTTGTCACCGTCTTGGGACCAGAATTCCCACCCCTAAACCTGACCTTTGCCACTTGTAGTCCCTCCCCTTGTCCCCTGGAAATACTCCTTTTGGAGTATTAACCCCAAATCATACACTGAAAGTCAAACACCTACTATAATATATTTAATTTTATTGCAAAAGAATATTTTTGTCATGATTTGATTTGTGTTTGCATACTGTATATAGAGGTGATTGCATAATAACTCAAAAATAAGTGCTTAGTTGTATATATTGTGGTGGGGTATGTTGGGGGGTTGTGTATATGTGGGGAACTCTGGGGCAGGGTGTGGGTGTGTGAGGGAGGGTGGGGGTGTGTGGGGACCCCCCACACTTCGCCCATGGTGCAGCAGCAGGCAGGATACTCAGGAAGCAGGTGCCCATGAGGGCACCGCTCTGGCCAGTGCTGCACATCATAGCGAAGGGCAAAACCTCCACCGGCCCATCTGTATCGCCAGTGCTCCCTGCCACTCATATGCAGCCCCTGCATTCTCAAAGCACAGGAGGGAAGCTCCAAGCACTGGAGACAGCTGCCGTCCCCACTGGGGCTGTGCAGCACAGGAGAGAAGCCCCAAGGGCCCCCACTCTGAGGCTGTCTCTGGAAAGATGCCCCAGGCCAGGGCCCTCACCATGTGCTGGCTGTGCCCAAAGCATGTCCCTGGTCAGAGTCACCCAGGCACACCGTGATGAACAGTTTGAGTGCTCTAAGGGGTTCCCAAACCTCTATGCCCTGCTGCTACTGATTGCAACAGTTCCCTGTGCACAGCTGAGAACCTGGAGCCAGGGCCCTGAGTTTCAAAGATGCCCCAGGCAAGCCCATGCTTCTCCACAATATGTGCCACCACCTGGAGGGGTATCTTTGCCTATGCTATGAGTGCCTGACCCCTGCAGCCAAGGAGATCTTCATTACCCTTGATGAGTTTCTCCACATATAACAGACCCCTGACTGCCTAGTTGAGAGCCTTCAGGGTGCACAGCATCCCCTACCCTTGACCCTTCTCCCTGTATAGGGCTTACCAGGCAGATGTGACAGGTGCTCCTGGTGGTCCAACTTGTTCCCTAGCTTCAGAGAGGTGTTCCAGCTGGATGATGCATCCTGGGGTGCCAAGGAGCATCTTCTGTGCATGTGGGCAGTGATCACCTCTGGGGAAGAGCTGGAGCTGGTGTGTAGAATTCATTGGGGGCTTGCTGCCAGAGTAGCTGGGGCTCCCCAAGCTGCTGGGTGAAGGTGAGGGCAGAGAACACACCAGGACCTGGCACTGGAGCCCCAACCAGCCCTGCCCCAGGGGGTCCATGAATCCTAGCTTGGGCTCCAGCAGCCTGTCTGTGCTGTAGAAGATGTGTCAGGCCTCAACAGGATCCATGGGGGGCAGGATATGGGCCAGCTTCCTCATGAAGGGCATGGCAGTCCCAGACAACATATTGTAGCCCCTCATGTGGACCCACTGTCCCCTCAGGGCCTT
This sequence comes from Alligator mississippiensis, assembly GCF_030867095.1. Classification (NCBI taxonomy): domain Eukaryota; kingdom Metazoa; phylum Chordata; order Crocodylia; family Alligatoridae; genus Alligator; species Alligator mississippiensis. The sequence continues at coordinate 47,268,453 of NC_081824.1, forward strand.
GGCCTTGATACAGCACTGCTGTCCAGAGGGCTGGTGTCCATGCTTCTGTGTGAACTGGGCCATAGCTATGTAAATGTCACCCAGCTCAACTGCCACTTGACCTCAGTGTCCTTCTGATGGCAGTGAGGTCCACGGCCTCTTTGTGGGTCCAGTTGGGCCCCCAGGCCTGTGTCAGCAGGTTGGGAGCCTAACATGTTGGCAGCTGGCAGGCCCCTTGGGTGGTCAGGCCCAGAGCAGGGGGCCAGTGTCAGCTGCAGATGGCCACTACAATGGAGCATGGTGCTTGGTAGGTAGGCTCAAGCAGGTGGGGCCCTCAGGGGGCCAGGCCTAGGGTTCAGGAGCCAGTGTCAGCTGCAGGTGCTCACTGTGGTGGAGCATGGTGCCCAGTGGGCAGGCTCAAGTAGGCAGAGGCCCCAGGGGTTAGGCCATGATCTGGGTGCCAGCACTGGGCTGTATATGCCTGCTGAAATGGAGCATGGTGCCTGCAGGGCAGACTCAGGCAGGCAGGGGCCCTGGGGATCAGGGCCAAGGTCCAAGTGCCAGTGTCAGGCAGCTGACCTGCCCACACTATGCAGCTCCAGGAGCTGCCAACAAGCAGGAGGTTGTCCCCCTGCTGGCATGGCTGACCAGGTTTTGCTCCACATCACTGTCTGTTTGTGTGTTTAAGCACAGGACTGTAATGTGCCATCTGATAGTACTTGTATCTCACAGGATTATCCAAAGAAACATTACATTAATCTAATGTACTTTAATTACTGTGCATGTCTAGGGGGTAAGACTTTAATCTGCAGTAAATTAGGCTACTGTGCAGAAAAGTACATATGTAGACATGCCCAGTCTGAGGGGATTCAAACTCATATTACTCAGCTCCCTGAAAAGTGCCTTAACAAAAAGTTACAGGGGTGTAGGTTGTAGCTGTGTTGGTCTAAGGACATAGGCAGACAAGGTTCTTTGGGTGAATCTGATATCTTTTATTAGACCAACTTGAATAGTTGGAAAACAATTATTAAGCAAGCTTTTGGGTTCAAAAACCCTTTGTCAGGCTAAGGAAGTTTCAGCAGTTGGTGTGTGCTCTTCCTGGATGAAATAAAAAGTAAAGAAGCCAGAGGCTGGGCTGGTATGCATACAAAACAGGAAGTCAGTGAAAATGTAGATTGAGGAGTCAAGGGGTGAGACAGGCTGGGGGAGGGGAGAAGGGGAGAAGGGAGAGAGAGAGAGAGAGAGAAGGGGGATGAATAGTGGAGAGATACCTGGGGAGTCAGATGTCAGGCAGGTTATAATGTGTCATAAATCCAATGTCTATATCTAGTCAATGATTTTTCGTATCCAGGAGGTTGATGAAATGGAGTTCATAGGCTCGTCTCTGGGAAGTGTTGTGTAAGTTTCCTTTGAGGATCAGGACTGAGAGATTGGAGAGTCATTTTCTTGTGAGAAATGTGCCCCCACAGGTAATTAGGTATTCCTGTCTTTGATAGATTTCCGTTGTGCATTTATTCTGGTGTGCAGTTGTTGTTTGGTCTCTCCTACGTATTTTCCATCAGGGCATTTGGTGCATTGGAAGAGATATATTACATTTCTGGAGGTGCAGCTGTAAGATCCAGGAATGCTGATGGCTCTGTTATGGGGTGTAGTAATTGTGGAGGTGGTGGAGATGTGTTGGCAGGTTTTGCATTTCTTGTCCTGGCACGGTCTGGATCCTTTTGGTGTGTTCTGGCCTTGAGGAAGTTTGCTTCTGGTGATGAGGTTAGCGAGGTTTGGTGCTTGTTTGAAGGCTAGGATGGGTGGCTCTGGGAAGATCTTTTTAAGAATAGGGTCTCTTCCTAGTATGGGTTGCAATTGTTTGAGAATTTTCCGTACAGGTTCAAGGGAGACGTGATATGTCATAACCAGCAGTGTGCGATTTGTGGGAGGTTTTGTAGGAGAGACCAAACAACAACTGCGCACCAGAATGAATACACACCAGAAATCTATCAAAAACAGGAATATGAAATTACCGGTGGGGGCACATTTCTCACAAGAAAACCACTCTCTCTCCAATCTCTCAGTCCTGATCCTCAAAGGAAACTTACACAATACTTCCCAGAGACGAGCCTACGAACTCCATTTCATCAACCTCCTGGATACTAAAAATCATGGACTAGATATAGACTTTGGATTTATGACACATTATAACATGCCTGACATCTGACTCCCCAGGTGTCTCTCCACTATTCATCCCCCTTCTCTCTCTCTCTCTCTCCTCCCCCTCTCCCCTCCCCCAGCCTGTCTCACCCTTTGACTCCTCAATCTACATTTTCACTATCTGTCTTGTATGCATACTAGACCAGCCTCTGGCTTCTTTACTTTTCATTCCATCCAGGAAGAAAACACATCAACTGCAGAAACTTCCTTAGCCTGACGAAGAGTTTTTGAACCCAAAAGCTTGCCTAATAATTGTTTTCCAACTATTTAAGTTGGTCTAATAAAAGATATTGTATTCACCCAAAGAACCTTGTCTTAACTACAAGTGTAACTTGTTCTGGGCAACAGTTGGCATCCTTAATCCATTCTTTGTGACTGTTCTACTATGCGGAAAATAATTCAAGATGTGTTGGGTGCATGAGAGAGAAACCATGATTCTCTCACCCAGCAGTCCAGACCTAAGGGGGATTCCACTTTTTGTTCCAAACACTGTTGATGCATTTGGTCAACTGACTACTTAATATAAAATATTCAAATAGTATTGGGAGCAAAGATGAAAACCCTGCAAGGAGCAGGATCAGGCACTTAACTCTCATTGATTTTCTGTTCTCAGCATTTCTGAGTTGGCTAGCTGTAGATGTTCCCTTATATAGCATGCTGTCTTTTTCTGGATTCATTTCTGAGGTGCCTGTCTCTCCCCCCATGCTGTACAGGAAGCAATGGAACCTAACACAAAGTTCTACTCCAAGGAACCATTGCAGGGGCCAGAGGCCTAAATGTTACAGACTGTAGTGCTCAGTACTGCAGTGCCTAAGTCCCTTTTTAATCTTGCAGTATGTGTGTGATAGGAGAAATAAGGTCATTATAGAATGAAATAATTTAATTCATTAAATCATAGTTTTCTACTCATGAAAATGTAGAGGATTGCATGAAGATTTTTACTACAGATGAATTCACACAAATACTGCATTTGGCAGCTAGATTGGCACAATGCTACTACACTTCGGCGCATAGAGTCATTACGCCACAGTATGCCAAATAGTAATTGTACAATAGAACATAGCAAGTCTTTCAAAGCCATTATAATTAAGTATGCCACATACGTATTTTTAAAATGTGCCCAAATCTTCAGAACAATAAATCCTTTTTGGAGCTATTAGGAATCCTTATAATAAAATGATGATGTGGTTGGTGATTAAAAAGAAAAACATTTTATTACTGAACCATTTTACATTTGCTATAGTTCAACTAAAAACTCATGATCTGTAAGGGTTGTTGAAAGTGATATTAGCAGCATTAGAAATGCTGAAGCAACTTCATCTCCCACTGGCTTCTGTGGGAACTGTGGTCACTCACCTTCTCCTGGAAGTGCTCAGCACATTGCAGAATTGAAATCTAAGAGTCTACATCTTATTGAAAGTCAACGGGACTTAACTTTCTAAAGCCTAGATCCTCCAAGCTATTTAAGTTTTTACAAGGAAGAGGAGTTAGTTGCATAAATATCTCTGAGACTCTGGGGATTAAGCTCAGTTGTGCTTAACTCTCAAGTGCCTTTTTGCCTGAGGTAATCCTTACCCACAAGTTAGGCCCTATGCTTGTGTACAATGTGTTCAGAGAGTTCTGTAGAAGAGATCTTCAGAAGCCAGCTGCCTAAACTAGCCAGAAGTGAAATAAAGATGCAAGGGGCAATATTAGGCACCTATGCAACTGATCTGGCTGCAGATAAACCCCTCTCTCTTACGAACATGAGCCATTAGCCATCTCATGGAGTTAGATATCTTGAACCTAGTTTTCCTGTTCAGTAAAAGCCAGAGACACAAGGCCCACTCCAGGACAGTGGTTAGTCTACTCACCTGAGATCTAGGAGGGGGAACTTAGGTCCACATCACAGGGAAGTGCTTAACCACCAGATCTCACTCAAAATGAAAGCAGCCGTGCCACTTCTGGAACTCCCACGGCCACTGCTGGAAGCAGTGCAGCCACTTTTGCTGATGGCCCCGTTCCCCAGCCAGCACTCACGAGGGGGCACTGGTGCCCCCACCTGCCCCCCTGCCTGCTAGCTAAACAGGGAGCATGTCCTGGCAGGGGGTGCACCAGCACTCTCAGGGGGTGCACATGCCCCCCATGCATCCCCTACACATCGCCCCTGGCCAGCTGATCAAGGGAAATCATTCTTCCCCTCTATTCAGCACTGGTGTCCAGTTTTGGGACCCCCATTACAAAAAAGAAAATGGACAAATTTGGAGAAAGTCCAGCAGAGAACAACAAAGACAGTTAGGTTCTGGAGAACATTACTTATGAGGAGAGACTGAAATTAATTTAGTTTGGGGTTGAGAAGACTGAGAGATTTAATAGGAACCTTCAACCACTTGAAGGGTGGTTCCAAGGAGGACTGTTCTCAGTGGTGGCAGATGACAGAACAAGGAGCAATGGTCTCAAGTTGCAGCATGAGAAGTTTAGGTTAAATATTAGAAAAAAACTCTCTCAGGAGGAAGGTAGTAAAGCACTGGAACAGGTTACCCAGAAACATTGTGGAATCTTCATCCTTGTAGGTTTTTAAGACCTGGCTAGACAAAGCCTTGGCTGGGCTGATAAAGTTGGGGATGGCCCTGCTCTGGGCAGGGGGTTGGACTAGATGACCTCCTAAGGTCCCTTCCAACCCTAATTTTCTATGATTTTGTGATCATACAGTAATTTATAGTTACACTCATATGGAGCTAGGCTAACCACAGGCACTTAGTCTTGCACCATTTCCTAGGTCCACTATAAGGTGGATAGAAACAGGTTTCTATCCACTTTATAGAGACACTTTTAGGTATGGTATGGTGGCTTACACCCAGGTATCAGTTTTTCAGCTAGAAACCTTAGTTGGAACAACCCATTAGCAAACAAAACGTAGTGGTACTACACACAATAAACTCATTATACCAGCCATTTTTCATAGATTTCATAGATTTCATAGACATTAGGGCTGGAAGGGACCTCGGAAGATCATCGAGTCCAGCCCCCCGCCCAAAGGGCAGGACGTCAGCTGGGGTCATAGGATCCCAGCAAGATAAGCATCCAGTTTCATCTTGAAGGTGTTCAATGAAGGCGCTTGAACAACCTCCGGCGGCAGGCTGTTCCAGACCTTGGGGGCTCGGACAGTAAAGAAATTCTTCCTTATGTCCAGCGTGAAACGATCTTGTAGTAGTTTGTGACCATTCGTCCTCATCATCCCTTGGGGCGCTCTGGTGAACAAACGTTCCCCTAGATACTGGTGATCACCCCTGATAAACTTGTAGGTGGCCATCAGATCACCCCTGAGCCTGCGCTTTTCCAGGCTAAAGAGCCCCAGGGCTCTCAGCCTGTCATCGTAGGGTCTGCTTCCCTGACCCCTGATCATGCGCGTGGCTCTTCTCTGGACTCTCTCAAGCTTCTCCACATTCTTTTTGAATTGTGGAGCCCAAAACTGGACGCAGTACTCCAGCTGCGGCCTCACTAAGGCCGAGTACAGGGGGAGAATGATGTCCTGGGATTTGCTAGAGAAGCATCTATGGATGCAAGCCAGCGTTTTGGTCGCTTTACTAGCCGCAGCATCGCATTGCAGGCTCATGTTCATCTTGTGGTCAATGATGACCCCCAAGTCTCTTTCTTCCATAGTGCTAACCAACATAGCACTGCCGAGCCTATAAGGATGCTGCGGGTTTTTTTTCCCAAGGTGGAGAACCTTCAATTTATCGGCGTTGAACACCATCAGATTCTCATCCGCCCACTTGCTGAGCCTGTCCAGGTCAGCCTGGATCACCCGCCTGTCTTCTGGCGTGGATGCTTTGCCCCAAAGTTTGGTGTCATCAGCGAACTTGGCCAGTCCGCTTCTGACTCCAGTGTCCACATCGTTAATGAAGATGTTGAACAGTATGGGTCCAAGGACAGAGCCCTGGAGGACCCCACTGGTCACAGGACACCACGATGAGTGACTTCTATCAATTACTACCCTCTGGGTCCAACCCCGGAGCCAATTTTCCAGCCAGTGGATCGTGGGGGACCCAAGGCGACAATTGGCCAGTTTCTCCAAGAGACGATCATGGGACACCAGATCGAAGGCTTTTTTGAAGTCAAGATATATGACATCAATCTCATCTCCCTTGTCCAGGTGATAGGTCACCTGGTCGTAGAAGGAAATGAGATTGGTCAAGCAAGACCTACCCGCAACAAACCCGTGCTGGCTATCCCTTAAGATGTTGGCGTCGGCCAGTCCATTAAGGATGGCCTCCTTAATAAACTTTTCTAAGATCTTCCCTGGGATAGAAGTCAGGCTGATGGGCCTATAGTTAGCCGGATCCACTTTCCTCCCTTTCTTGAAGATAGGCGCCACGTTGGCCTTCTTCCAGTCTTCGGGCACTACACCAGAGCGCCAAGAGTTTTCAAAGATCCGCGCTAGAGGCTGGGCTATGATGCTCGCCAGCTCCTTGAGTACCCTGGGGTGAAGATTGTCAGGGCCGGCTGACTTGAAGGTATCCAGCTTCTCAAGATGTTCCTTCACAAAGTCAGCATTAATGGAGGGCAGGGGATCACCCTCACCCGGACTTCCCGGCCCTGTAGCAGGCACAGGCGTCCCATGGGGCTGATGAAAGACCGACGCAAAGTACCTATTTAATAGGTTGGCTTTTTCCTGGGCGTCAGTTGTCAGTTGCCCCATCTGGTTCAGCAGGGGTCCAACGTTGCCCCTGCTTTTCCTCCGGCTCCCCACATATCTGAAAAAGGACTTTTTATTGTCTTTGATGCTCAAAGCTAGCTGGAGTTCAGTTGCAGCCTTGGCTTTCCTGGTCTGCTCCCTACAGGACCGGACCAGAGCAGAATAATCCTCCTTGGAGGTGACTCCCATCCTCCATCCTTTGTAGGCCATTCTTTTTAGCCTCAGGAGGTCTGCTAGGTCCCTGGAGAGCCAGGGGGGCTGCTGTGCCCTGTTGCTGCCTTTCCTCCGAGATGGAATAGACTTAGTTTGTGCATTGAGGATCGCTCCCTTGAGGAGCAACCACTCTTCTTGAACTCCCCTCTCCCTGCGGTCACAGTCCCTTAGGGCCTCACTGACAAGCCTCCTGAGCTCGGCTTTCCTAAAGTCAAGGACTTGCGTGTTGCTGACCGACTTGCCAGCTTTTTGGCGGATGGTGAAGGTGATCAGCTCGTGGTCGCTGTCACCCAGCTTCCCATCGATCACTAGGTCGCCGACTAGGTCCTCCCCAGTAGCCAGCACCAGGTCGAGCAGCGCTTTGCCTCTCGTTGGCCCATAGACTTCTTGAGTCAGGTAGAGGTCATCCACGCACGAAAGGAAGCTCTGCGACCGCTGAGATTTTGCTGAGCGATCCTCCCACGAGATGTCTGGGTAATTGAAGTCACCCATGACAACCATGGTCCTGGAGCAAGCTGCCTCAGCCAGTTCCTGGGCAAGCTCCTGGTCTAGCTCAGGACTTTGGGTGGGAGGTCTGTAATAGACTCCCACCATTGTGTCCCTTGTGCCGTGTTCCCCACGGATTTTAACCCAGAGGGTCTCCAGCCGTCCACCCTGGTCGCCAATATCGGCTTGCAGGGACGCGTAGCTTTCCTTAACATAGAGAGCTACACCCCCGCCCCTTTTCTCTACACGATCCCTCCTGTACAGGGTATAGCCATCTATCCCCGTGGTCCAGTCATGGGTGGAGTCCCACCAGGTCTCCGTTATCCCTATGACATCGTAATTGTTTGCACTGAGCAGGAGGATGAGCTCCTCCTGCTTATTCCCCAAGCTCCTGGCATTTGTGTACAGGCAGGCAAGCGCCCCCTGGGGGGCTCCTTCCTTGCCCACAGATTTTACCAGGGCTGGGGCTGGGGCGGGCTCCCTTGAGTGCCATGATCCACTGGCTTTGCAAGGATTGTTCAGCGGGCCAGCAGTGGCGGTCGTCCCCCCGTCCCCCAGCGGGCTTAGTTTAAAGCCCAGTGGAGCAGGTCAGCCAGTCTGGCTGAGAAGAGCCTCCTCCCTAGGGGAGAGAGGTGGAGACCATCTCTTCCCAGCAGCTCGCTGCCTCTCTCGCCAAAGAGCGGGCTGTGGTCATGAAAGCCAAAGCCTTCCTGACGACACCAGCGCCGCAGTCTTTGGTTGACCACATAGATCCTCCTGTCCCTTCTCAGCCCATAGCCTGAGACTGGGAGGATCGACGAGAACACCACCTGTGCCCCCAGACCCTTAAGCCCCGCTCCCAAATCCCTGTAGCACCTCATGACCTGGCTGGGAGTGCTCCGAGCCGTGTCATTGGTGCCCACATGAATAAGGAGCATGGGATAGCGGTCTGTGGGTTTGAGGAGCTTGGGGATCCTCTCCGCAATGTCCCGGATGCGGGCCCCTGGGAAGCAGCAGACTTGCCGGGCTAAGGGGTCAGGGTGGCAGATTGGCCCCTCTGTCCCCCTCAGGAGGGAGTCTCCCACAACAAACACCTTATGTTTTGTCTTGGGGAGAGCAGGGGCGGGAGTTGCAGTTGGGCCCATGTTGCCTGTGGGGGCCGGCAACTCAGCAGGCTCTGCTGGGGCAGCAAGAGGTGCATACCTGTTGCTCAGTTGTGGCGGGGGTGGGGCCTTGGTGCGGCGGGCCTTAGGGCCCTTGACCACCTTGGTCCATGCCCCTGGCTGGACACAGCAGGAGGTCCCAGAGTCCTCCTCTGGCCTGGAGGGAGACTGTGATCCTTGAAAAGGATTACTAATAACCAGAAGTTTGTGATATGATATAGAATGGAGCAAAAAGGATAAAATAAGCATGAAAATAAATAATAAAGGAAGTGGGGTTTGACCATCCCTGCATGATTCTGCTCAGAGAAATGGTGGAATGTGAACCATCTGTATTTTCTTTTCTTTTTTTTTTTAAACTAAAATAACAGGGAACAAGCAGGGACTGTAGGCTTCCTGCAGAGCCATTCAGCACAATACCACTTAGCCACCTGGGGGTAGAGCCTGTTCTTTTCTCATTGGCCCTGAGTCAATGAAAACTGTCTAAGTTTGCCTTTCTATATTGGCACTGTATGCATACCATTCTTTGCCCCCTTTTGCTTCTTTTAGGATTTACTTTGGGCCTTCTCCTTCTAGCAGAGTTGGCTGCCATCCAGCATTCACCTCATCATCATAACCATATGCTATTCAGCAGGCATCAAATCATGTTATCTAGTCGGCAGCACCATCAGCACATTTTGACAAAACAACACAAAGAACTAGTAGCTCTTTTCTCCACCATCAGTGCACAAACTCATAAGGAGTACTTAATTCCTTGCACATGAATGGGACTAATTTATGAACGGGACTACTTTAACTCTGAACTGAAAGCATTAAGAACAGAAGGGAAAAAAAAAAACAAAAAATGTTCCTCCCTGTGATTACTACCCACATAATAATATCTCCTCCTGCTGGGAAAAGCTTTTGTTATGTGAGTCCAAAATAAATCACTGCGTGTGTTAGACCTAAAAATAGTTATTTTACATAAAGCACTTTATAGTATGGTATAACAATATCTATTAAGGTTCATAGGTTTGAGAATGTAAAAACAGAATTTATGAAAGGATTACATGATACCTGTCCTGAACTCAATGATCTAGGAAGTCCATTCTACTCCTATGTCCTTACAGAAGTTCAAATGTAGTTGCAGATATTAATCTACCAAAGGCTTCCTGGTTGAACTTAGCAATATACACACTTTATGCACTACTATCCATAGCAGTGTCCTGGGTGCAGGGCCCATGGCACCTAAGCCCAGCCACATCATTATCTTCCTGATAAGGATGAAGTTACATGTTACGCTTAGATTATACTAAATTTGTGTAATATAAAGTACCGTTAAAGATAGCACATGCTGTGAGCAATCACACATTAATGGTCAATACCATTTCTTGTCTACACAGATCTGACTTGCCACTAGAGAGCTGGTGAGCAGGGGCATGGCTAAAACCAAGACACCTGGGCTCTACCCCTGCTCAGGGGGAGGGTTGGGGCTAGGAGCGATGTAGCCTAAGATTCTGGAGGACTGCAAATTTCTTGTTTTATCTCCATGGAGCAGACAGAAGTTACTGTAACATGAGTTTAGTAGGATGGCCCAGACAACACTCTCTTGAAGTGGTGTAACTTTGAGATGATCAGAGGGCACTTAGCACAAGATAACAAGCTTTAATGTGCACTCTTGTTTTAATGGCCTAAGTGTAATGTGTAACTTCAACTTTAGTCATTTCCTTCTGCAAGAGGATCTGTTTACAAATAGGAAGCGCACAAAAAAATCATGCTGAAGTTGCATGTTTTTAATGTTTTTCTCAATCCAACAGATGTATTTTAGTACAAGATTGTGGATCAACTTGTGTAGCAAAACCCGCCGTTTTAGGTTTTTTTTTATTTATTTTAAAATGCATTCCCTCCCTTCCCCAATCATTTCTGACTTTCTCTCCCTCTCTTTTCCCTATATATAAGTATAAGTAAGCTAAGATGTAGGATAAGCTTTAAACATTTTTATTTTGGTAGCAAGTTTTTGGTTTTGGATATCCACCGCTTTATACTGTATTATTATTAGGTTTGTATTGGTTTTTACTGTTGTATATTGTAGTATCATCATTTTCGTATTGATTTTTATTGTTTCATATGGATATTGTATGGTTTAGGCCTGTGTTTGTAAGTGAACCAAAGTCATGTCAAGTTTCCATTTTATATGTCAAGCTTCCATTTTCTGTCCTCTGCCTGGGCATCCCATGTTGCAACTGTATGAGTCATGTACACCTCCCATATAAATTGGCTCCCCGATGAATGAGTGTGATTGGAAATGATTGAAATACAATGGTAGCAGGCCTCTACTGAATGGCCTGTAATGACTGGGTCATCACCTCGTATTGATTCACCCGGGAACCACCGACCCCACCCAGGAACAGAGACAAGACCAGCATTTGAAAGACAAAGGACCCTGCAAAACCAGTAACTCTCACCATTACCAGAAACTGCACACCAGAAACTGCACATCCCTGCATGGAGCACACATGCTCAGTACACCAGGGGCTGATCCTTGCCTGGGCATGCCTCCTGTCACTAGGGTCACACAAGGTCTGCCCCTATAAAAAGGGGCAGTGAAGACAGACCCAGTGGGAACTCCATTTCCGTCTGGACCAGCACCATGCCACACCACCTATCCACCCAGAGGCCCTGCCAGCGAACCCCCCTCTGGACAACACCTACTGGACAAGGACCCCTTCCAGCCTGGATAGGTAGATATTACCTGCACACCTCCTCCTACAATTCGGACTCTCTCTCTCTCTCTCTCTCCCCTCCTGGACTTCAGTGGACTTCTGCCCTTGCACTAAGCCTCTTTAACCCCTGCTGCCATTGTGGGGGGGGAGGCGTGCAAGGGAACCAATTTGGCATTGCGTCACCATCTCCCCTGTTCAATAAAACCACTGTCATTTGCAACCCCAAGTTGGGTCATGTTTTACTGAATCCCAGTCCCTTCCTTATCTTAAATTCCAGCCTCATTCTCTCTCTCTCTCTCTCTCAATTCCAGCCCCCACCCCTCTCCACTAGTTTCCCAATCTCCTCTCAATTCTTACTGCCTTTTCCCTGTGACTTTCTGCTGCCTTTCTCTGCTTTCCTGCTGCCCCTGCTGCCTCTCAGTCTCTCCTGCTGCTTTTTCTGTGATTTTCTGCTGTCCATCTCTCTGTTTTCAGGCTTCCCCCCTGCAGCTTCCTAGACTTCTCTAGCTGCCCGGAACCATCCTCTGGCTCCCCCACACCCAGAGCCCCTCTTTAACATCCACACTTTCCCTTAGTCCCACTTTCCCTCTCCAACACCTACCTTTTCAGCTCCCCCACAGCTCTGGCTCCAGTCCCAGACTCTGTGCTGGCATGCTTCCCTGTTCTGCAGGCTTTGGGCATTGTCTTTTAATCAATTAAGATCAATTAACATAAAGTTACCCCGAGCCTCAGTTCTTTAGCCCGGGCCCCTGCAGTCTACTGGTTCTAATCCCGGTCCTGGTAACCTTAACTCCTTACACTTCTACTTTCCTACCTTAACCTTTCCCCAGGTATCCCAAGTATACCAAGCACATGTATACATACACATCACAACACCCAACTTAGGAACTCACCTGTGAGTGTGTGTTGGTGGGTGGTATGTGTGTGAATTAGTAAATACACATATATAGATGATATTTTGTGTGTGTGTGGTATATGAATTAGTAATCCACATATGTGTATTGGATGTGCAGGTGTTGGTAACTGATTCTGTCTAAATGTGGTGTGTGTAGCGTGTATGGGCTTAAACTGGTGATAGGTGTGCATGAACCTAGACTGGTTATTTTGAACGTGTGTGTATCTGAGTTGCTAGTGTGAGTGTGTGTGTGCGCACATATATACACGCACACATATATATACACACACACACACACACATATGTACACACATACATATATATACATATATATATATATATATATATATATATATATATATACACACACACACACACACACACACACACACACACACACACACACATATATATATATATATATTATATACACATGGCATTGTGTGCATGATATACGAATTAGTGATCTGTGTCTAACTTTTGGGGTGTATAGTATATGTGCTTGAATTGGTGATAAGTATGCATGTGCCTACACTGGTTTGGATGTGTGTGTGTGTGTGTGTGTGTGTGTGTGTTTTGTATATGTGCAATTGTGTCACACCCTCCTGTCTAACAGCGCAATATTGAGATCCTGAGAGTTGGCCTGACCCCCCAGGGCAACACTTGGAACAGTACCATTTGTTATACACACTCAAAAAATTAGACCACTTTCTTATTTTACTAATGATTTTACTTTTCAGAAAGTAAAACAACAGAAGTAAAACAACAGAAGTTGTTTTTCTTGTGTCTTTAAAAGTGAATGCAACTTTTTCCTGTTTGTTACCCAAGATTGGCAAACTGTTATTTGATTCTAATGGTTTCCTTTAAAATGATTTCCTTCCTGTGTCTTTCTGCAAATGCTATTTACCACCAAATATATTTTGGGGAAATACTGCATCTCATTTTATACAAGTCACAGGGAAAAATATAGACTAGTTTAGCATATAGTCACAATATCTACAAAGCAGCCTTGTTAGAAAAAGATTAGCCATGCACATAGTGAAACTAAACAAAATACAGTCAGAGTGAACTTGGTTATTGTACTAGGAACATTAAGCCTAGCCCCACATGGTTATACATTATTTCCTTCCCTCTCTAAGTTACAGGATAAGAATGAAAAGTAATTGTCTGTGTTCCCAGTGTGTAAGTATTAGAGAACTGTAGAGGAGATGACAATGGTATAAATCCATTAAGGACAGCAGGAAAGTGAATTTACAGTCCTGCCTGCCTTACCTTGCCAGCTAGCAGAACATGGGACTCTGTTCAGGACTGTGGCAGCTGTCACTACTCTGTTCTTTCCTTCAGCGTTACTGTACTTGATATAGGATAATGCTGCCATCAACTGCTATACATGCTTTATTTCACACTCCCCCTCCCTCCACCAATGCAGTTGTAAAGCCACAATGCAGTGTCCAGGGTTCAAGAACTAGCTCGTAGTAAGTGAATTAGGCCCAACTTAACTCCAACAGTTAAATCTGACTGCTTAACAAGCTGCACCAGAAATGGTACTATGGCTGTTTTTTTTTATATTGATCAGGCAAAACCTCAGCTCATTGATCAAATCTGCTCTTTTCCTGATAGATAGATAGATAGATAGATAGATAGATAGATAGATAGATAGATAGATATTCTTTATAAAGCATGGTGTACACACCAACAAGTTCTTTGATGTCTGTTTAATCTGATGCATGAGTAACAGTCCCGCCCACAACTAGGGCACACCCATGCACTAGCAATGCTCTGAATCCAAGCAGCAGATTCTTTCCTCCACTGACACCAGTCACAATATAACACTTCCGCATTTGTCATCCTGTCCTGCCATCTTATTAGAAGAATTTTATGCAAGCATGATATGAAGGCTTTTCAGTCTTTTGATGTGTTTGGCATAGGACTTCCATGTTTCTGAGCCATAGAAAGGTGTGGATAAAACCTCTCTCTCATAAATACAGATTTTCACTTTAGTTGACAGCGTGTTATTGTTCCAGGCTCCATCTTGCAAGAGACCAAAATTCCCGGCTGATTTGCTAATTCTATTAGATTACAAGAAAAACCCTAAAGTGTACAAGTCCATCCAAACCCTACAAACTTTGACCTGAATCAGATCCACTGAAGTTCAATACATCTATAAGCAATTGCAATCTTTTTCTAGTTTGGCATGAGTCTCTTCTGTAGCATGTCAATTTTGTAGCATAAATAGGGAACAATCAATCCATTATTGTGTATTAAAGCAATATTGTTTTAGTTGATAGTTTTTCTTAAAGTTTTTCACATATAAAATTAACAGCATCCATGGAATTCAAAGACAACTGGGGAAAAAAAACTGCACACACTCTGTGTTACGTTACTACAATTTTATGTCAACCTCCATATTCATCTGCAAAAGAGCAGATATGCATGTATGTCTGAGCAGAGTTGAATTCCATAAGCCAACTGTTAGAGAAAAATACAGAATAACTTTATATCTATAGGCCTCACTTAGATTCTTAAAATTATAGTTGAACAAATAAATTCTCTTATTGTTATTTATAATTTATACAGAGCCCAAGTGTGCTATGTGCTCTACAGTTGTCAATATGTTTTTTTAAAATCAATCTTTTCACCTTCAATTCTGACTATGACAAGATCGTGCTGTAATACTACAATTTTATTATTGCTTGTATATTTTTCAGTAGAACTGCAACACCATACTGCTTTAAACATGTTAGTGTCTCCTTCCACATAAATATAAAGAATTTTTAATAAAACACATTTTAAGGTAGTTTGAATTGCAAGGGTTCAGCAGGCAGTTCAATAGGAGATCTGCAAGGAGGTAGCTAAATACATTGATTTTGACTTTTGCAGCTATAAAATGGTAAAGATCTTGATGTTAAAAGTTAGGATACTGAAAAGAGGCAAATAAAGTTAAAAAACTACCTATAGATTTCAGTATTGGAGTTCATTGCTTCTGGCTTCAAATATTTCTCATCATCCAAAGAAGTCTCATTTCTGCTTTCACTTGTGAGTAAAAATCCTGATCACACATTCCTGAAAGAACCCTAGAGGAAATTAGAAAGAGTCTGACAAATCTAATGTTATCAAAGGTTGTAGAAGCCAAATTTGAGATTTTTTGAGCTTCCAAATAAACATTACACATTATAAGCGAGAGTCAATAATCTTAGGCAGGCAATGACTCAGGCTGTGGAGAAACAGGAAGGAAAAAATAAATCAAAGAAATTTAAAATGTAGGACAATCATCCGAGTTCAGATTTTGTTGGTTTGGTGCAAAAAGATAAGCACCTCAGAAATAACTTGGATGTATCCATACTTAAAATAAAACCCTAAAGTAATACACAATGAAAAATGTTGAAGTGGTAGCAAACCTCTCAGAAGCAAAACTGCATTTAATCTTAGATATGAAATACACTTTTAGCACTGAAGATAGAACTCAAGCTTTGCATTTAAACATGATTTTCACATGAACACAAACAATATTTAGTGTTAGTTCTGCTTCTAAAGCTTTAAAGGATTAAAATTATAATGACAAGTTTTAGAAAGCAAGAGCAAGACACCAAGCATCAAGCTTTAGTAACAGTAACAACAATAATAACCATAAACTGCTCTAAAGGAATATGTTTGTATTAGGAATAGATCCATGAAAACTTAGGATCTCTGGAAATACGACCAACAGTTAGGATGCCAGAACCTTTATGGATTTAGCTCCTAACTTTTACCAAAGTATAAAAATGTTGGCCTTTGTCTTTAGTACCACCTAGTGTCAAAAACATTATGTTGAAACTACAAAGATATGGGCAGAATTACAGCCATTTCACTACATTCCACTGTCCCAAAATATGTAAAGTTCAATCCGTTGAAGCTTTCTTTCTGCAAGTGGATGTGGGAGAAATGTATCTTTCATAGCTCTATGTCAAGGAGTAATACACTTCCTCAATGATCAGGATGGGGTCAGAGGAGGGGCAAACTGAGGCGCTCTGGGTAAGAATGCAAGGGGGTCATGTGGAAAGGGACTTGATAGTAGATGTCTACTACAGATCGCCTCACCAAGAGGATGAGCTGGACCTGGAATTCTCAGGTCAGCTCACAGACGCAGTTAAGTCAAGGGATGTGGTTGACATGGGTGACCTAAACTACCCAGACATTGGCTGGGAGGAACAGTCAGCCAGGTCCAACCACTCACACAGGCTCCTAGCTGGGATACAGGACCTCCACCTAACCCAGGAGGTGCATAGTCCCACCAGGGGAAATGCCTTGCTAGACTTGGTCCTTGCCACAGGCAATGACCTGGTGGGGGGGTCTGCAGGTACTCGACCACCTGGGTGACAGTGATCATTGCCTGCTGGAATTTACTATCCAGCACAGGGTGATAAAAGCAAGCAATAAGGCAAAAGTCCTTGATGTTAGGAGGGTCAACTTCAATGAGCTAAGAAGACTAGTAGGAGAGGCATTGAGGTCTCAGAGCTTCAATGAAATGGGAGTCCAAGATGAGTCATTGTTCCCCAAGGAGACAATCCTCTGGTCTCAAAGGGAGTCAGTCCCAATATGTACCAAGCAGGGCAGGAATGCTAAAAAGCCCCCATGGCTCGGCAAAAGCATCCAGGAATGCTTGAGAGCAAAAAAGGAGGCATATAAGCAGTGGAAGCAAGGGGCTATCACCAAGGAAGATTACACCTCCATTGCTCGTGACTGAAGGGAGGCTGTTAGGAAGACCAAGGCAGAGGTGGGGCTAGGGCTAGTGACCAGAATTAGGGATAACAAAAAGTCCTTTTTCAAGTACATAGGGAGTAAGAAGGCGGCACCAGATAGCATAGGACCCCTACAGGACAGGCTTGGCAATCCGACGATTGCAGCAAATGAAAAAGCTGACCTCTTTAACAAATTCTTTGCCTCCATATTTCTAAACAGGGACCAGGACATCTCCCCCACTAGGATTAGGGATGGACCCAGGGGAGGCACCACCATGCCTAGGGTCAGGGATGACCTAGTTAGGGAATTTTTGGAGGGGCTGGATGTGTTTAAATCAGCAAGTCCAGATGCTCTTCACCCGAGGGTACTGAGGGAATTGGCAGGGGTCATAGCAGTGCCCCTGGCATGGCTTTATGAGTGCTCGTTGGGCTCTGGCCAGATACCAGAGGACTGGAAAAGGGCCAAAGTGGTCCCCATTTACAAGAAAGGGAGGAAAGAGGACCCTGGCAATTATAGGCCAGTCAGTCTTACCTCGGTCCTTGGAAAGACCTTTAAGAAAATTATCAAGGAACACATCTGCAAGGGCCTAGCATGGGAGGTAGTGCTCAGGGGTAACCAACATGGGGTCATTGAGGGCAGATCCTGCCTGACTAATCTGGTTTCCTTTTATGATCAGGTCACAAAGTCCCTGGACAAGGGTGTCGGGGTGGATGTCATCTTCCTAGACTTTAAGAAGGCCTTTGACATGGTTTCTCATCACATTCTCTCAAAAAAAACTAGGTGGCTGTGACATCGATGCCTACACAGTCAGATGGGTGGCAAATTGGCTAGATGGCCACACCCAGAGAGTGGTGATGGGCAGGTCATTTTTGACCTGGAGAGATGTGAGCAGTGGAGTCCCCCAGGGCTCGGTCCTGGGGCCTGTACTGTTCAATATCTTTATCAGCAATCTGGATGTGGGTTTAGAAAACACGCTGTCCAAATTCACTGATGACACTAAGATGTGGGGCGAGGTGGGTATGCTGGAGGGGAGGGACAGAATCCAGCTAGATCTAGACAGGTTACAGAGGAGGGCGGATGAGAATAGGATGGAATTTAATGCAGACAAGTGCAAGGTGCTGCATCCAGGGAGAAGGAACCAGCAACACACCTATAGGCTGGGGAAGACCCTTCTTGTCAATACAGGGGCAGAAAGGGATCTTGCAGTCATTGTTGACTCTAGGATGAACATGAGCTGCCAATGTGAGGAAGTGGTCAGTAAGGCTAACCACACCTTGTTGTGCATCCACAGATACATCACAAGCAGGTCCAGGGAAGTGATCCTTCCCTCTATGTGGCGTTGGTCAGGCCACAGTTGGAGTACTGCATCCAGTTCTGGGCACCACACTTCAAGAGGGATGTGGCTAGCATTGAGAGGGTCCAGAGGAGGGCCACTCATATAGTCAAAGGGCAACAGGTCAGGCCCTATGAAGAGAGGCTAAAGGTCCTGAACCTATTCAGCCTCCACAAGCGAAGGCTGAGAGTGGATCTGGTTGCCATTTACAAGCTCACCAAGAGGGGGGGGGTGAACAGAAATTGGGCGAGACTTTGTTCCCCTGGGCACCCCCAGGGGTTACTAGGAATAACGGCCACAAATTGTTAGAAAGAAGGTTCAGGCAGGACATCAGGAGGCATTACTTCATGGTTAGAGCTTCCAGGCTCTGGAATGGACTTTCAAGGGAGGTGGTGCTCTCTCCTACCTTGGGGGTCTTCAAGAGGAGGCTGGATAGATATTTGGATGGGGTGTTATGACCCCAGCACTCATTCCTGTACAGGGCAGGGGGTCAGACCTGATGATCTGTTTAGGTCCCTTCTGACCCTAAGTACTATGATACTATGATACCTAGAACTGGTCAGGAAACTGGGATTTCTACCGTACTAAAATTTTTTATTATTATTATTATTTTCATACCAAATTGGAACAAACACTAAAAACCCAGAATTTTCCATGAGACTTCAAAACCCAAACTAATTTTGTTTCTGATCCAGTTGCCCAGGCAGCGGAAGGGCATGTTAGTATGCAGCAAGCCAGGGTGTGAATGTACTGCATCCCTGTGAGGACATTCAGTACAAACTTTCAACCTAAACAACTACACACAAATGTGTACAGAGGGAAATGGTGCAGAGTAGTTTGTGCTGAAAATTGCCACCCTGGCTTACTGTGCACAACCTTCCTTGTTATGGAAGCATTTCCAATATAAAATATGCTCCCAGGGATCCCAAACTCCTTGGTTGCCTGCTTAGTCAGACAACTGAAAGAGCTAAAAATCTAGCCACTCCAAGAGATTTCTTACCCACTTTGCAGGCACCCTGAGTAGCCACTCACATGAACAGCCCTCAAAAGTGAGGGGTCTGTGGAGCAGGAAGTGGAGAGAAGTGGACAATTAAAAAGTTAGCAACTGTCTGTCCCAGAAAGCACAGCTGCCTGGGAAGTTAGCAACCTATTTGCCTCCCAAGTGGGTAGCCTAGAGAAGCAGCCAGCTGGGTAGCTACCTATCTATCTAGGTACTCCAGGGAGCTGGCTGTCTGGAGAATCTGGTAACCAAACAACTCCAATAGCAGGCATTTTTGAAAGCAGAACCAAGCAGCCCTGGAAGGCCCAAGAGGCCTAGCAGCCCACCAGTAGCCCAGAAAGTTTTGATGTCACAGCAGCCTGTAGGTGCTAAGCAACAGACAAGCCTGAGAGTTAAGAGCTGGCTGGGTTTTTTTAAATCAGAAGTTTTGATAGAATCAACATGTTCTGTTGGATCAGCTTTTTCCTCAGAAAAACTGTTTTGCCAGAAAGGCTAGGGACAGACATTCAAAAAGCCTGAGCCTAAATTGATTCAATCTTTGCAGGTTAATTTAACCAGCACAGATTGAACCAATTTGCAAGTGAATGGATATTCACTTTTGATTCTGGAAATGCAGGCACATGCCAGAAGCCTGGGGGTGCTAGAGTAAGCCCTTGGCTGCAGGAAAACTGAGCTGAGGGGTGAGGGGGAGGGCATGGCGAGGCCCTGGCAGGCCTCAGTATGATTGAGGAGTGGTTTACCCCCATCCTGGCCTGCAGTGACCCCAGCCAGGGTGTGCCTGGAGGGGGAGCAGGGGAAGCAGCCCCTGTCAGGGGTCTCCACCCCCTCCCACCACTTTGCTGCTCCAGAGGCAGGAGTGGGGGCAGTGCCAGACACCAGTAGCCTAAGGGGAAGTGGGGGTTTAAACCCCGCATTTTGGAGGGGGCGGTGTGGGCACTGATAGACTCCTCTCATGCACTCGGGGCCGCAGCAGCCAGATTCCAGCAGCCTGAGGGGAAGGGGAGGGTTTTAATCTCTTCATTGCAGGTAGCAGCAGTGCAAACACTGACATGGTGCTGGCTCTGTCCCATACAAAAGATCCCCTCAAGCAGGGCCTGCGCTGCAGTGCCTGGGCCAAGTCTCTTGGAGGAGCAGTGAGCTGGCTGCAGGGAGGGGGTAGGGAGGGGGGATGGGACCTGGCTGCAGGTGTGGAGGGGGGGGTAGGGGGAGCCGGGGCTAATGTGGGAGCCTGACTCACTGCTGCCTCCCACTGCTGCAGCATAGCCTGGGCTGGGGCAGCCCTAGGGGGCAGGGTGCAGTGCCCGCCACCTCCCTCCTTGAACCCCATGCACAGGCCACAGTTTGCAGGTGGACTGCAGCTGGAGCACGGCTCCCCATCGCCTCCATCTCTGGCGGTGGTGGAGCAAACCATCATGGCAGGCAGAGGTGATGCACCTGTCACCTGCTTGTGGTGGCGCTGGGCACTTGGGGCAGGCTGCTGCAGGCCAGGGGCATGGGGAGCAGCAGCAGGAGACAATGGATTGCCATAGCCCGGACCTGTGACCCAGAGGCATGGGTAGTAACTGGCCCATGACAGCCTACCCCAAGCACCCAATGATAAGCAGCTCCTGCAGGCAGGCAGGGTGGATGGAAGGTGTTCAGGAGCTGGAGCCAAAGCTCCATGCGCTGGGCAGAAGATGCTGGGCTGAAGCTTATCTCTTGCTCCCCCAGAACGGCACAGCAGGGGCAGGAGTGGGAGGAGGAGGATCCGCTGGAGGCGAAGAGAGGACAGCCACACCAGGAATAGCTGCATTGGAAGCTGTGCACTGGCTTTGGCCAGGAGAACTGTTCTGCCCCCTAACATCCAGCTGCAGCTCCCACTCCTATCATGCTGCTCTGGGTGGGTGGGAGCTTCAGCCCAGAAGCTTCTGCCCGGTGCATGCAGATCCAGCTCCATATCCTGGACACTTTCCACTCACTCCTCCAACCTGCAGGGGCTGCTCATCACACCAGGTGGGCAGAGTAGATGGAAGGCATCTGGAAGCTAAAGCCAGAGCTCCATGAAGCTTCCCACCTGCCCACCCAGAGTGGTGCAACAGGGGTAGGGGTAGGGGCAGCAGCAGAAGCAGCAGTGACAGTGAGTACATGAGCCCCTGTGGCAGATGGCTGCCAGGCTCCAGACCCACTGGCACCTATGAGCCAACCCAGGCAGCCCACTGCTCAGCCAGCCACCATCTGTGCTGCTTGGCCAGGCTGTCACAGAGCCACAGGCAGGTGGGAAGGGCCCTGCCCCTGCAGTCTGGCCTGAGGCTAAATTGATTCAATCTGCACAAGTTAGTCTAAGATGCGTAAATTAAACTAATAAGCAAGTGAACAGACATTCACTTTTGATTCCAGAAATGCAGCCACATCCCAGGCCAGAAACCAGGAGACACTAAAGCATGCCTCCTTGTTCAGCTGGAGCAGACAGCTTGGGCCAAAACTAGCCCACCTGTCCTGTGAGGCAGGGGGGTGCAGGGAGGGTGCAAAGCATCCTGGAATGCTGGGGACTGAAAGTTAACTTGAATCTAGAGGCGATCTGGGACAGAAGTTCAATAAACCAATTTACCTAAATCAGTTAAGTCTGATACTACATCCATCTAGGTTTATCTTAAACTGGTTCTGGCCATTTTGAAAGCAGTCTATGTGCACTGAATTTCTGTTGTGTTACAGATTTCAACCTGTTTCCAATCACTTATACCAGTTTATGTGTAACTTCTATCCCCAGCCAAAGATAACATAAGTGTGCACAACCACAGCAAAAAATAGAGTCAAGGTGAGAATGGGGTTAGAACAGACAAGATGAACAGCAAATATATACAGCAGAAATTTACTCAAGCAGAATAAAGTGCATCTGTTCTGAACTCCCCAGAGGTTCAGACAAGCACATAGCTTTATAGTTATAACTCCTAAGACTAATGAGGAACTGCCCTGACAGTGCCATGTACAGTTTATAGATTTATTCATAAATTTAATCTAAGAACAGACTAGAGAAATTAGATAAAGATTAAATATATAGCAAACATTGTTGCAACATCAGCTAATTGCATAGCTGTGGCAGGAAATGTTAATTACAATTACAGATGAGCCAGCTAGTAATTCACATTTACAGATAAGAGAGTAATCATCAACCTGCTGGTCTTTAACTAGTCATAATCTACATGTTTTCACATTTTTGATGGAACATAATGGATGTATTGAACAATGAGACAAAACAGAAATGGATAATGTCCATGTACTTACCTACAGCTGTGATGGGCAACATTACCAAAGACATTGTGTCTTTTGGATAAGTTGATACCCATACAAGCTAAGCCTTTCTTCCATTAAATTTCAGTAGGAAAAAAACACAACAGGTGTTTCACAGATGCAAATTTCTGTTTAAATTTAACAGGAACATTTGTATCTAGGTTTAAGCTTGACAAATAAATTAACCTTGGCTTGACCAGGGACCAAAGGCCAGTAAAAATTTTAATCTACGAGTGTCAATATCAGGACATCTGTTTCAAAAGGATATGTTGGAAGAATTCCACTGACATTAGACAGGAAAAATATAGTCTCTGAGGCTAGCAAATTAAAGTTCCTATGAGCATGGGACTGATTCATGTTGAGGGGCTCACCCAGGAAAGATCATCTTACTTTGTGCTAGCTGGCCTATGCCATAAGGCATCACCATATGGGAGAGTAGGAAGAAGCTTTTAAAAACAGGTCACCTTCACAGAAATAGGATGCACTGAGACAGCTTGGCACTTACAAGTTGTATCTATGTCCCTCAGAGCTAATAAAATCCAGGGACAAGACATGGGTCTGCTGTTAGTGGTAATGCTTCCCTAAGGGAAGGTAGGCTGCAGGTGTAACCCACGGCTACTGTAAATACGGCACAGTACAGAATTCATTATTTTTCCAATTATAGAAGAATGAGCTGGACTGAACGTTTTATTCCAATTGAGCTGCTGTGGCTTGTATATAGAATGCAATGAAAATCCCCTTCAATCAAATGGAGGACACTCGCTATAACTGGACTTTGCATGTTTACATTCCTGACATTTTTTTGCCCTCTCTCACTCATGCTTTGAACACACAAAAAAAAATAAAGAGTTGCTCCTACTCAGTTATAAAGTAGAACATGTTAAAAAAGTAACACTAGTATTTTATACACTTTCCATATGTTTATGTCATTAACTCAATTGCACTGAAACTCAGTTTTAGAAAATAAAGTAACTATGCAATTTTTTATTCGTGAGAGTTAGTCTCTTTCTGGGCAGACGTTTATCTGTTAAATATGGTACAGTTGGGATATTATGACCGAGTTACACATTTTTTCTGTTTGGTCCCAGTATTTTACGTGTGTTTGTCAAGAAGGTACAGTCTCTCTTAGTGTACACAACATTATTTCTCAACAAAAAAAAAAAAAAAAAAATCACAATAATTTCTTTTGATTCATATATGTCATAAATTATTAAACTTCTTCTAAAGAACTTTGGGGTAATGACTTGAACTAGGTGGATTGGGGAGGACCTATACAATTCATTTGAGATTTAAAATGAATTTGTTTTGGTCATGTTCATGGCATTTAAGTCTGGATTAAAGTCACACAAGATCTGCATACCACTTAAATTCATATAAGTCTTATTTTGAGGACTTCCTGGGCACAGGGATAAATGTGTTTAGAAAGATGGTATATTCCTATGTAATTTTCTTCTGGCTATTTGTAGACCATCACCTTTCCTGCTGCCTGGTCGTGCTTGTGATGGGGCTGGGGCCAGAGATCCCACATAGGGTAAGCAGTGGTAGGGAGCAGACAGAGGGTGGGTGGGGTGTAAGCATGGGTTGGAAATCTGGCTCCCTGCCTCTCTACCACTGCTTTAAGTTTAAAAAAAAATTGACCCCTCAATAATTAGATTTTATCCATGGAAAATTATAGCAAATTATTAATTTTCCATGTATGGAAACTACTGGATGGCCATCTTAAAATCTGAAGTCGTCTTGGATTTGAATGAATAAAGTAATTCAAACACTGCTTCTCAAGTATTGTTCTGCAGTGTTACTACTGTCACTTGAGCTAAACTAATTCTACTTTAACCATAATCAAAATGAGATAAAAAACAAATTTTGGGCCCTGCCCTGCAACATATCCCATTACAAGACCACTTATCTTTTCTTGAGAAAATATTTTTCATTTTCTACAGCAGTGCTTGTGAAAAAGTGAGTCCCCCAGACCTTTAAAGAATTAATAAGGTAGTTACTGGTCCTGTAGCAACTATGTAGACATGTATGGCAGCCACTGTGTGCTCAGATAACACCTTTTTTCAACATGACGGACCTGCTTAATTAAGGTGGAGAATATTATACAGGGAACTATGGAACTTGATCCTGATTAGGCCTTCTGGGTACTGCTATATTCTTTTATTACTGCTAATGTTATTATATATTATCATTACTTATGTGTGATAACAATAGTAATAGCAGCAGTAGTAATATAGCCAACATAATGAGATTGATTGAAAACTGGTATGGATGAGTGGCAAAATGTCTAAAAATATTTTCATATGCATTTTGATGACATTTTCAGCAAAAAAGGAAGTAAAAAAGCTGGAATTTATAAATGTAATTTCTTACCAGGTCAGATGTAAGTTAGAAAGGCCAAAGCTGAAATGAACCTTAGGCTGGCAATGAAAATTAAAGACAACAAAAAGGTCCTTCTACAGGTATACAGGGAGCAAAAAGAAGGTGCAGGGTAACATAGAACCCCTACAGTGCAGACTAGGGCAACTGGTGGCAGACAGGTGGGACAAAGCTGAACTCTTCAATGAGTTTTTTGCTTCCATATTCCTGAACACAGATCAGGACTAATCTCCCAATTGGATTATAGATGAGCACAGGAGGGGAACCAGCCCACCAACTGTTAGTGCCGACTTAGTGAAGGGACACATGGAGGGGCTGGATGTGTTTAAAATCAGCAGGCCCATATGATCTTCATCCAAGGGTGCTGAAGGAATTGGCCAGCATCATAGCAGAACCACTGGCACGGTTGTTTGAACACTCATGGTGCTCAGGTCAGGTCCCAGAGGATTGGAAAAGGGCCAAAGTGGTCCCTATTTTCAAGAAGGGGAGGAAGGAGGATCTGGGTAACTATAGGCCAATTAGCCTCACCTCTATCCTTGGGAAAACCTTCGAAAAAATTATTAAGGATCACATTTGTGGGAGTCCAGCAGGAAATATAATGCTGAAGGACAACTAGCACAGGTTCATAGCAGGTAGATCCTGCCTGACTAATCTTGTTTCTTTTTATGACCAGGTCACAAAATGCTTAGATGCAGGGGATGAGTAGATGTTATCTACCTGGATTTTAAGAAGGCCTTCAATACAGTATCTTATCCTATACTCATAAATAAACTGAGTGGCTGTGACATAGATGATTATACAATCAGGTGGGTGGCAAGTTGGCTAATGGGATGCACCCAGACAGTGGTGGTGGACAGGTCAGCATAGACCTGAAAAGATGTGGGCAGTGGAGTTCCCCAAGGTTCAGCCTTTGGACCAGTGCTGTTCACTGTCTTCATCAGTGATTTGGATGAGGGCGTGGGGAGCACTCTGTCCAAATTCACAGATGACACCAAATTATGGGGTAAAGTAAGCACACTAGTGGGCGGGGAATAAATCCAGGTGGATGTGGACAGGTTGGAGAAGTGGACAGAACAAGTGGGCAGAACTGAATAGGATGAAGTTCAACAAGGAGAAATGTAAAGTGCTGTACGTAGGGAGAGGGAATCACCAACACACTTACAGGCTCGAGAATGACCCTCTCAGCAGCACTGTAGAAGAAACAGATCTCAGAGTCACAGTTGACTCCAAGATGAACATGAGTCATCAATGTGATGAAGTGACCAGTAAAGCTAATTGCACTTTATCATGCATTAGTAGGTGCATCACAAACAGGTCTAGGGAGGTGATACTTCTCCTCTGTGCAGCACTGGTAAGGCTGCAGCTGGTGTACTGTGTCCAGTTTTGGGATCTGTACATCAAGAGGGATGTGGATAACTTTGAGAGGGTCCAGGGGAGGGCCACCCATATGGTTGGGGGTCTGCAGGTAAGGCCCTAAGAGGAGAGATTGAGGGACTTGAATTCCTTCAGCCTCTGCAAGAGAAGGCTGAGAGGTGATCTTGTGGCCCCCTACAAATTCATCGGGTGGGGGGGGGGTGGAACAGGACAGCAAGGGATAGGAGATGCTCTGTTCATCAGGGCACCCCTTAGAGTAACTAGAAATAATTGCCACAAAATGACAGAGAGCAGATTCAGGTTAGACATCAGGAAGAAATTCTTTATGGTAAGGATTGCCAGAATCTGGAATAGGCTTCCAAGGGAGGTGGTGCTCTCCGCTACCTTGGGGGTCTTTAAAAGGAGACTGGACAAGCACCTGGCTGAGGTCATCTGACCCCAGTGCTATTCCCTGCCTGGGGCTGTGGGTTGGACTTGATGATCTGCTGAGGTCCCTTCCAACCCTAATATCTATGAATCTATGTATAACTTGAATTTTAATAAATATTAGGTGGGAATATTACAAAAACCACAATTTCTGCAGTAGCAAAAATAAAAATCTTTATAAAAGCATTCTAAGGCATCTTGTTTAGCAAAGAATTCAAAGGACTGGGAGCAGGTCATCTAATGGATCCATGGTTGAGTACACAGATACAAATGCCTGGAACTGAGAAGAGTACAGTGGCAGAAATTCTCTGGGGTTAAAATTCCTTAATGGCCTTAAGGACAGAAGTTAAGATAAATTATGCCTCCATTGATCACAAACCAGTACCTAGAAAAGCTCCAGTGTATAGTGCTAGAGAACCTGAAATTGGCCCTGACAAATCCTAGCATTGTTCTTGAGTACCAAAAGGGAGAGTGTGGTAACAGGTAAACAGGCTATAATATATGAAAGGCAAGGCATTGTAGATGGTCAGCCATGATTTTGTCTAAAATATCCTGAGGCAGAATCTGTGAATACACTGGAGCATAAACCTTACAGGATTAAATGCTACTGTCTTATTTTCTAGTACACCAACATTAGCATAAGCCACAGTGAAAACAAATGTGATACTCCCAAGTACAATATACCCTGACATCACGACTCTCACTGAAATATCTGGGGCAGTTCAACTGGGGATCTTGTTTGTGAACTCTGGTTTGGCTTTGCTCTTTAAGGTGTCTTTTATAATATTACTAACAAATTCTTTGAGTTATAAATTACTTTTCTCAAAGAATACAATACATTTTAAAAATTGTTATTCTGAATTCCAGAAGTCTTCATCATGCCCCATGGACCATTTCTGGGAATGCTAATGCCTCAGCTTGGAGTAAAAATTGGCTTAGTGGGACACAAAAAAAGAAATATATAATTTTTAGATAATGTGCTTAATACCCCTTTTAGCCTGACTGAGGCATTCAGCAAATAGCTGCAAAAAGAACTGGAAGTTAATTAGTGCCTTCCCAGAATTAATATGCAAAAGATTCAAATCAAATTCACAAGAAACATAAAAAAGAAAGAAAAGGCTTATATCACAGAGACTGAGAATGAATTACAATATGGACCACCTCATTTTGCAAAAAAGGATGGTAATATGAAGAGTTGGGAGGGTGGGGGAGAAATCAAGCTTGCATGAGAATGTGTGTAAATATCGACTTGCCCATGTAGAACAAGATCACTATATATGTAAGAGGGTCGTGACCCTTTGAATCCATAGCTTGGCATATGGAATGCTACCTAATGGGCACATCTACACATGCATCTAAGCTCAACTAAATGTTATGTGCATTAAGCAATTTATTTGTGCCTCTAGTGGTTAGGCAGAAGACCTGCCACTAAAAAGTTAGGGCCGGGTCATGTCTAGATCTGCATTAATGAACCTTAAGTAATCGCACCTAAATTTGATACCTGCATTTGCACTCCCTTAATGCAGGTACTCAAATTTAGGTGTGCTTAGCCTAATTTTGCCATTTTTAATGTACATTACGGGCTCTCATGTGTAGATGCATGCCTGAAACGCGCATTCAGTTAGGCTAATTCTCATTAATGCATCTCGTGTAGACACACCCAATAACACGCAAAACAAATGGTGCAGAACAAAAATCTGGATGGCAAGCCATGGGAAGAGACATTCCTGTCTCTTCCTGTGATGACAGGCAAGGAAACAACTGAGTAATAGAGCAAACCAAAGTAGTCACCTACAAGTTTGCTTACTAGAACTCTAGCAAGAGACTAATTAGACAGCAAGACAACAGAAAAGGATTGAAACCCAGCTTAAAGTTTCAAAGATGTGTTTGTTTACCTCTTTCAAGCTTTGAAATAAGAATTTAGACTAGACTAAATTTCAGTATTCAACTTTGGGAATCTTTGCTGTTGAAAATTAAAATAGTAAATAGCGTACAATACTTTCTGTGTGTTATTTCTCACCTGCTTTTGGAAAGTGGTGTTACTTTGAATTTTCGAAGTATAGCACACTCCAGTTCACTGTGTTTGGCTTCTTTAGATGCATTAAAACACCACTTAAATAAATCAGGTGTAGGGGAACTAGTGGCCATCAGTGCTTGCTGAACATCCAGACTGTAGCTATGACAGCACAGGGAAATAGAAATGGCATTTTGTTTAACTCCTTGGTACGTGTGGTCACAGCATGTTCAACTGC
The DNA here is from genome assembly GCF_030867095.1 of Alligator mississippiensis. Classification (NCBI taxonomy): domain Eukaryota; kingdom Metazoa; phylum Chordata; order Crocodylia; family Alligatoridae; genus Alligator; species Alligator mississippiensis. The sequence continues at coordinate 47,297,494 of NC_081824.1, forward strand.
TGGCAGAAAGACAAGCCCCAAGAAAACCTGACATCCTGTAGTACAGACATCCATCATTATGTCACCTTTTGCTTCCTTTTTTTATTAAAAACTAAATTAGAAGCATTAACACTGACCTAATTGTATTATTAAATTTGTTTAGAAAATAAATAAATAAATACCTGGCCACAGATCTCGCATGTAAAATTTTAAATAGAAAGAGGAGTTTCTTAGGAATTTTAAAACAGGAAAGAAAAGACAATTTTACAGTGTAAACCTCAGAGAAGCTACTGCTTCTTTGTATTAAGTGAGGATTGAATATGGACTTGTCAGAGTTGAAGTATCATTAAAACCATACATTTATGGAGGGAAGCTAGAGCAGGAGAGGAAGGTCCGGGAAGCCCGAAATATAAGTTGGCCTACATTATACCCAGGGTAATTGAATGAAGTACTGTATTAAAAGGAAATGTTAAAAGTGGTTGCAGTAAAAGCCATCCTGTTGATGTAATATAAAACTAGAGGAAAAAGAGCAGTCAAAGCAATTAAAACAAAATAAAATAAAATTCCCTGAATTTTACTGTCCAACTCTAGTCCTTCCCAGGGAGTCCATTTGGCCTGTAATAATCCTTAGCAAAAACCTTAGCATCAGCACAAGCCTAATTGCTAGAATGAGCTGCTCAACCCAACCCAGGGAAAAGATGAGCTGGAAACTATGTCTTCCAAGAGGGCTTCCATTGTTTATTAGAGAAAGTAAATTAAATCTACTCCAGATATTACTGGCAGTAAATTATTAACCCCAATATACTTGTTCAGCTGTTCTGAATAATTTGTTGCAGGGAGAACTAAAGAATACTCACCGTGTTGTTAGTCCCTTCTCTTCCCAGCATACCTGCAATACTTCCCTATAACTTCTGCATTCTCATGTAGAACTGGGCTAGGGTTCTTTTTTGGGGGGCGGGGGGGGGGGAGGTCGTTTGTGTTTTTTGCACAGCTTGTCAAAAACATTTAATTGCATTTTTAGATCAAACCCAGTTTTTGCAGAAAAATCATAATTTTGATTTTGAAAAAAAAGAGAGAAGAAAAAAGAGGAAAAAGGAAACACCCAAGAAATTTCAGGGAGGGTGTTCTTCATTTTTTTTTATATTGAATTTCTTAACATTTCTATACTTTTTTATTAAATAAGAAAAAGAATTAACTAGCTACTCAAAACATTTTGCAATATATTGTATTTTCTTGCATGTAACATGCCCAGGAATAAGTTGAAAATCTTATTTTTGAAAACCACCTGACTCCTCATTAATATCCTCATGAGAGAAAAAGGCTGGGCTAGGGATTAATGTCCGACTACCTGTGTGGTGGCACTGAGGCACTAGCCTTTGTCTGCTGCTCTGGGTTTGAATCCCCATGGTACTAACAACAAGTACTTATCTCTTTATGGCTACATAGTGATATATAATATTATCCCCTTAAGAAAACTCCCATCTGGAACCTCCCCTTCCCTTGTGATTCCTGAGCTGAGGGTCCCTTCACTTGACACTTCCACAAAAGGCATGGTGAGCACTGATTCCTCAGCAAGTTATCCAACTTACTATTACACCATCAGTCATCATATGAACTTTACAATTTTAGAAAGCAGGGCCAGTGCAGATAAACCTGATGTCCCTGGCCTCATACTCAAACTGTTAAAAGCAGTCAAAACATGTTATCACAGTCCAACAAACCGCATATGAGTTTCACTCCGTTGTCTAGGCATACGGTGGTGGGCCAGTAGGGGGTGCTCCTGTGCTGAGCCACCCACTTAACTGTGCCCAACCACCTTCCAGGCTCCAAGTGCCTCCCTGGGGGTGCCTGCCATCTGGCAGACTCCACTTCCTGGAGCACACCCACTAGCCTGAAGGGTAACACTGCCACCACCCAGGGTCTAGACTGTTCCTGGTCCTGTGTCCCCTGGCAAACACAGGCCTAGTAATCCTTGAGAGTGCTTGACTCACTGCAAGAACTTGGGGTGCTTCCCTTAGTCTGAAGCACAAATAGTGGTCTCCCTTAGTCAGCTGAACCAAGGGGACACCAAGGCATAATCTAATCCCTCTCCCAATAAGTCTCCCGTGCTAGGTACAAAGCAGAACATTATTGGTTACAAGGAGTAGGCTTGGAATAGTGTACAGGGTACAGCAATATTAGAGAAATCCCATAGAGCAAACAGGGTGGCTGAGTAGCCTTTGAACATGCATCTGAGTTACTGCAAACTATATATCTAGTTAGATCTCAGGTATTTTACTCACAAGTATCATCCAGAGGCAGGTGGAGATTCCCTCTGGAGGCAAGAAGTTCATCGATCATGAGTTTCAAGAGAGAGCGCAAGTTTCAGATGGTCCAGCTTCTCTCTAAGTTTTCACCACGGCTATTACCCCTCCTCCTGGGCAGTCCTTAACTTATATAGACCTTATGACCTGATTTACCTGGTCCAATGGAGGCCAGCACTTGTTGGCTACCAGCCAGCCAATTTGAAATGCATCACTGGTTGCTGGGTAGACTAGCAGGGTCTCTAGCCCCCTCCCAGTCAGATTGGCATTGCTTAAAACAATAGGGAGTTTAAGCCCCTCATCCAGGTATGTTATGCCAGTCATGTAGGCAGTAGGCAGACAGAGCAGGTTTCCTCCCTCCCTCAGGAATGTATCCATCTCAGGCTATAACTCAGGGTCACCTCAAGAGATGGGGCAGAGGAGTCTGCCCTTTGCAGTGACCATATTAACCAGATTGTCACATAGCAGAATTTTTGGGGAGAGGCAGAGGTGGCATTCTGCCACATACCAATGGAGGATACGCTGCTAAGGGACCTAATCCAACCTTGCTTACCAACGGTGGTATACAAATAAGCACTAAAGAGAGATTACCTCATAGGTACAAAGCAACAGGGTCACAAAATAAAGAATAAAACCACTAAATATAGGTCAATTTAATTTGTACTTACCTCATGTGCCTGGTGGGGGAAAGGGAAGACCCTGATTCAGCTAAAGCACTTAAATGTGTTATCAAGCAGATGCATTTAACTGATAAAGTTATGTAGACACTTAAATGCATTGCTGAACCAAGGCCTAGGTTTCTTTACTGTAAACCAAAGCACCATAGAAGTAATTTATACATTGTAGATGAGGAGTCGCTAACTTATGGCATATGTTCCACAAATGGTAAAAGCAGCCATTGTGAATGCCCATGAGACCTGGGCATTCCATAAACAGAGGTGCCATAATGGAGCCAGTGGGGCTCAAGTCTTTGACCATATGAAGCAGAAAGAGAGAGGTGTTGTCATCAACAGCCAAGTTAATCCTTCCTTGGTCCCACAACTACTGCAATTGTATATGCTGCGTGAGGAAGCAGCTGCAGGTTCAAGAAAGGGTTAACCTAGCTCTTGCTGTTGATACCTGACATCTCCCCAGGGTTCAGATTCTATCAGGTATGCCTGGAGTGGGGGAAGATTAGAGTGGCACTCAGGAAGGGGACAGGGTTTAAGTTATGGCATGCCTGCCCAAAACGTCAGCCACCAGTGTTGTAGATTATAACTACAGCCAGATATCACAAAACAGAAGTAGTTGCTGAAATAGATCAATAACGATGAGCAAAGCAATGCTCTTTTCATTGAAAACCAAAAAAAACTCCTTAATTTCCCCATTTTAACACAGACAAGACAAAGCAGCATCTAACAGAAATGAAGCCTATATTTATCGACATTCATTAGTTTTCTCCAGTCACTTGAAGCATACAAAGTTTAATGGCCTGTGAAATGTTATCAGGGAATAAGGAAAGTTAGAAGAAGAAATCCATATTGTTCTCTATTGCCCCAATTTCTTTCAAGATAACGTACACATTTGATGTAATATAACAGATAGTGACTTCTTCCTTGGAGGGTCCAAATGACAGAAAGAGAAAAGGCTTGGCACTGTCAAGCTTTATGCCACTATAAGTAACCATTCAATCAATAAGCAACTCAAAAGTGCTCCTAGCAGTTAGGTGTACGTATTGTGCATAACTCCTGCTTCAGCTTGGAATTCTATGAATCAAATACGAGTCTGAGAGATGCTTTTTATTTTTATTTTTTTTTAATTGAAAGCATGCAACAACCAGTCACTGGAGGTAATCTATAATGTCTTAGTCCTATCACAGAGAGTACCTTCAAAATGACCCATTCAGAAAGCTAATGTTCCCTATAGTACAGCAAACAAAATATAATGAACCATTGCCCCCACAAAATATTTTGATAAACACAGTTTAATAGGCCATTGGAGTAGGATTCATCTCATTAGAAACCAGCCTGTTTTCAGAATTGGTGGTTACTATCATTAGCTGATCAACAAATAGTGACAAAGTCAATGTTTTGTTAAGCATGAAAAATATCCATCAACTTCTCTATAGTCACTGCAGATAGTAACTCAGCTTTCCACAGATGATAGAGCTTCAGTTATTGTCTCACTAAAAGAACAAGGAATGGAAGATATATCAAACTCTGAACCAAGAAATGGGCACTTCAACAGTATATGTTCAGTCATATGAGGAGCTGTCATGTGTGACAAGGAACCCCTTATTACAATGACAATACCTCCGAACCAAGTTTGAGGGTTGATTTCTCTTGCTGAAGTTAACATCAATTGAAAAATAATACATAACATAGCATTTGCAAACAGGCACAGGCAACAGCATTGACCATGCTTTCATCTACATGTCTCTCTAAAGCATGATGAATTTATTCATGCTGTCATTGACAACAATAGTTGCAAACACAGACTCAATGTTAGTTTCCTAGATGTCAAGCTTTCATTGAGAAAATGCAGAATTAACCTTGAAGTACCTAAAAGCTTTATTTGCAGAGCAAATGTTGTTACATTTGGAAAAAAAATATTAATAGTGTATGCATGCATGTTTGTGCTATAAATTACATAGCAACTACCACTAGTGTTAAAAGAAAAACCACAAGCCTTAATGCACAAAGCTTTTAATACATAGGATGAGAATATACATACCTAGGAATACAAACTGTAATTATCTTTCCCAAAAGCATATGGTAACCCAAATGGCACAAAGGTGCATACAAGCCTACCAGCTTACTGAGCTGGCCCAATTAAGACCCACTTATTATCTGTTGCCAGTGGCACTGCATCACATCACCATTGACTGTATTGTTAATGAGCCAGTAGTCATTCACAACTTGATCATCTGGAGGCAGCCTTTTGGAATAAATCTGGCATAGACATTGAATTCAAGCCTTTGGAGTCCTACAGGTCACCTTAGCTGCTCTCCCAGTATACTGGAATGACTTCTGAGTGAACAAATGTATGAAAAACAAGATACCATATTTTCTTACATACAGCACACCCGCAAAATAAGATAAACACCTTGGGCACCTATAACGAGTGTGGAGGCTGCTCTGACACACTAGAATTACAACACATCAGAGACTCAATTAATCAACCAATGATTAATCAAGTCTTTTTAGCTAGGGACAGACATTTAAAAACCCTGAACCTGAATTGATTCACTCTTTGCAGGTTAGTCTAAGATGCACAGCTTAAATTAATTAATAACTGGCCAGACATTCTCTGTTAAAATCAGGAAATGCAGCCAAATGCCTGCAGTGGCTCAAGCCAGAAGCCGGGGAGCAGTAGAGCATGCCTGCTCCATGCTGGAGCAGAGATAGCATCGCCAGGCACCAGCCAGAGCTAGCATGCCACACAGGATATCAGCCACCAGCCTGGGGGGCAGGAGGGCAGCTGCTGCCAGCCAGAGAAGTGGGGATAGGGAAAAAGTCCTCTCTCTGAAGCAATCATATATTGAACACAGCAATTTGCAAAGCATACAACAGGAAACTACCACAAATCTTTGCCAAAGCTAAGATAAAGCCCAGTAAAACACAGCATACACAACTTAGTCTAACTTAAAATGGAAACCAGGAAGACAAGAATTAGTTTCACTAATCCTGAGGTAGAATGTCTCCTTATAGCCAGGTAATCAGAAAGACTTTGTTTAGGTATTCCCACCTTTTACACATTCTGCTTTATAATGAAAATGTAGCTCTCTGCATTCTTTGGTGAAGCTGTCTGCAACTTCTCCTAACTACATCTCCAGTATGTATGATGATTGTCAGGTCTTTGCCGACACTTCCCACCTCTCAGTCTGGTCCTGCAGGTCTTACCTGTGGGTTCACAGATGCAGGGCTTGGATCTGCACGCAGGGGCTGTTTTTTATGTGGCAGACCCCAGCTGCAGTCCTCAGGGTTTGCCAACAGAGGGAAGAGTGGGAAGGAATGGAGGGAGAAATTTGCCTCAGGGGCCATAGCAGGTCAGCATCTGGCCACACCCTGCCCCTGCTCCAGCTAGAGAGCACAGGGGCAGGGCCAGCCCAGCTCAGCTCACTGGAGCAGAGAGCAGAGCTCCGCCCAGCCCAGAGAGCATACCAGGATGCTGGGGCAGTCTGGTTTAAACTAGCAAGGGATCTGGGACAGACATTGCATAAACCAGTTTGAGCCAAATCAGTTAAGTCTGATACTACATTCAACCAGGTTTATCTCAAACTGGTTTTGGCCATTTTCAAACTGGTTTATGTGCACTGAATGTCTGTTCTGTTACAGAGTTAAACCAGTTTCTGATCACTTAAACTGGTTTATGTGTACTGTCTGTCCCTAGCCCTAGAGCATGACAATTGTTGTGCTCCAGCAGCTTTCTGCATCACGTGTGTCAGTGTTCCCATGCTTCAAAATGGTGGCAGGGGCACTTGAACCAAATCTCGTCAAATGAGCTTTAGTTCAAGTGCCCCCACCACCATTAAGTGCAGGGACGCTGAAACAGGAAACACGGCACTTTAATTAGAGCGGTTCTTGGAGCGGCTCTAATTAAAGCACTCTCTCCCCACCCCCAGAGCACATATAAAACTGCCCATGTTTTTGGGAAGGCAAAATAAAGATTTTTTCAGAGTTACCACTGCATAGAACAGAGCCTAATGTTTAGTTCACTCACTTTCCCCCTTTCCTGCTTAGCCAAAAGCTGAAACACTAGCTGGTGCTGATGACTGGTCTCCGTGGGTGGAGCTGTGTTTCTGTAAACAGCTAAGAAGTCTGCAAGGCTGTGAAATAAGAGAGACATCAGAAATAACTAAGAGATAACAAATTTGCCAAAATAAATTTAGCTTTATTAGTGGTGTCAGGGCTTGTGACCAAATATGTCCAGCTGGGCCAAGCACTTGAGCTATCACAGCTGTGCCTGATCCCTTGCTCACAAGATGTCCCCAGTTTCTTGTACCCAAACTGGCTGCTGAAAGTGCTACTCATCCCTTTTAAGCACACCTGAAGCCTCAGGCTGCAGGTAACCCACTCACAGCCTCAGTCTGTTCCAACAAGCCTCATGTTTACTTCTCCTTCTGATTCTCCTGACTCAGCTTTAACTCTTACTGACTCTGACCTTGGATCTCCCCTGGAATTAAGCACAGGCTCTCTGACCCCTGGCTTCTGATCTTGGCTTGCATCTTGGATTATGCCTCTTGGATTTCACCTCTCAGTCCTCCTGGAACTTGGTCTCCCTGGGTGTTTATAGATGTGCTCCAGGAGTTGGGGGGGGCACTTTAAATTACAGCAGCTCCAATGCGCTGTAATTACAGCATATCAGAGTGGCCACAATATGTGTGTATAGGTGCCCCCTGTTCTCAACCCCTCTGACCTAGACCCAAGCCTGATGTCTGATAAGGCATGCTCCCGCCTTGCTGACTCTCAGATCAGAAGTGGGCTAAATACAACCCGTGCTAGACAGGGAACATAATCCAGGCCACCAACTGATTGGATGCAGCCAGTGTGTGGGTGCCTGCTAGTTGATTGTGTGATAGGCTGGATGGCAGTGACCTAGCCCAGGGGTTTTGAAAGGGCAAAAGATGATTAGAAGACTTGGGATTCTCTTTCCTCACCAATCAGGCCCCAGAGACTCACCCTCCATGTCCCCTGATTGGCCCCTTGGGTCACCTGGAGGGGGACAAAAGAGGCAGTGCGGCTGACTCAGGGAAGAGACCAACAAGGGATCACCAAGAAGGAGCTTCAAAGAGCTGAGCCAGCGGGGCGGGAGCAGTTGCCCTAGAAGAGGCTGAAGGAGCAGGACCTGCAGGCAGCAGTTGGGCCCTCAGCAGCGTGGCATGCGGCCAGCAGGAGAGGCTTCCTGCTAGGTTCCAGGATCCCCTACGAGAGGCTGTGGTCAGCAGGAGAGGCTCCCCTGCTCCAGCAAGGTTCTGAGCAGCAGCCTGAGAGGTTCCCAGCTCAGCTTCCAGCTCCCCCAATCAGAGGCCAGGCAACTTGACGTGAGGCCAGGGCTCCAGGAAGGTCAAGACCCCTAGCAATTTGGAGCAGTGGTAGCTGTGTGGCAGCATTTCTGCCTGCCACATGGGAAATATGAGTTCAAATTCCAGCTGGGATGACTTGGGGTGGGTGAGCTAACAAAAGGCAAATCTTCTTGCAATGGAAAGGGGCCATTGTGCTTTCCTACTTTCTCCCCCTCCAGGTACTTAGGCCCTATATTCCTTTGACATTTTGTATTTTGTGACTTTTTATATTTCACCAACCAGTATTGTTTGCTTTGCTGTTTGTGTTATATTTTGTTAACCCTGTCTTTTGTCAATGATTGTAAGTGTTTAACCTTTCTTGAATCCTGCCCCCTTGGGGCATTGTAGTGTCCACTATACCCCCTGATTTATGTCTGTTATGTTCCTAGTATTGTTCCCTCGTTAAAAGGTATATGCTTACATCCCCATTGGTGGTCTGGCTCTGCTCTATAGGGGGAAGAGAGTCCCTACACCTCCCACAGTACTTGTGCACCTGCTTTGAGCCCTTCAATTGGAGAGGGGGTACCTCTTGGAGTACTGCCCGGGTTACAATTGAATCTGGTCTTTGGCTGCCCCTGCAGCACTCCATATGGGACTGAGCTCTGTGCAGGGCAGCCCACACTGCACTCCCACTTGTGCCCACCAGCCCCAAGCCCCAACCAGCACTCACAACTTCCTGGCAGATACTGCTCATCTCCCTTCACCTCCCCCCACCACTCCAGTGGCTCCTCCTCCTGTCCCTGCTGTGCCCCCTCTAGGTGGGGAGGAAGTTGCAGCAGGTGGTTCCTGCTCCAGCATGTGGGACTCCAGCTCCAACTTTTAGATGCCTTCCACACTCTCTGACCACCCGGCATTATGAGCAGTCACCTACGAGCAGCTGAGTAGATGAAAGGTGGCCTGGAGCTGGGGACCCCCACTCTGCAGCAGAGGGTGCCCAGCTGCATCTTTCCTCCCTGCCTGGAGTGGCACAGCAGGGGCAGGAAGAGAGGTCCAGCAAGACACAAGCAGTTGCTGCTGCACCAGAAGCAGCCTTGCTGGGAAGCTGTGCACACTGGCTGGGCCCAGGGCTGGCAGGTGTGGGCAGAAGCACAGCAGGGGCTGCCCCAGCTAGGAGCAGGCAGGGCTTGGCCACATGCAGTGTGCAATGGGGGCAGCTGTGAGCCAGATGGGGGTGGGGCATGGACCTCACCTACAACACCCAGGCAAGCTCTGCTTCATGCACCCCCTGCCCCCTTCTTCCCCTCCCCCCCATCCCACACTATCACCTGGGATCTAGTCTACAGGCTGCCCTCCACACACACATGCACACCCACACCCTACAAGAGTAAGACTACTTTGAGCTATTATGCAATCAATTCTATATAAACTATTAAGAAAACGTAAATCATGACAAAAAATATTTTTGAAATAAAATTATATGTTATAGTAGCTGCTTTATTATTAGTATATGATTTGTTTTTTTATATATACTTTGTTAAAACGATATCTTTCTGAAAGATTTTATGTGCACGGTCCTAGACAGCTCACCAAAACACATTAAGTGGCCCTTCAGCTGAAATAATTGCCCACTTCTGCCCTAGCTGCTCCTAGCAGGCTATTCATAGGTATAGCCACCTACACCCTGGTTGAACACTTATAAATGGAACATCAAGACCATTAAAAGGAGAAATTATTATTAATACCTGTGGACTGAAGAACAACTAGTTATTGAGACCACCAATTCCCTCAGCTGCCTAAATAGAAATGCCAGCGCTGCTGCCAGGCAGTTAGTTGTGGAGCAGGAATCAAAGTGTGGTGCTTATATGATGCAGACTAACTAGAGTTGGTTCAGAACTTTTGAAGAAACATTTTTGTCAGAAAATGCCAATTAAAAAATCCAAATTCTTTGGATGAGGTATATAATAAATTATCTGCAGACAACATATTTATGAAGAAATTCTGTAGTTCTTTTATGCTTATGAATAAAGATAGTGCTATGAACTATTATTTCAATTGCAGTATAAAAAAGGCACAGCCCTTTTAACAGAGGTACAGCTGGGCAATTTAGCACTCTGAGCTGTAATGGCACAATGAGGCGGTGGCCACGCCTATTTCTGCACCCCTGTGAAGTGATGCACAAGGTTGGTGACCCACCCCAACCCACTCCTTAATTATACCACTGGATTTTAAGCTGATGTCTAATAACTGGAATCTTTCTATTTATTATATACTGAAATTTAAGTTACAAGAGTAAGTATATCCTAGCATCAAATTAACCAAAACCAAACTGCTTTGGACTGCAAAACAGTTAAGGCAGCTAAGTGACAGCAATCTGCATACCTCTCATAATCACCTACCAACCCCAAGCATATAAAAACTTTGAAACAAGTAGTTAAAGACATTGTAAATCTTACACTACACAAAGATATTGAATATAAATAGGTACATACTTCCTCATTGTTGTATTTCTACATTAGTTTTTTCAGCAAAGAATCCTTTCTTGCATTCAAGGTATAATTTCATGTTGAGGTCATTGCAGAACCCCTGGAAAAGCTCTTTCAGAATTTGTGGCACATGGGGGAAATCCCTGAGGATTAGAAGAGGGCCAACATTGTGTCCATCTTCAAGAAGGGGAAGAGGGAGTACCTGGGCAACTATAGGCCAATCAGCCTAACCTCTATCCCAGAGAAAATCCTGGAGAACCTCATTAAAGAAACTATGTACAATACGCTCGCAGCAGGTAAGTTTCTGAATAACAGCCAGCATGGCTTTGTCGCAGGTGGGTCTTGTCTTCCCAATCTCATCTCCTTCTATGACCAGGTCTCTCACCACCTGGACATGGGAGATGAGGTAGACATTATATGCCTAGACTTGCAAAAGGCTTTTGATCTAGAATCCCACGATATCCTTGTGGGAAAACTGGAAGATTGTGGGCTCAGCTGCTCAATGGTTCAGAGGGTGGGAAATTGGCTACAGGGTAGGACCCAGAGAGTTCTCATGAACAGATCTGTGTTGTCCTGGCATGAAGTGGCCAGTGGCGTCCCTCAGGGGTCCGTGCTTGAACCGGTGCTTTTCAACATCTTTATCAATGATTTGGATGGGGGAGTGAAAAGCTCGCTGACCAAGTTCATGGATGACACCAAGTTAAGGGGCAGTGTGGTCATGCCAGGTTGCAGATACAGGTGGACCTAGACACGCTCGAGAGTTTGGCAGACCAGAACCAGATGAAGTTTAACATTTCCAAGTGTAAGGTGCTCCATCTGGGGGCAAACAATCCTCAACATACATACAGGCTTGGTGGTGACAGCTTGACTTGCACCACCACTGAAAGGGACCTACAGGTAATGACTGACCATTGCATGAATACGAGCTGTCAGTTCAAGGAGGTGACCAGCAGGGCAAATAACGTGCTAGCATGCATCAACCTATGCATCTCGTGTAAAACTAAGGAAGTGATACTCCCTCTGTACTCAGCACTGGTGAGACCTCAGTTGGAGTACTGCGTCCAGTTCTGGGCACCACATTTCAATAAGGACGTAGAAAAACTTGAGAGGGTCCAGAAAAGAGCCACCCAGATGATCAGGGACTTGCAAGGCAAGCCATACAAAGAAAGGCTGAGGGACCTGGGCCTTTTTAGCCTAAAGAAGAAAAGATTGAGAGAGGACTTGATAGTGGCTTATCGCTGTATCAGAGGAGTGCGTTAGGAGCTTGGTGAACAACTGTTCACTAGGGCACCCCTGGGGAAGACCAGGACCACTGGATACAAACTCCCGGAAGGTCGCTTCAGGCTTAATACCAGGGAAAAAAACTCCTTCACAATTAGGGTGTCCAGACTGTAGAATATTTATTCCCCAGAGGTGGTGCAGTCACCTACCCTGCTGGTTTTCAAGAGGAGACTGGATAGTCAACCTGCTGGGGTCACTTGACCCCAGTTGTCTTCCTGAGAGCAGGGGGGCTGGACCCAATGATCTGCAAGTTCCTTCCAGCCCCTAACAATCTATGAATCTATTCTGGAGATCTATATTTCATTCTCATAAACAGAAGACCAAATTAGTACTTGTACCAGTCTGAACTTAAATCCATTTTTTCTTTTCCACATTCTTCCTGGACAAGAGTTGGTAACAAGTACCCTTTTTACTAGCTAGAGTCAGAAGTAATCTTTGCACCTTCACATCTTTGGAACTCATACAGACCTCTGTTACTAGTTTGGTAGCAGTAGTTTCCCTAACATTATCTATTTTATCTTGCATAAATAGTACAGCATATGTCCTCTAAAAATCAATGCCAGCTTCTTCTCCTGAATTGGCCTTCAAAAGGTCTTGAATTGATTCTTTTGACTTCATGGTAAAGATATCATCATAACAATAGGAGAGCTAAGATTATAGAAACTCTTTCTCCTTGATCAAATTCCTCTCTTGTAACCATCAAGAGCAATGTGCATTATCATTTCAAAGGCAACTCATCAGGTTTTCTGATTGAAGAGGTTGTAATATCATAGCTCTTTTCATGAAAACTGCTATTACCCCATAAAATGATACTGACAGATATGTGCTTGTTCTTTTATAAATACAGTATAAGAGTTGCTCCCCAAATATTCCTGATTATCTCAGAGTCTTTTATGAATGCCAAAATCATTCCTAAATAAAATATCTATTGCTACCTTAGTACAGTGCAAACTAAATAACACAAGTTTTGCTTCTTTCACCTTCTACTGAGAAAAAAATAACTTGTTTCCTCAAGAGACGGGAAAATTCTCATACAATCAGTAAAATATGAAAAGTGGCATAATCATGAAACATGAAGATTAATAATCCATAGATATATTAGAGATATTTCTTTAAATATTTTTAAAATACTACTTTCTTTTACTGCCTACCCTCAGTCTTGAAATGGTTGTTTGACATGTGTCAGCAGCAAAAAAAAAAAAAGTGACATCACCCCCACAGCATCAAGCTCTAGCTGCTGCTCCTGAACTGTGCATTGGCACCACCCAGGCTGCGCAATGTAAAACTGTCTCTGCAGAGAGAACTCCATATGCCAACATGAGATTTTCAAACACGATTCCAGATCTCTCACACTGATTGTGACCCAAGACCTCTCCATCCTTATCATAGTATCTCTTTCATAAATCTTTCAAATTCAGTCTTAAAGCAATTCTGGTTCTTTGTCCCCATTACTTGGCTCATTAAGTCCACTGCAAAACTTCACTCCTCTGATAGTTAGAAATCTTCTTCTAATTTCCAGTCCAAAGTTGTTCATTACTTGTTTGTAACCATTTTGATATTGTATTGGTATTGTTTTTCAGCTCAAAATGTCTCTCCCCCAAACATTTATCCTATAAATGTACCTGTAAAAATAATCATATCCCATCTCAATCTCTGTTTTGTTAAGCTAAACAAGTGAAGTTCTTTTAATCTTTTTTCATAAGGAAGTTTCCAAGTCCTTAACCATCTTAGTGCCCCTGCTCTACTTTCTGTTCAGTTTTTGAACATTTGTGACCAAAACTACATACAGTGCTCTAAATGGGGTCTTACTAATGCCATATACAATCATTCTAGGACTTTGTCTCTACTGAATATACCCCACTTGATACCCATTGTACTAGCCAAGTGGTACAAAGAACCAAATCTGTTCCCATAAAATGTCCTTTGATCTCATTGAAATAATGAAATGTTAAAAAAAATTATAGTCCCTTGAATCAGACAATTCACAAATGGTGAAAAATTCCTCCTCTGCTCTGGCATCCTAAAATAGCTAACTCAACAAATATATTGTTCATTCATTCAGCTGCGCTGCTTCAGAAGATTGGATCCATAGTTGTACCATGCAATGCAAGTACTTTTAGCAAGATAATGTCTTTGGGGCATTTTTCTTCCATAATCAATTCTTTGGTGTCCCAGGCAGATATTGTTGGACAGAACCCAATATTTTAAATTATACACATTTTTTAATCCAAAAACATTTAACAAGCATATGAGTCCCTGTAGACATCATGAAATATAGCAGCAAATAAGGCTCCAACTGAGGAAAGCATTTAAGTCCGTGAATGTCATACTTGTCAACATTTAATAATAACGCACAATATATTCTTATGAACGTTTGGTTGCATGCATTTGAATGTGCAGGGTCTGTCTGTCTGAGTTGCGTTCATCCCACATATTAATATCAGGCATGTTAACCAACATTCAGTATAACAACTTTTACTCCATCCTACCTACCACACACACACACGCGCACACACACACACACACACACACACACACTTCTGACGCAGCTGCCTGTACCATCAGCCTCCACTCATTCCATAGTCCCCCATCCACTCATTCTGCACACTTGAATATACAAAATACATAAAGCTGCTCATTCAGCGTGCACATTCTTCCCACTCCACTTGCCTGTTCTCTGTGCACTCGTGCTTTAGCAGAAATCTCATTCCTTGCCATAAACATCCAGGCTCATGATTTTTCACTCCTTTTCCTGGGCAAGGAACTGTTACAAACACAGTTTCCATGCTAACCATAAATTTTCATTATTCTAATACTTGCCTTCTTTGTCCTGGTCAAAAGTAACTCCCTCAAATGCTTCAGCTGTCCACTACACTCCAAGTAATGTAGTTCCCTCCAGTTTCCCAAAACATGTAACCCTAGCCCCAATGTCTCTAGTGAGCTCCTGCCCCCTGCATGCAGACTTCTTATTTCATCCTACTACCCACTCCCTGTCGGAAGACCTTCAACTTTGCCAAATTGGTCTATGTCAGGAGGTAAGACCTCCAGAGTTCTCAACACTATCCTCATGATGACACCTCAAATGAACTACATGGACCCATCACCACAGTTATCATTCATATCACTCTCACCCCTTCCCATAAGCCCACAGGCCCTGGATTCCTCTCTTACTTTAGTAGTATTCCACAAGGAGCTCAGATACACTTTGTTTTCCCCTCATTTTCAAGCATTGGCTGTTTGTACCCAACAATTTCAGATGATGGCCCTCAATCAACAATGCCATGGAAAGAGACATGCTAAGGCAAAAGAAGTTCAATACCTTCAATACAAGAAAACTCCAGTGAGAACAGGCTGTCTAGCACCATGCTGGCTTCAAAAAAACCCCGTACTTTCCCCTTATGAAGAGACCCTGTCTCTCACAAATTGGGAAAACAATGGCCTTTCCTTCAGCTCTCTCTAACACTGAAGACCGAAGCAGATGGAAATTTCCTGAAGATAGGAAGAGGAGGCCATCATGTCCCTCCCCAAAGAGACCTCACCAGAAAGAAGAGCCAGGGTCTGGAGATTTGATGTCAAAGCACCATGAGCAGAAACACATGGAAGGAATCAAAGGTAGAGGGGGATGTAGCAGTAGATGAACATGAAGAATCAGAGGCATGTGGAAGACATAGAAATATCAGAGCACTGGGTAGTAAATCAAACATGCATGAAGAGGGAGATGTTTATGGGAAGACAAGGGCACAAGCAGGGAATGAAAGGAAAGCTGGTGAATATGGAAGAGGACAAGGTAAAATGGAAAACTGCAGAGGTAGCAGGAGGCAATAGAATCCCTCAGATCTCTCTGAGGTCAAATGGGATGTCAATAAAATAACAATGGTTACATCAAAGCTGCACATAATTTTGCTTCCTGAAAGTTGCATAAAATTTAGTACATAAACTTTTCATAAATCGTATATCAATTACTTGTACAGTAGATGTCTTTAACAGTCCATTACCTAAATGATATGCCTTCAACTCAGAGACCCTGCATATTTTCCCATCTGTACAGCTTAAAGCCAACTTCAACCGCTATATAAACAAAGATACCACATGCCTCTGATTCTTCATGTCCTAGGACCGATACTCTTCAATGTCTTCATCAGCGACTTGGATGAGGGAGTGAAGTGTACTCTGTCCAAGTTTGCGGATGACAAAAATGTGGGGAGAAGTAGACACGCCAGAGGGCAGGGAACACCTACAAGCAGACCTGGACAGGTTGGACAAATGGGCAGAGAACAACAGAATGCAATTCAACAAGGAGAAATGCAAAGTGCTGCACCTAGAGAAGAAAAATGTCCAGCATACCTACTGCCTAGGAAATGACCTGCTTGGTGGAAAGGACGCGGAAAGGGATCTTGGAGTCCTAGTGGACTCCAGGATGAACATGAGTCATCAGTGTAACAAAGCCATCAGAAAAGCTAATGGCACTTTATCGTGCATCAGCAGATGCATGACGAACAGATGCAAGGAGGTGATACTTCCCCTCTATCGGGCACTGGTCTGACCACAGTTGGAATACTGCGTGCAATTTTGGGCGCCGCACTTCAAGAGGGATGTGGATAACCTGGAGAGGGTCCAGAAAAGGGCCACTTGTATGGTTAAGGGCTTGGAGGCCAAGCCCTACGAGGAGAGACTGGGGCACCTGGACCTCTTCAGCCTCCGCAAGAGAAGGTTGAGAGACAACCTTGTGGCTGCCTATAAGTTCATCACGGGGACACAGAAAGGAATTGGTGAGGTTTTATTCACCAAGGCGCCCCCGGGGGTTACAAGAAATAATGGCCACAAGCTAGCAGAGAGCAGATTTAGACTAGACATTAGGAAGAACTTCTTCACAGTTAAAGTGGCCAGGGTCTGGAACGGGCTCCCAAGGGAGGTGGTGCTCTCCCCTACCCTGGGGGGTTTTCAAGAGGAGGTTAGATATGCATCTAGCTGGGGTCATCTAGACCCAGCACTCTTTCCTGCCTATGCAGGGGGTCGGACTCGATGATCTATTGAGATCCCTTCTGACCCTAGAATCTATGAATACTTATTGACACACTAGTTTTGAATAGATCTCTGGGAATTATTATGATGTCTCATTTCACTGGGACAAATAGTAACCTTTACAGATTCACTGAAGATCTGTGCACAGCTGTGATGTAGGATAAATTACAGACATGCCTCGCATGAGTATCCTGGGATGCTAAGAGAAAGGGCAAAAGAAGTAGAATGTGGGCAGAGAGCAAATGTTGTATCAGTAAGCATTAGGGATACATGTTGATCTTTTCTGGACTAACTTAAGAAAGATATCTTGAATAGTCAGGTAAAAAAGAAGGGTAAAAGGTGTTACCTGGTAGGTAGCGCACTGCGACAAATGGCAGCAGGGTGTTTCACATAGAGGTGGTCTACCTGTGTCAGAAAAGTCATATTGCCAATCTAGCAAGTAGTGTGTGTAGTCACCATATTGGAATCCAAGATGGCTGCCATGAATTAATATTTTGGTCAATATTTCATCCCTCACAAGGGTGTAAAAATAAATTCCAATGACAAAACCAATATTGTATGAACTGAGGAGATCAATCATAACATTTCTGTCATGATAGCCATACTGGATTCCAATAGAGCTACTGTGAATTTACAGTTCTTATTAGATGTCCTAAAGATTTGCAAAACAGCTACGTCAACTCTGTTCTATTTCATAGATTTTTAGGGTCAGAAGGGTCCTCAGTAGATCATCGAATCTGACCCTCTGCCCTGGTCAGGAAAGTATGCTGGGATCGGATGACCCCAACCAGGTGTTTGTCAAGTCTCCTCTTAAAGACTTCCAAGGGAGAGGAGAGCACCACCTCCCCTGGAAGCCCATTCCAGACTCTGGTAAGCCTTACCATAAAGAAGTTCTTCCTAATGTCTAATCTAAATCTGCTCTCTGTCAGTTTGTGGCCATTGTTTCTAGTTACTCCAAGAGGTGCCTTGGTAAACAAAGTATCTCCTATACCTTGCTGTCCCATGCCTACCCCAAGTGAATTTGTAGATGGCCACCAGATCCCCTCTCAGCCTTCTCTTACAGAGGCTGAGGAGATCCAGGTCCCTAAATTTCTCTTCATAGGACCTTTCCTGCAGGCCCCTAACCATACGAGTGGCCCTCCTCTGGACCCCCTCAAGGCTATCCACATCCCTCTTGAAATGCGGGGCCCAAAGCTGGACGCAATACTCCAGCTGTGGCCTTACCAATGCCCCATAGAGGGGAAGTATCACCTCCTGAAACCCATTTGTATCACCTCCTGAGACCTGTTAATACATAATTGAATGCAGTTAGCTGTATTGATCACTTTGTTATATTCTTGACTCGTGTTCATCTTTGAGTCAACTATGACTCAAAGATCCCTTGCTGCAGCTGTGCTGTTTCAAATGTCCTCAACATGAAAACCTCCAATGGAGACTGTCAACAAGAGGCTCACCTTTATTGCCCTTGAGCAAAAGTTATAATGGAGTCAATAGCATCACTGAATCCAGCAAAGTGCAGGAGGTACGACTTGGAATCTGCAAGATGCAACATGTCTCAAAGTAAGTTTACAGTCAACAGTTAGCCAAAGTAAACCTGCTGGAACTGCATAAATAAATGAGGCACTTGTTCAACACAGGGCAGTTGCTGAACTCAGCACTTGTTATGGCAATATTTGTGACAGACCATCACATTGTGTTGATCCTGTGCTGCAACAATCCAAAAGCCTCAATTGGCACCATTTTTTCTACAGCTATTTTACACGCACGACATATTGAGAGACTTAAGAAAGTCATGCAAGGTAGAAGATGAAAAGAAAAAACCCTACCAACAACATTAAGTGAAGAACACACTAGAACATCAAGCACATCATGTACTCCAGCAGTTCACTGGAGGATGGGCATATTCTGCCAGAATCATTCTAATAATAAGAGACAAGTCAAGTGTTGTCATTTGAATCAGCCAGTGCAATACACAAGCTGGCAGAGAATAATGAAGTGTTGTTTTGCCAAACTGGTGTCAAA
The DNA here is from genome assembly GCF_030867095.1 of Alligator mississippiensis. NCBI lineage: Eukaryota > Metazoa > Chordata > Crocodylia > Alligatoridae > Alligator > Alligator mississippiensis. Next base: position 47,316,567 of record NC_081824.1, read on the forward strand.
GATCTAATAGCTGCTGAGGTACACTACCATCCTGAATGCAGGTGAGAGGAACAATGGAAGCAAGAAGTTCCTAGTTCCCATTCACATGTGGAGATAAAAGAACATCTTATTGCACAATCTCCTGAAGCAAGAGCATGGCATTAAGTGATTGATGAACTAGATGCTGGTTTTACATGGAAATGTGTACAGTCTGAAAGATATACTTGAAAGATATTGTGATTTAGTACAAGATGAAGGTGGTGAACATCCTCTGGCCATACTGAAGCAAATGAAAAAAGACCTTCAGACTTATTACAAAACAGCCATTCATTTTCAGCACCGAAGAAATGCAAATCTTCCATGCCTTGTCTTCCTAACTGTGACAACTTGTAAAGCCATCCAAGCAGTTGTAACTTTGCATATAAATGATGAGGAAGCCAGTGGCCTGCAGTTTAGAGAAGAGTTTTCAGACACATGAAACTTGTACTATGGTGCTCTCAAGATCAAAACAGATTTGAGAGTTATTGACAGCCTGAAGGGATACAGCAACTTGGATGAAAAGCAAGCCAAAAAATGTGTTCCTGATAGCCTTTACATATTGATCTGTTTGATCTTTGAAGATGACAATGATGACCTGGATGTTTAAAGTTGTGCACAAGATAAGTATAAGATAAGTAGACAGAGACGTACTGAATGTATGTCAGGATTTTGTTTACCTGCAATCTAAGGGCAAAAAGCTAACATCAAAATATGTCAGCTTAGGCTTGCTGATACATCACACAACTAGATCTAAGAAGCTGGTACAAGGTCTCCAAGTTGCTGGATGCAGCATACTGTATGACAGTTTGTCACATCGAGATCATCACTACTGAGAAAAACTTAAAAGGAATCTCAGGAAAATTGAGTTGTTATCCCAAGAAATCTCATTCCGGTTTTGTTCAGTTTTCATCAGACAACATCGATATCTTGGAGAAGACACTGGATGGAAAACAAACACTTCATGCTATGCAAATTGTAGTATTTCAAAGAGGAGCATCAAAACCAGTTGAGATTGAAGAAAGCACTAGCATAACAGAAAGGAAAAACAACCCTTGAATTTATTATCTGAATTTAACAAAGTTTTCCAGTGATGGTGACCCATAACAAGTCATTGAAGCTACCAATCCATAGCTCTGGCAGTAATATGAATGAAAAGTTCAAGAACACAGCTGTTCAACATGTCAGCTACCCTGGATACTGGGTATATCAGCTGACAACTAGGAGAACATTGCCATACCAGTGTGGATCGCATTTAACCAGGTTTTTTCTGATGATACTTCATCACCATCAACTGTTGGATTTTGTCCCATACTGCCTGCACCAGCATCTGAGTACAACACCATTTGGACTGTCATCATGCAATGTAAAACAACTGCAGGATGCCTGGGACAACAGAACAGTCATAACATTTCATCAGGCATTGTACTGCAAACCAAGTGAATTTGTGTAGGCTCAGCCAGAAGAGACTGAAGGCTTGATAAATGAATTCATTGTGTAGTTGTCCAGTTCAAGCAAAGGATTAGATTATGATGTTGTTGACCAACTTTTCAGCAGTATAGCTGTTGCATTCAGAAACAATGACTGTGAAGCCAGAAGGAATGTGGTGAAAGAACATTAGTGCATCTGCCAATGATTGTCACTACTTCAAGAAGTTGTTATATATTTCTATGGGAGATGTTGTGCCAAAAGATGTTGCATTAGACATTCTGAATGCACATGACAAAGGAAGGGAAATCATGAACACCATTTTCCAAAATATCTTACTGCAGATGCTACCAAAAGGTTGTGTGCAAACATACCCAAATCAAAATTGAAAACCTTCAACAATGTAAAGTCAACCATGGGACAGCACAGCAAAATGAAATAGATGCAGAATCCAAAGAAGATACAGCAAAGGCTACTCACAGAGATTGCAGCAGGTAGAAGGATCGACATGTGCTCTCCCCGACAGCGTAAGCTGCCTGGATACCCTACATCACTTTTTAAATGACAAATTGCTCAACATGGCCAACAAAGCAGCCTTGTCATGGATCTTGATTGAGATAAAGCAGTAACTGTTCTGCCAGATGTTATTTCCAAGAAATCAGCTGTTATCTATGGCATGGCTCTTGTATACAGAATAAGCAAGTCAAAAACTTGATGAACATTTCGAGATTTCACTGATTCCTTTGTGCAACAAATGTTTGCCAACTATTCAAATGCATGGGATTGATTTGACATCGTCTTCAATCAATACATATCGCCATCCATAAAGGCAGGCACAAAAATATTAAGGACTCGAACTACTAGGCCAATCCACAGAATCAATAGCAGCAAATCTCTTATGTTACTGGCATCATGGAGTAGTTTTATATCCTTACCATCAAACAACCCCTCCCCCCCCCCCAGTAATTGTCCATGATTAAAATGGAATACCACTAATACATACATATATGCACATACACTTTTTTTTAAACCAAAATTGTGGATTTTTTTTTTTTTTAAATCAGAGAAAACCAGGATCACTATTGAAGACTCTTTTGGATGTTAGGGTGAAATTATTCCATCAAGGAAAAGCTCTGGATAAACTTTGACCTACATACAACTCACTTGTATACCATGTATGAAATTGTAATAGTCTAATCCAATGGTAATGTAATGATAAGACAACAGATATATATATATATATATATATATATATATAACATTAATACAATGGGTGATTGCAGTTTTTCAGATCTCTGTATCACTTGCAACAGTGTGAAGAGCTGAACGTATGACTGTGTGTTTCATTGCCATTGAGATATTGAGTTATTAATATCCAATTTATCCACATGCTGAAATTTTAAAAGTATATAGTCTTATTCAATACAACTCAAACAAGTAGGTTAACCTGAGTTATAATGTTTTCAGTCCTGTAGGCCTGCTATGCAATTTGTAATAATAGAATTTGTGAGGTTTTAGTATTACAGTATTGTTTACTAGGTTTTTTAATTACACTGAGTCGATACATACATGCTAATGTGTCAGCCATCTTGGAATCTAATATGACTACCATGATGGAAATATTACAATTGATCTCATCGGTTCATACAATATTGGTTTCATCATTGGAATGAATTTTCTAACCCTAGTGGGGACTGAAATATTGACCAAAACATGAAATCATGGCAGCCATCTTCCAATATGGTGGCTACACACACTACTTGTCAAATTGGCAACATGACTTTTCTGACACAGGTAGACCACCTCTACCTGAAATACACTGTTGCCACTTGTGGCATTGAATTGCCAATGACAACAAAATAGAGACCTTGTTGGTCAATGTAGAATCTACTAGGAGACAGTATTACACCCTGATCCTCATTAGCCATTTTACTATGCTCATTTACAGCTTCTCATTACCATTCAGGACAGAATTTCAACCATGCTGTTTTAAAGTAAGTCAATTTCTAGTGACAATATTAAGGGTCAGTCCCAAAGAAATATTTTTTTCTTTTTTTAAATAATTCTGCCAGTGGAAGAATCACTGATCTCCAATTACAGTGTCTTTCTCTGTCAATGTTTCTTGGGTCATTTGAGGAAAGTTAATACAAAGTTTCATTTCCATTTTTAGACTTACTGTAATGGCAGTTATATAAAAAAGTGAGGCAAGGTGGAACCTTAGGGCTCTTACTTCCTTCTCCAGATAACCGAACCAAAATCCCAAAGAAATGCTTTTAAATAAATATAAATATTTCTTTTTAAATGTTTTCTTCTTGGCAGTCTTATCCCAGGCACTATCTACGATTTGTACATACAGTTGGTATGGTTATTCTTTTTAGGTTCTTCAGATATTTTTTAAAAGCTTTCGACTCCCATGCTTTAGCAATTTCCTTCATTTCTGGAACTCTGCAGTGATAAATGCAAACAATGAGTACTCCATATTAAAGGAAAGGCCTCAGTGTAACAAGTACTTAACTTTAAGTAGTCTTAGGGTTATATCCACATTATAAAGAAGACCACTCATGGGTTTAAAATAAAGCACGTTTTTAGTGTTTCCTTGAATCAGAGTCATATTCTGGAGCATGGAAGAATAAAAACAGACTAGAAGATGACAATACTAATGATTGTGCACACATATAACAGCTTTGCTCTAGCTGGGTGCTGCAGTGTTTGCAAACTGATTTACAAACTACAAATAAAGGAAAAACAGTTTGACTGAAGAAAATGCAACTACCTTAAGCAACTATAGCAGGAGTGAAACACCTACCTCTGGGGTGCAACTCAGCAAACATTTAAGAAGGAAGCACCATTACATAAACATTGGCCACATCTACATGAGATGCTGACTGCACAGTAGCCCAAGACTACAATGCAGCAGTGTCATGTGGCAGAAAGCATGATGCAGCACTACTGTGCAGTAGTCTTGGGCAACTGCACAGTTTCAGCCTCATGAAAAAGTCATTCATTTAGTGCTTGTTCGGTCCTTGTACAAATAAGTACTAAACAACTTCATAGTAACTGCACAGTCAGAGTCTCATGTAGATGCAGCCACTTACTACAACAAGTGAAAAAATACTGGATCCGATCCAAATTATAAGGAAAATTTACATTAAGCCAGCAGAATGAAATACCCAAGTGGAAGTGTGGCCAGGAATATGGAGTACTATATCTGTATCACCATTTCCTTTGCATCCTTTCATTGGCTGCTCCCTTCATGTCAAATGTAAGCTACTTGTCTTTACTTTCAAGGTCCTTACCTTGGCTTACCCTCGCCCTTCTCTGTCTCATTCGATATCAAGACGTTAGTTCCTACCTTCATTCAGCCCTTAGCCCACTTCCATTGTTCTTTGTTAAATTTATAAGTACCTTTGCGCTTTGTCTCATGCTTTCCCTAATCCTTAGGAGGAACCCATAAACACACACAAAGCCACTCCATTGTTTCCCATCAAATCTTTCCTTATAAGCAGGAATCCTGGCTTTCTCTGAAAAAAATAAAAATAAAAAATCCTCAATTTTCAGTTTAAAAAAACAAACAAACAAACCCACAACCCACATTTTTCCATGATTAAAATGAAACACCACTATATCTATCCATCTATTGGTGTTTCATTTTAATCACGGAAAAATGTGAATTTTGGGTGTGACTTTTTTAAACCAAAAACTAGAGCCGTTTTGTTTGTTTTTTAAATCAGAGAAAGCCAGGATTCCTGCTTATAACTCTTATTTGCTGTGATGCTTACAAAAACTGACAACAGTTATGCTGATAATGGGCTAAGACCTCTGCTAGAGAATTGCCAAAGTACTCTCTCATTATGTGCAGTAACCAGAGTTATTGTGCAGTAGTACCAGTGAATGCCTTTTTAGTGATGCTACTGCACAATAGCCTAATAATACTGTGCAACAGCATATTAGCACCATTGGTGTCTCATGTAGATGTGCCCAGTATTGTTTCATTATTTCCCAGTACTCACTGGGATGTATCTATCTATTGTCTCTTGCATTAAGTGTAGGATAAGCTGTCTGGAGCAAGGAGTATCTTTTTTCTATTTTTATACAGCACCTAGTACAGAGGGGGTCTGGTCCATGGCCAAGATTCCTATAAGATGCAATGATGTAAATAATTTCATTTGACAGAAAGTTACTTTCAGACTAACAGTGGCTTATAGTGTCATAAAAAGTTTAGTTCAGTATTGAATTACAAAGAAGAGAACCATCTCCTAAACTAGTCTATCACAAATAGGTGTCCTCTCTACTCTGATCCAATCCTGGTTAATTTATAACATTTAAAGAGCTTGTAAGGTGTCTAAGTGACACCAAAACACAGAAACGTGGCATGTGCATCTAGATTATTCCAGGTATAGCAGGTCCAGTGCTGGACCTGCAAAGTTACCTCCTAGTGGCTGCCTGGGTCCCACCTTGCTCATCCCTTCTGGCCTCTCAAGGTTCCACCCTGTTGTCTCACCTGCCATGCCCTGATGTTGTGATTGGAAAGGGAGGCTGCCCCTAGACAGCAGGGGCATTTTAGGTCTTAGGCTCTTGTCTGAGCTGAAGCCTCCTGGCCCTGACCCACTTTACCTTAGCTGGGCCCCTCCACCCAAGGTGCACTGCCTCAGAACTGTAGACTCCCAGACACCAGCTCCAACCACATCCTCACAGGCTCTGGGACCCTCAGCCCCAATCTTTGCAGGCCAACACCCCCCTCTTTCAAGGGTCTAGGACCTGGGGTGCCCTTGACACACTTCTTAGTGGCCTCTTCTGCTATTACAACCACAACGTGGTCCTTTGGTATTTAAGCACAAACAAAAAGATATGAGTATCTGTTTTCAAGTTAAAGGATCCCAACCCTTGGTTAACACCACACTATGGCAACAAGTTAAGTATGCGGTCCCAAAAATACTTATTTGCACCTGCCCAGCAGTGCAGGATTTCCTGCAGCTTCCCTGTAGCCTGGAGTCCTTCCTCCTAGTCCAATCAGACCCCACTGCCCCTGGAGCTCTGATTCTTACAGCCTACAGGACCAAACTGTCTCTATTGCCTCAGGCCCTGGGCTTATATCCTCCTAAGCCCCACCCCTCTTGGTCATGTGGCTCCCCAACCACACACATGGGTTTCCCCTTTGTCTGGTACTCCTCTGTTGCAGTTCCATGCAGCAGTCTTGGTCTGCTGAACTCTTTGTTTAAAGTGACAGGAGCTTCTGGCTCCCTGTCACACTAGGTAATATATTCATATAAAATGACTTAGAATAAAAAGAGATTGCTTCATGCAGCTATTTATGATGTCCACAATTTTCAAAAATCCTTGAATTACATATCCTTGAATTAGATGCCATAAACCCAGTTACTGATATTCTTGTTGAATATCCTTCCCTAAAAAATATTTTCTATACTGGTGGATTCAAAAATCATGCACAACATGATAAATAAAAAACTGAGTACAAAGTTATGCAACTAAGTCAGGAAGGCCAAAGCACAATTGGAGTTGCAGGTAGCAAGGAATGTGAAGGGTAAAAAGAAGGACTTCTATGTTGGTAGTAAGAGGAGGATCAGGGAAAGTGTGGGTCCCTTACTGAATGGGGGAGGCAACCTTGTGACAAAGGATGCAGAAATAGCTGAAGTGCTCACTGCCTTCTTTGCCTCAGTTTTTACAGGCAAGGTCAGCTCCTGGACTACTGAACCAGTCTGCACAGTTTGGGGAGGAGGTGAGCAGCCCACAGTGATGAAAGAAAAGGTTAGGACTACGTAGAGAAGCTGGACATGTACAAGTCCATGGGACCAGATGGGATGCACACGAGGGTGCTAAGGGAGTTGGTTGAAGAGGTAGCAGAGCCACTGGTCATCATCTTTGAAAATTCATGGCAATCAGGAGAGGTCCCAGATAATTGAAAAAGGGCAAACATAGTGCCCATATTTAAGAAATGGAAAAAGGAGGATCCAGGAAACTACAGACCAGTGAGCCTTACCTCAGTCTCTGGAAAAATCATGGTGAAGATCCTCAAGGAATCCATTTATAAGCACTTGGAGGAGAAAAAGGTGATTAGGAACAGTCAGCATGGATTCACCAGGGGCAAGTCATGCCTGACCAACCTGACTGCCTTCTATGACAAGGTTTTCATAGACATTAGGGCTGGAAGGGACCTCGGAAGATCATCGAGTCCAGCCCCCTGCCCCAGGGGCAGGAAGTCAGCTGGGGTCACAGGTTCCCAGCACAATAAACATCCAATTGACGCTTAAAGGAGTCCAGAATAGGTACTTACAGGTGACTGGCTCTGTGGATGTGGGGAGACTGGTGAATGCAGTGCACCTTGATTTTAGCAAGGCTTTTGATACAGTGTCCCACAACATTCCCCAAGGCAAGCTAAGCAAGTATGGGTTGGATGAATGTACTGGAAGGTGGATAGAAAACTGGCTGGAGCATTGGGCTCAAGGAGTAGTAATCAATGGCTCAATTTCTAGTTGGCAGCTGGTATCAAGTGGAGTGGCCCAGGGATTGGTCCTGGCGCCAGTTTTGCTCAATGTTTTCATTTATGATCTGGAAGATAGCTTAAAGTGCACCTTCAGGAAGTTCGCAGATGATACCAAGCTGGGGTGGGGGAGGGGGTTGGTTAGTAGATACGTTGGAGAATAGATTTAGGATTCAGAGTGACCTAGACAAATTGGAGGATTGGGCCAAAAAAAATCTCATGAGGTTCAATAAGGACAAGTGCAAAGTCCTGCACTTAGGACGGAACAATCCTACATACCAGTACACGCTAGGGGCTGACTGGCTGGGCAGCAGCTCTACAGAAAAGGACCTGGGGGTTAAAGTGAACAATAAGGTGCATATGAGCCAGTAGTGTGCCCCTGTTGCAAAGAAGACTAATAACATACTGGGCTGCATTGGTAGGTGTGTTGCCACTAGGTCAAGGGAAGTAATTATTCCCGTCTATTCAGCACTGATGAGGCCACATTTGGAGTACTGTGTTCAGTTTTGGGTCCCCCACTACAGAAAGGATGTGGACAAATTAGAAAGAGTCCAGTGGAGGGCAACAAAAATGATAAGGATGCTGGAGGACATGACTTCTGAGGACAGACTGAGGAAACTGTGCTTATTTAGTCTAAAGAAGAAAAGATGGAGGGGGGATTTAAGAGCAGTCTTCAACTACCTGAAGCAGGGTTCAAAAGAGGGTAGAGCTAGACTGTTCTCAGTGGTGGCAGATGACAGAACAAGGAGCAACAGTCTCAAGATGCAGCAAGGGAAGTTTAGGTTAGATATCAGGAAGAATTTTCTCACCAGAAGGGTAGTGAAACACTGGAACAGGCTACCCACAGAGGTGGTGGACTCTCCATCCTTGGAGGTTTTTAAGACCCGGCTAGACAAAGCCTTGGCTGGGATGATCTAGTTGGGGATGGTCTTGCTTTGAGCAGGGGGTTGGATTAGATTAGACCTTACTGAGGTTAGATTAGACTGGTAGATGTACTGGTAGGTTAGACCTTCCTGAGGTCTCTTCCAACCCTTATTTTCTATGAATGTCTAATCATTTACAGAATTATCTAAAGCTATATTAATTATCATATCTAAAGATGTCAATTATCATAAATATCTAAAGCTAAACCTAAGTGAAGTTTTCACTTAAATAGTTTCACCCTCAGATCATTCCCCTGCCACCCCAATTGCCCCGTATGACCTCCATAGGCCCCTCCATCCCCAGATCACTGCCCTGCTGTTCCAATCAGCCCCGAGAGGGGCAGAGGCACTGGGAGGTGGGTTCCCCCTCTCTTTCTGCTCCTAGAGTCCCTGCAGACCTCACCAGCCCAGCACACACAGATCCAGCGCCCACCAGGCCCTGCAACTGAAGAGAAAGAGAGGACAGGGAGGGCAAAAAGGTGCCAGTGAGCTGCAGGGCCTGATGGGGACTGGATTTGGGTCCATGGAGGTAGCGTGGGCTGCAGGGAACCCAGAAGCAGGCAGGGAGGGGACCGGGACCAGAACCAAGACCGGGACCCCCACCTAGGATGCTTATACTTCCCCCTCATCCCTGGCCTATACTGAGTCTAGAGAGCCAGCAAGTAGGGCAGCTATGGAGCAGACTTGGAGGCTCTAGCCATGCCACTGCTCACCAGCTCTCCAGTGCCAGGCATGAGCAGTGCACATTAGAGAGAATTTTAACCTGAAACATGTTACTGATCACTAGCAGGAGTTAACCTTAACTGAAACTAACATTCCTTAGAATTAGCACCAGCAAACTGTAATGTGTAATCTCACCCTATTTTATTCAGGCTAGAATAAGAAATCTTTTCCTGCCAATATAAGAACTTCCAAAAGATTAATACAAATAGTAGTTCTTGTGTCATTTATCACAGGGAACCCTAACTCCTGTTACTTCAGTAGTGCAGATGCAAATGGCAGGCAGCAGAATCCCTGTTGCTTGCTATTGAAATAGGCCACGAAGCAAGTATAGCTTGCATGGAGTCTAGCTACAAAACTATGAACCTGTTAGCAAAAAAGACTCACAGCAGATGCAGCCTGTTAGAAGGCAGGCCACAGCAGCAAGCCTGATAATCAGTAAAATAGCAAACACCTGGGCCTAGCAGCTATATGAAGGTCAGGTGACAAAAAGAGGGAGGAACCAGGGCTATATAAGCCTGGCCTGCAAAAACAAGGAGCTCTGTTGAGCATCTTGGGAAAATATATGAATTTTGTGTTATAGGTGTTTCTTTGTTGACTTTACATTCTTACTGCAAGGTTTGGGGTGGCTATAGGGGAGAAGGAGAATCCCATTAAGGGGTGCCCTAGCAAAGGTACTGTCAGGGTAGGTGCCAGTGTAGGGCTGTGGTTCAAGGGCCTAAGCAAGACAGGACTGGGGGACCAATGTAGCAGGATGAATACAAATAGGCACCCCAAAAAGGCACCCTGTCTGAGACAAGCAAGGACAAGTGAGTTGAGGGGTAGGAGCCCTGACAGATAAAGAGGGGAAAAATACTGGAGGTTATGGTATGGCTACGGAGTTGCCTGGAAGGTACTTGTTGCTTTAAACCCTGCAAGGGCTAGTGGGGCCAGTGGACTGAAGACAGCAGCACTATAGGGGCCTGGAGGCCCAGGGGGCTGAGACCAGTATAGAGATGGAGGGCCTAGTGAAGAGAATAGAAGATCTGCAAGGCATAGATGTGGCTATGAGAGATCTGGAAGCCATAATTAGGGTTCGTAGGGCCATAATTGGTGCCCACAAGGTACAGTATTTGGCTCAAGGGCCTTAGGCCCAAGACACTGAGGCAGGGCCAGTGAGCCTGGGGCTGAGAAAAGCAGCAACACGTTGCTCAAGCAGGGATTGGGGCCACAACGTGGCCCCCCAGTGATGAGCAAGGCAGAGTAAAGCACCCAAGGTTTACTCTAGTCTCTGAGGGCAGCTGCTTATATTTATACTAAGTATCAAGTTGTAGCATGTAAGCATAAGGGTAGCCTGTGCATCCAGATGGGCCATGATGCGGTTGGAGTACCTGCCAAGGAGTGCCACAGCTGTGCTCCAGAGGCGCATCTTGTCACACTCACCAAGATGAAAATCTGGCAAAAACTAAACGGAGCTTCCTAAAGTTTAAGGTGGGTTTGAGTCTGCAAACATCCTGAGCTTGTTTTGTTTGTTTGTTTGTTTAAAGTCTCTGAAGAACTGAACCTTCTTGATAAGTTCAACAACAAGACCACTTAATGTTATTTACTTGGGGAAAATACATTTTGAAGAAATGTGTTTCAAAGTGGTGTCCTGTAAAGATGGACCCTGTAAAACCTTGTAGCCTCATTAGTGCCATGCAGAGGGATATAACGTGAGCTGGTTTGGGGAGGAGGGAGATGCAGCCAGGGGCTGCTGAAGAGTGAAGTCTCCTCCAAGAGAGCAGGAATTTGCAGATAGTGAAAGGGGAAACTCAGGTGGAGGACGGAGAGAGGGAGAATTGTCCCAGTGTCTGGGAATGCTTCTCTCCTCCTTTTCTTCCTCCATTTTCTAAGGGTTTAAGGGATTGATACAAAGGAGAGTATTGATTCCTTGGGTTTGCTGGCCAGGAATGAGGCCTGGAAGTTTAAACCAGGTTGAAACCTGGGAATTTCTAATCTTGATAGTTTTGGGCTAGGGTTGAGGTTTGCAACTTTCTGCTAGAGGGTAGGCCTGGCTTTCTCCCTCTTTCTTTTGATGTTCCTCTGTTCCAGGCGAGCTGTGTGGTTGGGCCAGCTGTAGGCTTTAATCAATCTGTGTCCTTTCAGAGTTTGTCCTCCAGTGGGCCATATGATCCCACCCAGAAGTTTTGGAGCGCCTGCATGCTGTCTGGAGCCTCAGCCACTCCCCCTCCCCCATCCCCAAACATACTTTTGGCCATGCAAAATTATATAATTGGAATTCATCACCAGTAAAACTTAATGTAAGTTACGAAATGTACTTCCCAGGAAATGTACTGCTTTTAATAAAATAGCCCTGTGTGCTTAAAATAATCTCACTAGTTTTTTGGATGATACAAAACTCATCCTTCATTTGGTTCATTTGGGAAGAACCATGAAGAACACAGTGATAATATTGGGAAAGATTAGTACAAATACCAGAAGACCAAAGAATAGGAACTGCGATACCCAAACCTTATTGCTTCTGAGATACTGTATTCTATGAGCAGTGTTTGTGATGCATGAGGCTGCAGCAACATCTCCTTAAGGGTTAGAAGATCTGTAATTATTTTCTGGTCAAACCAACCAGTCAAGTCTGAAAACAGAAAATCTTTCATTCTTGCTGCTGGTCTCCCTTGTTACCTTAGCTTGACATTTTTTCCCTCTGCTTTCCATCTAGCAGCTGTTTGAATAGCACACTACAATCTTGCAACTACTGGCTTAAGCTTTTCATAAGGTGACTTTTTTTTACTGGCTGGGTAGGTTAATTTGCAAATTTGTAACCAACGTATTCCAGGTCAGTGTTCACAGGTGGTCATCTATAGGGACTGTGACTCTGTAACGAGTAATGTGCATAACAGTAGATGGAACCCCAAAGTATAATCTGCAGCACTGTGAAGACTTGCTAACTTGGACTGCAACTCCAAGAAACCCATAGGAACTGGGTGGGAGAGGAGGCAGGGGTTAAAAGGATGAGGAAGCAAACAGGAGATGAAGTTGCCACCAAACTGAGATTTTGTTGTTGTTGTTGTTGTTTATTTTTTAAGGGCCAAATCAGTTCCAAAATTCAGTTGAGCACGACTCACCAGACAAGTCTATAAGGTTCTACAATTGAGCAAGTATCTTCCTTCCCAAGCCCATCAAACAGGGGATTCAGATGCTCCCAATATCCAGGAAGCTATTCTACATGAAAGTCCTAGGGCCAGAGGCCTCAGAATTTGGATGCCCTTGAACATGCTTGATTTTGGCCAAGATGCCAAGAAATGAGAAGAAAAGAGAGGAATTTTGAAGTGTGCAAGCTGGCCAGCTCTACATAGGAGCACATACATGGAGATCCCACTAGCTTGGTCAGCCAGGACTATGTGCACTGAAGGAATTGGATTTAAGACTTGATAACTGCAGGCTGCTGTTTGAATTATTTGGGACTAAGAGGTTATTTGGGGACACCTCCATATATGCTGGGGGTAGGGGGAAATGAAGGTACTGAGTGTATATTATATATACCACAATTGTAGTTTCTTTAACTTTTACCCTTTGGCTTGTGACCCTAACCCAGGGGTGGGCAAAATCCAGCCCACAGCGGACTCCATTTCCCAGCAGCCCCTGCCTGCATTGTTGCAGCCAGTTTCCATGGAGACTCCAGCAATGGCAGGACTGTGACAGCATGGGGCTAGGGTTTCCATGGAGACTGGCCTCAGAAGAGCTGGCAGGGTGCACAATTTGGCAGGGAGCTGCTCTGGGGCTGGGATCTTGTGGCAGTGACAGTGTGGTCTGGCACCAGGGCAGAACTCGAATCCACTAGCAGCACACCCTGCCAACGTTGCTGGTCCTGGTCTTCATGGAAACCCTGGCCCCGCGCTGTCACAGCCCCACCATTGCTGGGGTCTCAGTGTATATTGGCAGCAGCAATGCAGGCAGGGGCTGCTAGGAAATGGAGTCTAGCTGCTTCCCCAATCCACCATTTTGCCCACCCCTGCTCTAACCCCTGTGATTTTTCTATATAAAAGTGGGAACTTCCCCCTGCTTCTTGTGCCAGTTTCTAGGTTTGTGGGGTTGGCACAAATGAAGGTTAAACTCAAGGAAGAAGCTATTTAATAAACTGTGATCCTGCAAACTACATAGGATATGCTTAGTCTCATGTATATTCTTCATTTATGTATATGCTTAATCTTAGACACCATGAGCAGTCCTATTGATGTTAAGCAGAACTGAGACCTTACTCAAGATGTTGTTATGAACAGATACTGAAATCACCAGAGACGTTCGCATCCATGTATATGTGTTGTATCAAAACCTTCACCCAAAAGACTTCTTTTTCTCTTCAGTTCATAGAAATCCTAGAACATACAGTATTTTAAATTTTTACAAAAGGATAGCTTTGTAATAGTTATATCAACAGAAACAATTAACAGGCATCTTATAAACTATAAAAGCAAAAAAGAGAGGAAGTACAGTTAATTTATACCTCTTAAATTTTTTAACATCATGAAGAAGCAGCCAAATAATCTAGTTCATCTATATTGCTTAATCAGTCTATATTTATCACTAGCAATCCTGGTTTTCTTTGATTTTAAAAAAAAAAATTCTCAATTTTTACTACTTTTTTTTTTTTTTTTTAAACTAACCCGAAATCCACATTTTTCCATGATTTAAAATGAAACACCAGTGTGTGTGTGTGTGTGTGTGTGTGTGTATATATATATATGTATGTGTATATGTATATATGTATATATATATATAGAAATTGCTGGAAAATGTGGATTTTGGGTTACTTTTTTTTAAACCAAAAATTGGGCTTTTTTATCAGAGAGGACCAGGATTCCTGTTTATCACTATTATATTTTCAGGTTTTTATGATTAAATTATTATTTAATCACATGATTACAGCCTTCCCTTTACAACCTTTTTAGATAAATAGATACGTTAAAGAGTACTTGGTGAACAAAATTAATCTGTTTTAACTCCAGTGATGATGAGCATAGTTCACTGTTCACAGATTTATTTTTTATAATAATAATAAAGAAAAATCCCAGATTAAATACTACCTGGATCAGGGCAGTAGAAGAGAAAGTAATCAAAAAAGAAATCAAGTACTGCAAATGTGGAATCTCTGATGCATAGTATATAGGAAAATGGGGCTGATTACATAATATTTTTATAAGCCATGGGCCTAATGGCCCATCTTCAAGGGAGAATTCAGTGGAAGGGACTAAAAAGGAAGAAATCTCAATGATATTATTGAGGGGGTTTTTTCTCATGTAGAAAGTTATGAGATCAGCTCACAAATCCCAAAGATTTGTTGGGATTTTTATGACCCTTAAGGAATCAGCAATAGGTTAAAGCCATCTGCAAATTGTGAGGATTATGGGTAAGCACCATAAGGCTCAGACAGGCTACTGTCTTGCAGCCCTGGTTAAGTGTGCTGATTCAGTTACTGCTAATCAAGGCCAGCCGACTCCAGGCCCCTTCCCTCCAATTGGTTCTGGAACTGCATTTAAGGGACTCTTCCAGCACTTCAGCCTTGCTGTATAACACACAGGTCTTCAGTCTCTGAGCAGCTCCTGTCCTAGCAACCGCTTTGACTTCCCTTTCAGACAGTATACAGAAGCAGGGAGGGAGAGTGAAAAGCTCTGTATCATCAACAGATGCATGCACCGTACACCCCCACTTGCCTCAGAGTGCTAGTCCAGGGCTACAGGCTGATGACACCCCCACTCCTTGAGCAGTGAGCGGGGGTAAAAGTGTGGGACTGCAGACAGGGTGGCAGTTCACACCCCTCCCTAACCAGAGCCCTAGGACCCTGGCTATGCCCCCCTCAGTTTAGCTCTGTAGAAGGGCAGGGAGGGCTGCTCTAGTGCCCCCCAGCTTCCATCCTGAGCCACTGCAGGCATGTGCCTGAATTTCCTCAGTCCAGAGGGATTGTCTGTATAGTTGGAAGCCAGTTCAGCCTAGCCAGGTTAGGCTAACATGCAAAGGTTGAATCAATTCAGGCTCAGGCTTTTTTAATTTCTGTCCTAGCCAGGCAGTTCCTATGCCTCATATTAGCCCTGCTTCTTTGAGTGGATGTTTCATTCACACTGCTGTCTGGCAGGCTGTGCTACTAGGGCCTTCCTTCCTAACCAGCCTCTGGGACCTTCGTAAAGGGAGATATCTTGCTTAAAATATACCTGTTATTACTCTGAACTCTACAAGCCACTAGGAATGATGGCCTCCATGTGTGGCCATACCTCTACATTGCTACCTACCCTATACCAGCATTGCTACCCATATCTTATGGGCTGAAGAGAAGAGGAAACCCTGACACAAGAGAAAACTAAGCTCCCCTTTTACCAAAGAAGGTACATTTGATAGATTCAAAGTATATAATAGAATTTCTCTGTATGTGGCTATAAATCAGGGACAGACAAAATATAGCCCATGGGCCAGATTGGGCCTATCAGGCAATTTCATCTGGCCCATGAACACCCACAAATTAATTGTACCTTGCCCAGCCCACACTCCTTGCTCCCACCTTTATGTGAGGAAGGACCCAGCCCAGTCAGTGCACAGCTTCCAGGAGGGGCTGCTGCTGCCACTTTTGCAGCCACTGGGGAACCTGCTCAGCTTTGGGCAGCAGGGAGGAAAGTGGCAGGAGGAGATGTGGTGGTGGCGTGCGGGTGGGGTAGCTGCAGCTGGGTGGGAGCAGGGTGCATGGGGCTGGAGCTGGTGGGAGCACGGAGCCCATGCCCAGGGATTAGCGGGAGCAGAGAGCTCTGGTGGGCAGGCTGTGGGTGTAAGGGAGGATGTGGGTGTGTGGGAACCCTGGCACACATTCCCCACTGGCAACAGCAGCAACAGGCAGCGGGTCCTCAGGGTGCTCATCATCCATGCAGGTATGCTGCCCAGCAGTGCACGGTTCCAACCAGAGCTGCACATACTGGCAAGGAGGGTAACCAGGACTATGAATGCCCTGAGGGTCTGCTACTGCCAGTGGCCGCAGGGGTTATGTGCCATGGTGGGGGAGTGTGCTGGAGGGTCCCCACATACCCCCACCCTTCCTCACACCCCACAAACCTCACACACTCACACTCTGCCCCCACAACCTCCCTGCATATACACACACCCCTGCAGCATACCCTATGTCCCCACCACACAGAGCCACACCCTCTCACACCCCCCACACATACCCACCCTCAATCACACCCTACACACCCCCCATACACAATATACACGAGTAAGACATTATTTTTTAATTATTATGCAATAACCTCTATATATACTACACAAACACAAATCATGGCAAATTTTTTTTGTAATAAAATTAAAATATAATAGCTACTTGACTTTTAGTATATAATTTGTTGGGTTTTTTTGTGGTTCCAAGATGGCAACCCCCACCTCCCAAAAGGAATATTCCTAGGGGCAAGGGGAGAGACTTCTGGTGGCAAAGGTCAGGAGTTAGGGGTGGGACTTCTGGTTCCAAGACAATGACAGGGGGCAGGGAACTTCTCAAGAGGTGGGGCTACCCTTGCAGCCCTCGACAGCTCATCAAAATTCATTAAGTGACCCTCCAGCTGAAATAATTGCCTATCCCTGATTCAAGAAGTACACTTGAATCTTGTTTTGTTTATAGCTACAGACCCAGCTAAAATCCAAGTATAATAAAGCTGATGTCCAGGGATCCTGGTTTTCTCTGAGTAAAAAAAAAAAAAATCCCCAATTTTCAGTTTAAAAAAAAGTAACAATCCATTTTTCCATGATAAAAATGAAGCACTACTAATATATAAGTATCTATATTAGTCACCACTAATGTGGTATATATAGATATATATATTAGTGGTGTTTCATTTTAATCATGGAAAAATGTGGATTTGGGGTTACTGGGGTTTCCTTTAACTGAAAATTGAGGAATTTTTTTTTACTCCCAGAAAACCAGGATCCCTGCTGATGTCTAAACCTTTAGGATTGCATGGAGCAAGAGGAAATAATTTAGACACTTGCAAAAAAAAAAAAAATCAAAGTTGTGTGTTTCTCAGTGATTAGGCTGCTCAGTGACTACATGCTATCCTAATTGATATTTCAGTTTAAGTGTGTATTACATCAGGGAACTTTCAAGATCAAAGAATCAGTGTCTAAAAAAATTCTTGTATTGATTTCATTTTTGCATTATTCTCTCATTGCTGAGTTATGTGTCTTATAGCTGTAAACTGAATCATCTGGGGATATTTTAAATTTGCAAAGATATTTTTAGCTTTAAGTACTAGAATATCAAATTTTTCTAGCACATTTTGCTCTCAGATACTAATGGCATCATATAAAAAATCTACTGTAATCACATACACAAGATCCGCAGTAACTATTACTCTCACCTGTCTATCACTTCCCTGTACATTATGGATTTACAAGGAAAGATGTATTAGTGAGCAGAGAAAGGAGGGAAAAAAGAATATAATACATAATGAAGAGGCAGGCATTCAGTGATAAGTATTAGAGGGACTCCTGTTGAAAACAGCATTTTTCAAACTAGGAAATTAAAAAACTGCTATTGAAGATACAAAACCTTTAAGCAGTTATGAAGACTGACCATACCCTGACTAGTATTTTATTTTATTTTGTTCCTTCAAAAGAGATGCTGTTCAGCCCATCCTCTCATGCACAATTGCACAAAAATCTTAGTCCCCCAAAAACCTGCTTCTGGTAAATCTGCTTCTGAATCTGCTTCTGGTGATGAGGTTGGTGAGGTTTGGTGTGTGTTTAAAGGCTAGGATGAGTGGTTCTGGGAAGATCTCTTTAAGAACTGAGTCTTCTTCTAGTATGAGTTGCAATTGTTTGAGGATTTTCTGTATAGGTTCAAGGGAGAGATGATATGTCATAACTAGTGGTGTGCGATTCATGGCTGTTTTCTCTCTGTACTGTAGCAATTTATCATGTGGTATCCTGGTGGCTCTTTCAAAAGTGCAATCTCTCTCTCTGGAGGAGTGTCCTTGTTGAGTGAAAGCCCTTTTGAGATTTGAGAGGTGACAATCATGAGTATTCTCCTCAGTGCAAATTCACTGAAAACTGGGGGGAAACCTGTGTTTGTCCAAGGACGGGAAGACAGAAAGGAAACATGGTAACAGTTTACAAACATGCAAAAGTTTGTTATAAAGGCAAGGTAAGAAATTGTTCTTCATGTCAGGCAGGTTATAACGTGTCATTAAGTCCAATGTCTGTATTTAGTCCATGATTTTTTGTACCTAGGAGGTTGATGAAGTGAAGTTCATAGGCTCATCTCTGAGAAGTGTTTTTGTAAATTTCCTTTGAGAATTAGAACTGAGAGATTGGAGAGAGAGTGGTTTTCTTGTGAGAAATGTGCCTCCACAGGTAACAGGGTATTCTTGTCTTTGATGGATTTCCGATGTGTATTCATTCTGGTGCGCAGTTGTTGTTTGGTCTCTCCTAAGTATTTTCCATCAGGGCATTTGGTGCACTTGATGAGATATATTACATTTCTGGAGGTGCAGCTGTAAGATCCAGGAATGCTGATGGCTCTGTTGTAGGATGTAGTAATAGTGGGGGTGGTGGAGATGTGTTGGTAGATTTGGCATTTCTTGTCATGGCATGGTCTGGATCCATTCAGTGTGTTCTGGGCGTGAAGAAGTTTGCTTCTGTTGATGCGGTTAGTGAGGTTCAGTGCTTGTCTGAGGCTAGGATGAGTGGCTCTGGGAAGATCTCTTTAAGAATAGGGTCTCTTTCTAGGATGGGTTGCAATTGTTTGAGGATTTTCCTGAGGTTCAAGGGAGGGTTGATGTCATAACGAGCAGTGTGCAATTCGTGGGGGGTTTTCTTCTGTGCTTCAGCAATTCTTCACGTGGTCTCCGGGTGGCTCTTTCAAGCGTGAGGTCTGTATTTTGTCATTATGGTTTCTGATCATTGTGTCTAAAAAGGAGATGTAGGTGCTGCAGTATTCAAGAGATAGTCGGATGGAGGGATGGTGACTGCTGAATTTCTGATGGAACTCAATCAGAGATTGCAGGTTTTCAGTCCAAATGATGATGTCTTTGATATAGCTTAAGTATAGCAAGGTTCTGATAGTGCAGTCCTTGAGGAATTCTTCTTCCAGGTGACTCATAAAATGGTTGGCATACTGTGGGGCCATTTTGGTGCCCATAGCTGTGCCCATGATCTGGAGAAAGTGTTGTTTATTAAAAGTGAAATTGTTGTGTGTAAGGATGAAGTGTATAAGGTCAGTAATATCTTTGGGTCTGTACTCTGAGTTGTAATCTTGCTCTTGCAGATATGCAAGGTAGGCTTGGATGCCACCCTGGTGTGGGATGTTGGTATATAGGCTGGTAATGTCCACAATGGCTAGGAGGGTATTGCTGGGAAGGTGGTCTATGTTTTTAAGTTTCTGTAGAAAGTCTGTAGTGTCTTGGATAAAACTTGCTCTTTGGGTGACAAGTGGTTTCAGGCTTGATTCAACGAAACATGATATTTCCTCAGTTAGGGTCCCATGGTTGGATATGATATATCTGCCAGGGTTTCCTTGTTTGTGGATTTTAGGGAGGATGTAAAAAGTCCCTGGGTTGGGTAGTGGGGGGGATCAAGGTCTGTAGTTTTTCTTGTAGTCCTGATGGAATTGATTTGAATGGTATTATTGAGTTTCTTGGTGAAAAGAGGAGTAGGATCTTCTTGTAGTTCTTTGTAGTAGGTGGTGTCAGAAAGTTGTCTGTTGGCTTCCTTTATGTAGTCTTCACAGTTTAGGATGACTATGGCTCCTCCTTTATCTTCTGGTTTTATTACTATTTGGTGATTACATCTTAGAGATTCTATGGCCTTTCTCTCTGGTAGAGAGAGGTTGTTATGGTGATGTGTGCTGTTGATTATTTCATTGTTCATTCTTTCCCTGAAGCAGTCAATGTAGCAGTCAAGGTGACAGTTTTGTCCACTGTGAGGTGTCTAATATGATGGTTTTTTGGGTTTCTTGGTGTTGATCTTTTCCTCAATGTTATCAGAGAATGAGTTGTTGTTGGAAGTGGATTCATTTTGATCATGGAAATTATTCCTTGAGGTGGAGGCATCAGAAGAATTCTTCTGGTTATCCACATTGAAGTATTTTATTAGGGTATTTTTCTGGACAGAAATTTAGGCTTTTAGAAGACTGGAATAGTGCTAATGTTGTAACAGTTTTAAAGGAGCAAGTGACATGGGGCCAGCTAACTATCATCT
Organism: Alligator mississippiensis; assembly: GCF_030867095.1. Taxonomy (NCBI): domain Eukaryota; kingdom Metazoa; phylum Chordata; order Crocodylia; family Alligatoridae; genus Alligator; species Alligator mississippiensis. The sequence goes on from NC_081824.1 coordinate 47,337,354, forward strand.
AGCTAATCAGACATCAATTCCAGCCAAAATAATAGAAAATAAAGAAGCAGCTGAGATTCAAGTGACAATTAAAGGACAGGAATATAATTAATGTCAGGTAACCTGGTTTTATGGAATATAGGTCTTGTCAAACAACTGATTTTTTTTTCTTTGATGAGATTAGAGGTTGTGTTGCTAAGAGGAACCACTTAGATGTTTGCAAAGCATTTGATTTAGTACAGCGCTTCACTCTGATTTTAAAATTAGCACAATATAGCATCAATAAGACACATGTGAAGTGCATTAAGACCTGATTGACATACCTCTGAAAGTAACTATCTGCAGGGACTCGTAATTGAAAAGTAGGTATTTATCATGGGATTGTACAGGGTTTGTACCAGACCCAACACTATTCAGTATTTTCATTAGTGATGGGGAAGGAGAAATAAATTACTGCTGATAAAATGTGTACATTGCAAATACTGGCAAGATGGAAAATGATGAGGGGGGATGGGAAGTCATGAAGAGGAATCTGGTTTGTTTGGTAATTTGCATCCATTCCAAAAGTTAATTTGAATACAGCCAGCACTAAGATATACAGCTACGGAAAAGGAATGCATTCCATACCTACAGATGGGGAACTGTATCCTGGAAAGCAGAGACAATGAAAAGCATCATAGTGGACAAAAGACTGATGCTGGGGCTAATGTTTGGAGGTATAAACAAGTAAGCAACAGTAGACAGGTAATTTTTTCTCTATACAATATTGATGAGACCAATGCTGGAATATTATATCCAATTTGGGTATCCACAATTTTAAAATAATGTTGAAGAATTATAAATAATGCAGGAAAAGGCCACTGAAATTATCTGAGGACTGAAGAAATGTCTTGTACCGAGAGATTTGAAGAGCTCAGTCTGTTTAATTTATTAAAAAGATGAAGCGGGGTCTTGCTTACAGTAAATAAGTACAAAGACAGAAAATGCCAGATTCTTAAAGAACTTTTTAATGTGATATATCAGGGTGGCCAACCTGTAGCATGCAGGCCACAAGTGGCACAGTGTAAGGGACCAGACTGTAAGCAGTCTTGCCTAATGGTTAGTCCACTGAGGGAAGGCAGGGCCAGGGGTCTGAGTAAGGGCTTGGGAGCCAAATTAACAGGTCCAGAGGAAAATCCAGGGGCAGAATCCAAAACATGGGTCATGGTCAGGGTCCGGGAATCAGATGTCAGGTGACCAGATCCAAGGGACAATCCACAAGCTAGAGTTTAAGAACAAACGAAACCAGGGTCAGCCACCAGGAAGCTTACTAAAGCAGACCTGGGTCAGAACTGTTGACTGGCCTGGAGTCTGTGGCCACAGCTGGGAATAAATGAGTAGGCAGTGCTCCCAGCAGCCAACTAGGAAGCCAACCAGTTAATTAGGCAGCAGATCAGGGAGGGGAGGCATACAGAGGCATATAGGGGCAGGAAATAGAAAGCATAGCAGCAGATCAGGCAAGGAGAGGGGATCAGACTGGCACCCAGGGATGGTGCAGAGCTAACTTGTGGATACCTGCCAAAAAGTTTTGCCTTTACATGCTAGATAAAGGCGAAGGAAGAACAAATGTTTGGAAATCGGGGACTTGCAGGGCAGGCCATATGAGGAGGGGCTGGGGGACGTGGGCCTCTTTAGCCTAAAGAAGAAAAGATTCAGAGAGGACTTGATAGCAGCTTATCGCTATATCAGAGGAGTGTGTCAGGAGCTTGGTGAGCAACTGTTCACTAGGGGCACCCTGGGGAAGATGAGGACCACTGGATACAAACTCCTGGAAGATCACTTCAGGCTTAATACCAGGAAAAACTGCTTCACAGTTAGGATGTCCTGACTGTGGAATAAACTTCCTCCAGAGGTGGTGCAGTCACCTACCCTGCTGGTTTTCAAGAGGAGACTGGATAGTCACCCTGCTGGGGTCACTTGACCCCAGTTGTCTTCCTGCAAGCAGGGGGGCTGGACCCAATGATCTGTGAGGTCCCTTCCAGCCCCTAACAATCTACGAATCTATGAAATGAAGCCAGACAAACTCACATGAGAGATGAGGCGCACATTTTAAAGTGAGGATGATTAACCATTGAATCAAAGTACTAAAGGAAACAATACATTTTCTAGCTCTTGATGTTTTCAAGATCAAGCTGGACTCCTTCTGGGAAGATGTGCTTTAGTCATACATGAGTTATTGGGCTCAATTAGGGATGACAGGGTGAAATTTAATAACCTGTGATATACAGGACATCAGACTAGATGATCTAATAGTCCCTTCTGGGCTTAAATTCTATGAATACTAAATGAACAGCAATACAGTCTCTATGGGACCCTATGATACATTCTGTCTATGTAACAGATTTCATAGAAAAAAATATTTTTGAAATATTTTGATGTGTTTTTAAGAAATATTTTTTTTAGTGCCACTATCTTTCTCAGCCTACAAAATAAGCCCTCTAGTATCATGAGTCTCAGGAAGGACAGACCTCCAAGGGAGAAAGAAATGTAATGTTTTAGAAATGTAATAAAACCATTTAAATTCAATTTTTTACACATAATAATACAGAGGCAAGTTCTGCTATTTCAAGAACTACACACTCAATAGAAAATACTATACTTGTACAATTGCCTTTCCAGCTGTCTATCTTGCCAATGATATATAGCTCCCATTTCTAATACATATAGGGCACAAAATATTAACTCTTAATCCAGTTACTGGCACATTAGTAAATATGATGCACTCTAAATTTTAGATCAAAATGAAGGGAATTAAAAATTTCTCATGGAAATAGAAGGGCTGAAATATGCCTCTAGCAGCTTAGGTTTTTTTCCCCTTTATTTTTTGGGGAAAATGTCCATCATTTGACATTTTTTGAAGTTCATCAGTAGTTAGAATATCAGAAATAATCCCAGCAGATTTGATTGATGGCAGTGTAGTGGAAACTGTCAACTGTGAATGATTAAATGAGTATCCCATGGTGCTCTGCTTATCACATGGATGACATAATATCATGTGTTGTGTCCCAAAAAATATATGTTTTGTGTCCCCCCAAAATATAAAGCAGCATATGTATAGGCTTTGATATAAAGCCAGTGGTGCCTTTCAAATTTTAGATACAGCATAAAGGATAGGATCATTTGTTATATGACTGAAAAAAATCTATTGCTTCTCTGGGGATATATACCACATGTAAGACCATTATTCTTATGATTTAATTGGAAATGAGGCAGAACATGACTGTCCCATCAACTTCAGAAAACAGCTATATATTTAATTAAAATAATACTGATAAAGTCTTTATTCTGAAACTTAGAAAAAATATAGATTTCCTTAGCCATGGCAAATAATATTACCAGACTATTTATTTAACAAATACATGCTGACAGATCAGCTGCAATATTCCTATTATATTTACTTAACCAAAAACTTCAGAAACATTAGTAACTGAAAAAATGAGTTTTGTTCCAATACAAATAAAAACAATTCAGATATAATTTGATTTTAAAAGAAATTTACAAATGTGCTAACATTATTCCAAAGCCAGCTGAAAGATGGCTATTCTGATACCTGTTCTAGCTCTTGTTCCTTGCTGTGTAAAAGAGTCAAAGTAGTGTAAATGTGCTGGAAAAAACCTGTATCTGGCAAAAGAAGAATCCCCCTGGTGCAGAAACTGCCTCAAAGCCTGAAGACACCCCACATACCTTAGCGTATTCGCGATGTCAGAAGTGAGGCATGGCCTCAGCAAAAGCACTGAAGAGATTCTGAGCAGTTCTATAGTTCATATCATCCCAAGACTATACAAAGCTAAAGTCAGCAGTGCTAAAAAGTTATTGATAGTAGAGCTTGTTTTTTACTGTTCTTAGGCTTATATGAAATGAATCTATAGTCTCATTCCAAGCTGCCAACATTTATTGGGAGTCTCAGAAGACACTGTAATAGACACAGACATTACCTTCTGATTCCACGTGTGGTCGTTTCTAAAGGTTCAGGGCCAGTCATTGTGGGGAAGCCTGTAGCATAGGATTGCCAACCCTCCAGGACTGTACTGGAGTCTCCAGTAATTAGATATAAATCTCCAGGAGAGACTGCTGAGAGTCACTTGGGAAATAAATGATAGGACATTCATTAAAATAAATATTAAATGTTGAATCCGATTTATACAGTAATCCAGTGGGTTTTTAAAACATAATAGTAATGTGCATTTGTCTTCCTGACGTAAAGTCTACGCACCATAATCTGTAATTGATAAACGCAAGCACACAGGCACATTCTCAGCGTGTGTCGCGGGCATGATGGCATTCCAGAAACCTCCTAGAATAGATCCAAATAGAGTTGGCAACTCTACTGTAGTACCGTTGCCTCTGTTATGCTTATCCTGTGAATAAAAAGAGAACTGTTTGAAGGCTGCCATTCTGACACCTTTCATTACTATTCAAGATCCATATCACAAACAAAGACAGACCCCATTAAGGTTCTGTTAGAAGAATCCCAGGCCTGGTCTACGCTACAAAATTGTGCTCTCTTGCAGTGGCAGAACCCTCTTTTCTACTGGCAAAGTTACACAGCTCTACCAACCAAAATAAACCTTCTGCCACCATCCAGTACCATGCAGTGGGGTTGCATGGAACTGCCAGAAGCTTGTGGACATGCATGCCATCTGGCAGCTGGGTTATAGCAGCTGTTGTATGCCAGCCAAATTTCTGCCAACAAAGGTAGAACTAGAGAATTAGAATATAAAGGAGAACCTCAGATTTCTTTCTTCATTTACAAGTAAGTCTCTAGCATTTCTCTTAGCAAAAGTAATCTGATATAAACTGATCCCTAAGAGCTCTATTCTGCCACTTTTACAGAGTCGCACATCATGCTGTGAGCTGTTCCATTTATTTCAATGGGACAGCATGGGGTGTACAGAGCTACTCAACATGAAGTAAGACTAGGAAAATGAGACCCAAAGAATGGAACAAGTAACAGCTCTATTTCCTAGCTGGAGATCAAAGGGAAGTGAGTAGGGGGAAGGAAGGACAAACTTTAATGTAAATTGGGTCAAGTAAATATGGGTATAGCTAAAAAAATTCTCTCACTAATCCTTCCCCAAAATCTTTAGGTCGGCTCTCTTCACAGTTGTATAATCACAGTGGGCAGGACCCAGTTTTGCTTAAGAGCAAAGGGTACCAACATTTTGTTTTCAAGGTCAGTCAATACACCTAAACCTAGTCATGAAAAGAAATTATCATTGAAGAGCGTCTCTGGGACTTACATTAAAAGGAATAATTCTTATCAAATATTAATACTCTTGAAATTAACATATGTGCCTAGAATATTGTATTAGGATGAATTTCAAGACTCTACTGTTTGATATTTGAAGCAGTCTTATAGTGTGCTTTGTGTTTTTCATGACAATTCCTTTTAATGAAATGCATTATAGTTGGTAATGAGAGGTTATTCTTCTCTTCTCTCAAATTAGTGTTTTGGCAAATATATGCCAACACTAATACGGAAATTATCTCAATAATAGTCAGGAGCAACATAATTTGAACTCAAAGAAATTTCCTTACTTTTATCAATTTATTCAGTAGCTCCAATCATTGGGGAAAATGCGTCTTTTCATTTAGCTTCTCAGGTGCTAATCAATTGTTAATTATCTTTAACCATATCGACCTGTTCCCACTGTTTGTGCCATATAGATTAATGAATGACATTATAAGGAATATAATATCACACTTGGAGAGGAATAGATTCATGTATTATTCACTACACATAAATATATACTACTACTTTATTTTGCCCTGAGTGTTTAGCTAAGTTTGTGGCCTTGCAGGTTGTTTCCACTGGATAATGGTATCAGGTGTTTCTTTGATGCAGTCCTTTTTCTTACCAAAAAATATGTACTAAAACCTTTCCCCCAAACAGAGCAAAAATTAGTTTTGTTTGCAGCACCAAGCCACTTTCTGGCAGTGTTCAGCCCAAAAAGCCCTCTCTGGGATATTCTAAGAGCCACACTTCCAGTATTTGTTCTGACTGGGTTTGGTCTTTCTCTGCTGCCTTCTCGCACTTTCTCTGGTCTGTCTTGTTTTCTCACAGACACGCTAAGCTTTGCATAGCTGTAGCTAGTAAAATCCTTCTATCCACATATAACTTGTATATGACTATTTTGAACAGTAACATTCAAAACAGTGGAGACTATTTTTGTTTCAGCCACTGATAGGATTTTAAATTTTAGATTTTAAAGGATTTTAAAAAACCTTTGAGAAAATTGTAAAGGATCACATTTGTGGGGGACCAGCGGGTAAAATAATGCCAAGGAGCAATCAGCATAGGTTCATAGTGGGCAGATCCTGCCTGACTAACCTGGTTTCTTTTTACAACTGGTTCACAAAATGCTTGGATGAAGGAATAAAGGTAGATGTTATTTACTTAGATGTTAAAAAGGCCTTTGACACAGTATCATACCCAATTCTTATAAATAAACTAAACACTTGCAATATAGATTATTACACAGTCCGGTGGGTAGAAAATTGGCTTATGGGACACATCCAGAGAGTGGTGGTGGATGGGTAGGTTTCTACCTGGAGAAATGTAGGCAAGGGAGTCCCCCTAAGGCTCTGTCCTGGGACTAGTACTGTTCAATATCTTCATTAGTGACTTGGACGAGGGAGTAGAAAGCACTCTGTCCAAGTTTGCTGATGACACTAAACTATGGGGGGAGGTACACAAACTAGAGGGCAGGAGGCAAATCCAGGCTGATTCAGACAGGCTGGGGAACTGGGAAGAACAGAATAGGATGCAGTTTAACAAGGATAAGTGTCATGTGTTTTACCTAGGGAGGAAGAATCATCAACACACCTATAGCCTGGGAGGTACCACTCTAAGTAGCACAACTGCAGAAAGGGATCTCAGAGTTGTAGTCGACTCCAAAATGAACATGAGTCACCAATCTGATGAGGTAATAAGTAAAGTTAACTGTACTCTTTCTTGCATAAGTAGGTGCATCACAAGCAGGTCTAGGGTGGTGATACTTCCCCTCTATGCGGCATTGGTCAGGCCGCAGCTGGAGTACTACATCCAGTTTTGGGCACTGCACTGCAGGAGGGATGTGGATGGCCTGGAGAGGGTTCAGAGGAGGGCCACTTGTCTGGTTAAAGGCCTATAGAAAAAACCCTATGTGGCCCAATTAGGAGACCTGAACCTCTTCAGCCTCTGCAAAAGGAGGCTGAGAGGTGATCTCGTGGCCACCTACATGCTCACTGTGGGGGTGGAGGGGGGGGGGTCAGCAAGAAACAGGGGAAACAATGTTTACCAGGGTGCCCATCAGGGTAACTAGAAATAGTTACCACAAACTGGAAGAAAGCAAATTCAGACTGGACATCAGGAAAAAATTCTTTACAGTGAGAGTTGCCAAAATATGGAATACGCTTCCAAGGGAGGTGGTGCTGACCCTAACATCTATGAAACTCTAAATACTTCTTACCTCTATCCAAAATGAAGAGCAGCAATTGCCCTCCCACTTGTAATAAGGCTTAGCCAAACCCATAAAAAATAAATATTTCTTATGATGTTGGAAGGTTTTAGGAAGGAACATTGTGGAGAAATTTGTCAGTTATGCAGAAAAAAGTAGGAAGCAGGATAGAAAAAGATTGTCTATAGAAAAAAAGAGGTGAAACACCAACAAATAAAAGGTAAAAAGGCAATGCATAAATTAACAATTAATTAGAGCTCTAACATGCACATCTTCCTTCCCCACTCCCATTCACTCCAAAATGACCTTTCTCTCAAGTGCACAAAATTCATGTTTATGTGCACACTCACAAAGGCAATGAACTTCCAGTCCTTATCAGCTTATTACTCTGTTCACATGTCTCCAAATGAAACATGCATCTTGTTTGGAAGCAAATGCACGGTGTGGGGGGGAGGACTTTTCAAGAGTGTCATGGCACAGTTCTTGACTATCTCTGTTTATCCAAAGCTACGGCCAGTTCAGCAGCACCTGTGAAAGGGTTAAAACTGTGACACCGCACACAAGGTTTTTCTGGTAAATCCGATATATTTTATTAGTCCAATTAAAATAGTTGGAAAGATTCTATTTTGCAAGCTTTTGGGTACAAACATCCTTCCCAACATTATTTTGTCTGCCTATGTCCTTAGACCAACATGGCTACAACCTATACCCCTGACACTGTAGACTGCACTCTTTTCCTCTGTGAAGTCACAGAAAGAAGCAGAGCCCCAGTACCCATTACAGCATCTCTATGTTTCTGTTCTGCTATAGAAATCAGCTTTCCTGCTAAAGATAAATACTCCAAATTTGGAGGGCTAATTATTGGGGGAAAAGATGCTTGTGGTATGCAAGCAAATATTGTATATTAGCTGTTTCTGTAAAGCTGAAGAATAGGTGGATACATAGAAGGCTTTCTGGACCTTGCAAACATCACTGTTCTATTCTTGCTGAGTCACTCAGTTTATTAGCTGAAGACAGGAACCACCTTCCACACCTTTGATCGTGGGCCAGATGAAGTAACTGTGTTCAGGGCTGCTGTCTATTATCCCAGCATCAGACAAATGCTTTGCCAGATCTGACAGAGCACTATGCCCCACTCATCTTTCCATGTACTCCTATGCAGAAGGGGTTAAGAATGGATGGCATGGAAACGGCTTTGCTGACTTCATGCTAGCTAAGGAAGGACCAACATTTAATCCCCTCAGGTCAAGTAGTTTGACACCCAACTGGCCACCCATCTGGCTCCAACATCATGGTAGAAGATTTGCGTGGTTCATGAATGATATGTGCCTCCGGAGGCTGGGAGGGGGCAGGCGCCAGCAACAGTAGGGATGTGGCAGTGGTGAGTGGGGAGCTCCCTCAAGCAGCCGCAGTGGTGTCGCCAGTGGGGGGGTGGGTCGGTGATGGGGGGCGTGGTGGCAAGCAGCAACCACCTGCTGGCAGTGTTGGCAACACTTCTCTCAAGGGGTGCACCACCAATCTCAGGGGGTGCACGTGCACCCACGACACATCACCAATGGTGTGGTTGATGTAGTCTGAACAAGAAGAGTGCCCTCAGCATTTCTAAACTAGTGTCTGTGGCACTATGTAATAGGGCACTGGCCTGTAACAGGGACCCTGTTATGATCCAGACATGCTAGCTGGACCAGAGCCTGCCCAGGACCTTACCGAGAGTGAGGGGCATTAGAGCAGGCACAACTGATCCATGGAGAAAAATCATCACACAGCCAGCAGAAGTGGAAGAGGCCAGCCAGAGCAGTACATACCCATGGGCAGCAGCAGCCAGTTTCCATTGGCCCTGAGTATTCAGCTGGAAGTTAAAGGAGGCTACAGGCATATGGGAAACCTTCAGTAAGGGAAATGCATGGGGAGTTGTGCAATTCATGCAAGTCACATGGAGATGCAGCAGTAGAAAAAATTATCAAGGCTCACATTTGCGAGAGCCCGGCAGGAAAAATTATGCTGAGGGGAAACCAGCACGGGTTCGTAGCAGGTAGATCATGCCTGACTAATCTAGTCTCTTTTTATGACCAGGTTACAAAACACCTGGACGCAGGAGTAGGGGTTGATGTCGTTTACTTAGACTTCAGGAAGGCCTTCGATACGGTATCCCATCCCATACTGGTGAACAAGTTAAGACGCTGTGACTTGGATGACTACACAGTCCGGTGGGTGGCGAATTGGCTAGAGGGTCATACCCAGACAGTCGTAGTGGATGGGTCGATATCGACCTGGAAGGGTGTGGGCAGTGGGGTCCCGCAGGGCTCGGTCCTTGGACTGATACTCTTCAATGTCTTCATCAGTGACTTGGACGAGGGAGTGAAGTGTACGCTGTCCAAGTTTGTGGATGACACAAAACTGTGGGGAGAGGTGGACACACCGGAGGGCAGGGAACAACTACAAGCAGACCTGGACTGGTTGGACATATGGGCGGAAAACAACAGAATGCAGTTCAACAAGGAGAAATGCAAAGTGCTGCACCTAGGGAGGAAAAATGTCCAGCATACCTACTGCCTAGGAAATGACCTGCTTGGTGGAAAGGACGCGGAAAGGGATCTTGGAGTCCTAGTGAACTCCAAGATGAACATGAGTCATCAGTGTGACAAAGTCATCAGGAAAGCTAATGGCACTTTATCGTGCATCACCAGATGCATGACAAACAGATCCAAGGAGGTGATACTTCCCCTCTATCGGGCGCTGGTCAGACCGCAGTTGGAATACTGCGTGCAATTTTGGGCGCCACACTTCAAGAAGGATGTGGATAACCTGGAGAGGGTCCAGAGAAGGGCCACACGTATAGTTAAGGGCTTGGAGGCCAAGCCCTACGAGGAGAGACTGGGGCACCTGGACCTCTTCAGCCTCCGCAAGAGAAGGTTGAGAGGCAACCTTGTGGCTGCCTATAAGTTCATCATGGGGGCACAGAAGGGAATTGGTGAGGCTTTACTCACCAAGGCGCCCCTGGGGGTTACAAGAAATAATGGCCACAAGCTAGCAGAAAGCAGATTTAGACTGGACATTAGGAAGAACTTCTTCACAGTTCGAGTGGCCAAGGTCTGAAACGGGCTCCCAAGGGAGGTGGTGCTCTCCCCTACCCTGGCAGTCTTCAAGAGGAGGTTAGATAAGCATCTAGCTGGGGTCATCTAAACCCAGCACTCTTTCCTGCCTATGCAGGGGGTCGGACTCGATGATCTCTTGAGGTCCCTTCCGACCCTAACATCTATGAATCTAGAGGTGGAGCTAGCACAAAACCTGGGACCAAGGCTCGGTTGGAGCCCTGAAACAACGAAGGCCACTGAGTTGATGGGAACAACGGGAGATCCCTGACCAGGGAAGTCGGAGCCAGTCTGGACTGAAGGTAATAGGAATGAATTGACTGCTGAGGCAAAAAGAAAGAAAGCCAGAGGGAGAAAGAGGGCAAGAAAAAGAAAGAGAGTCAGGACCCCAGCTGCAACCTGAACCTAGATCCCTCCATCCCACTTTCTTTAGAATACTCCAGCACCAACATCTCCTTTTTAGACACAATGATCAGTATCCACAAGGGTAAAATACAGACCACAGTATACAAGGAACTCACAGACCAACATACATATCTGCACAGAACCAGCAATCACCCTAAAAATACCAAAAAAGCTGTGATATACAGCCAAGCCCTCAGATACCACTGCATTTGTACTGAAGAGAACACCCAGGATTGCCACCTCACCAATCTTAAAAAGGCTTTCACCCAACAAGGACACTTGTCCAGAGAGATAGATCACACATTTGAAAGAGCCACCCCGATACCACATGAAGAACTGCTGCAGTACAGAAGAAAACCCCCCACAAATCACACACTGCTGGTGATAACATATCACCCCTCCCTTGAACCTGTACAGAAAATCGTCAAAAAATTGCAACCCATACTAGAAAGAGACCCTATTCTTAAAAAGATCTTCCCAGAGCTACCCATCCTAGCCTTCAAACAAGCACCGAACCTCGCCAACCTCATCACCAGAAGCAAACTTCCTCAAGCCCAGAACACACCAAAAGGATCCAGACCGTGCCAGGACAAGAAATCCAAAACCTGCCAACACATCTCCACCACCCCCACTATTACTACACGCTACAACAGAGCCATCAACATCCCAGGATCTTACAGCTGCACCTCCAGAAATGTAATATACCTCATCCAATGCACCAAATGCCTTGATGGAAAATACGTAGGAGAGACCAAACAACAACTGCGCACCAGAATGAACGCACACCGGAAATCTATCAAAGACAGAAATACCCAATTACCGGTGGGGGCACATTTCTCACAGGAGGGCCACTCTCTCTCCAATCTCTCAGTCCTGATCCTCAAGGGAAACTTACACAACACTTCCCAGAGACGAGCCTATGAGCTCCATTTCATCAACCTCCTGGATACTGGAGATCAGGGACTAAACATAGACATTGGATTTTTGATACGTTACAATCTGCCTGGCAACTGACTCCCCAGCCCAGCCCCTGGCTTCTTTACTTTTCATTCCATCCAGGAAGAGCACACACCAACTGCTGAAACTTCCTTAGCCTGACGAAGGGTTTTTGAACCCGAAAGCTTGCTAAATAACTATTCTCCAACTATTTGGGTTGGTCTAATAAAAGATATCAAATTCACCCAAGGAACCTTGTCTACCTGAAACTAGAGGCACACAGGGCCAGTAATTAAGTAGAACTTGCATAGAGAAGGAAAAACCCAAGGGAAGCACCCCAAGGACCACACCTTGGGTAATTAAGATGACTTTTATCAGTGGTGGTGAACACAACCAACCGAACTGGGGAAGCCCAGGTGCTGGCATATTAAAAATGATTTTCCTTCAGCTGGGGTGACATGAACTGATCTAAATTGGGAAAAACCTGAGGCCATCATAAAGCACACAGAAAGTTTGTGGTCCATTATCACCACTGTGCCTTTTTCAGCTTTATTATTTTCCATGCATTTCTTTTAGTGGATATCAGTTTCAGATTATTTAGGCCCAATACGTTAGCTTGCATTTTTCAGGGTTGAAGCTTATGCTATCTTCTATTCATATTACTAATCTTATATGTACATGTGTACTGTTTCTCAGTTCTCTCTGCATTTTAGTGCCGTCTGTGAATTAATCCATGTGCTGTTTACTGTTTCTCTCAGGTGATTAATAAAGATGTGAAAAATAACCAAGTCTAGCATTAATCTGCAGGACACAACACTGGACCTGACACCTCCTGACAACTTGGTACACTGCCAAGCTTCATTACCCTTTGTTCTCAGTCCTTCAGCCACTTTCCATTCCTTGTGACATTGCTCATCTCCAGTTGTATTGTCATTTTTCTAGCAAAACAGGAAAGTAGTCTGACTAATCTCTCTCCTTCCCCACAGGGAGACCTAGGTGTTTTAGCAGGCTCTTAGTTTTAAATGCAAAAGCTGAAATGCTGTGCAAGACAAAATTAGAAGCAATACACAGAATGACTAACACTTCATGCATCTCCAAATACTATAGAAGTCTAGCTCAGTAGTGCTTATTGCTTTAACTTCTGTAAGCAGTAACTAGTACCTGTGCCAGCCTAGGACCACCAAAGTGCAAGATATGTCCTAAGCCATATTTCCTGCATGGGAAAAGAGCAGGAGTGCATGGGAAAGACCTGGACATGCTTCGTTTATGTTACCCCTATGCAATAGTAATCCCAAAGGGCTATTTAAGCCAGGTATCCATATCCTTTCTGCTGACACAACTGTACATAGAAAAAGGTCTGTTACTTTTCATGTGATATTAGTACATTGTTAGCCATGTGAATATGATATGGTCTTCCTTGTAAGGCACACAAGTTATAAGCCTAATACTATTTTAAAATGTGTTAAACATGCACAGAATGTGAATTTCCAAATGTTCATCATTTAAAAAAATATGAGAATATGATTTCACTGAAACTTTCCAAAGCATGTCTCCTTAGTGAGATCTATTTCCATGCCAACTATAACAACAGTTTACCCATACTTTTTTGATACTATAACTAGTATTTATAATGGTAGTAGTTTATTTTTTCATTCTCTTTGTACTAGAAAAAGGAGAGCTACTAGATTCAAACATTACCTTTGCATAGAGAATTGCATGGGACCAGACCAGAAAGTGAAATCTTTGTAAAGCCAATTTTAAACTAAAAGTCCTTGTGCAATTTTAACTAGTGTAGTAATAGCTAACATTATCATGATCTCATCTTTAATATATAAAGATCAACTTTTAAAATCATAGTTAGATTTATGAAAGGTTATAATTAGCTCCATAAATCTGTATTGGCACCTACATCAAAGCAATTTGAACTTTAGGAGGGCTGATCATCTACAAATCTCAAGGAGGTCTGAGCAGCACTCAACACTCTTGAAAAATCAAATTGCTTTTATAATGCACCAACATTTGGATTTAGGAATTAAATTTGATCCACCTAAGTTTGAACATTCTGGACAAAACTCCTTGCTTTGTGTTGTTTCTTTATTTAAAACTAGATCAAACAACAGGACTGTCATAAACATATTGCAAAAATATTACTTGTAGAAATGAGAGAGGCTTATTTGGTATAGATTTGAATTTTGAAATTTAGTGAGATGCATTCTGATATTAAACTAAATTGGAAGGAAGAATGCCTATAACTGTAAAGACGCAGAGATAAAAGGAAAGCCTAGTTTTATTCTGCCTATATTCCTTTTTATTTAACCAATAACAGTCCTTTCCTAGTTTGATTTGTAGACTAATTAACAAGAAAAAAAATTATAGCTGTAGTGTCCAAATTGTCGTTTTCTTATTTTAAAGACACGTGGGTCTTTCATCTTAGCTTTCCCCCACTTTCTATCAATTAATCATTCGTTTTTGTAAACCACGCTTTATACATAGGTTACAGGAGGCACAATTTATACATGGGTTACAGAGTACTTATTCTCTGATATTCTGCCTGGGTATTGTAAGACAAAATGAAAAACAGAAAGAATTATTTCATACTAGCCTCTAAGGCCATAACAAGGATTAGCATACAATTTAGGGCATTTGAGCAGCTGTTTTATAAAACCTGTTTTCACAGCAATATAATAAAAATGTTATAGATGTTATGCATATGCTTCGAAAGCACATCACAACAGCCAGTCTGAATAATTTTCTATCACTTTGAAGGTCTTTTAGACAACAATTTAAAGATTTCTTTCTGTCTTTCTTTTTTTTTTGTTTTTGCTTACTCAATTCTTTTCCCCTGTTTATATGCCTTGAATATGTAGGAGGTAAAATCTGAAAGGGAGAATGCATTCCCTTTGCACTCTTCATATTGGTGGAAAGATATTTTGGATATGTGCTTGTTTTATCCTTGTTTAAAGAGCATTTCACAGATGCATTGTTTCACACTTCTCTTTGTAATCAAAAGAGAGAAAGGTCTTGATAAGCCAGGATCAAAAGAAATTAAAGACAATCCTAAAGTAATTCATGTTAGCAAAAATAAATAAATAAATGTCAGATAAAACCCAACAGACATATGGCATATACAAATCGCACACAAATAACAGTAAACGTATGACAGTGAATAAGACCTTTCATTTAGTTTACAAACCTACAAAGAGAAAAATCAGTCAACGTTATTGCTGATTTATAGAAAATCCCAAACATTATTTTGGATATGTTGTTGTTTCTTATTTACAGGAATCGGTCACAAGTCACCAGCCCTGCAGAGCCAATTCTGTAATTGAAGAGGTCTGAAAGTTAAGCACTTTTGCTCATCATTGTCAGTAATATGATTCAGTTGGTGGGCCAAATTCTGCCCACATGGGGTGTGTCCACACAAGCACTCATCTGCATCTTGCAATGTCTCAAAGCCCTTTGAGACACTTCAAGAGGCATGTGTGAGAATGAAAAGAAGTTCTTCATGCTGCAAATTTTCAGCACTGGGGCAAAATGAAGCACCTGGATATTCAGGGGTCAAAAACAACTGTGGGGGAAAAAAGTAGGGCAGGGCATGGTCCGGGACTGTGCCCTGAGGCAACCGGAGGTTTGGTCCTCCACAGAGACACTCTGGTAGCCAGCCAGAGCATCTCTATGGCTGGCCCTCGCCCCAGTGCTGAAGCATGCTGCCTGCCCGTGCAAGGCAGGCAGCGTGTCACCCACAGGGAGCTGGACCCAAGCTCCGTGCCAGTAAGTAGAGGGTGCAGGGGGCTGGAGGAGGGGGAAGGGGGCCATGGGGGGACCCCTGCCAATCCTACCCATTCCCCAAGCCCCCCAATCACTGCCCTGCCTGGCCCTAGCCCCCACTCACTCCCCCAGCCCCCCGATTGCTGCCCCACCTGGCCCCATCCCCCACCTGCCCCCTGAGCCCCCAGTCACTGCCCCACCCAGCCCCATCCTGCCTGCCCCACAACCCCCCTGATCGCTGTCCCGCCTGGCCCCAGCATCCTGGCAATTAAAAAAGAAAAAAAAAGCCCTGCACTTAACGGCAGTAGCAGCTGCCATTGGAGTCACTGGGGCCTTGTGGCAGAGCCCCCTCATGCAGCATGGGGCCTAGGTGACAGCCACAGTGGCCCCAGCTGCCCAACAGCACACAGAGCCATGCAGTTCCCTGCCGACCCTGGCAGGGGTTTTCCAATAGGGAACACCAGAATCCCTGCTGAGAACCAAGTGGCAGGACCCAGGTAGAGGAGCCTGCTCAGAGCTAGTACCTTGGACCCAGCTGGAGGTGGCTGACCATTTGGCCAGGTGAGGCCAGGAGGACATGCTTTGACATTTCAAAGCAGGCCACCACACTAGGAACATCTTCTGGGCAATAGCTGTCCAGATGCCTGGGCGGGTACACACATGGCAGTAGTGCCGCACAAAGGCCAATTCTGCAGCCACAGCCCACTGGCAGCTGGCCCAGAGGGGCAGGCAGATGCCTCTACTGGCTGTGCAATCCCCATGCAGGTCTGGCAGGTGCACAGCAGGTCACAGCCAGGCAGCAGCCCCCACTGCCAGACTGCTGCAGTGGGTAAAGAGTGCAGGGAACTCTCAGGGATGCTTCAGCAGTCCAGCTGGCACACAGGGTAGTCCCCCCAGGTACCAATTGGCTGGGCCCCAGAAGCTCCTGAGAGTATGTAGCCCTGAGCTACTTGACAGAGCAGTTTTTTGTACTGATGGGGCCAGGACAGGGCACTTTTTATATAGCTGAGGACAGCACAGGTGCTGGCCCTGGGTTCTAGCTCCCCCTGGCTGCAGATCCAGGAGGATCCAGGCAGGGTTATTTTGTCCCAAGTGGCACAATTTGCCCCATCCCAAAAGTGCATGTCTGGGCATGTGCGCTGAGGCAAAACCCCCCAGCTCAAATTTGCACCACTTCTATTTGAGCTGCTGCAAGCGCACGTGCTTGCATGTGTACATGCCCATGTTGTCTTCTAGTTGTGACTGTTAAAGCCTACTGCTTTGCTGTAATGCCCTCAATTACATTTATGTAAAATAATAGTTTCCCAGAGAGTTGCACACATGCAACTAAGAGCAAAGTTTGGCAATTCTTTTGGAATACAGCTAGGTATTCAGTTGATGGAATCTGTGATGGAATAAGCTCTGGCTTCCTCTCCTAAATCTGGGTCAGCTCTGCAAGGATGACAAACATGAAAAAGGACAAACAAACATGCAAAACTACACTCATCTTTGAATTGAGTAGATATGACTCAGTACATAGGGGGCTCAGATCTGTTGAGTAAGAAGATGCCATTTTTACATAGGGTATGTACAGATGCTACATTTAGAGCAGCCAAGCTAGGGTTGGGGTCAGTCTGAATCAGGGGTGGGCAAAATATAGTCCACGGGTTGGATCTGGCCTGCCAGGCATTTTCATCTGTCTTGCAGTGTCCCCAATGAATTGCACCCCATCCAGCCTTTCCACCCACAGGGGTGGGTGGGAGCGAGGCACCCATGTGTACAACTCCCCAACATACCTTATTGGGCTTTGCTCCCCACCTCTTGCACGGAAGGGCTCTGCCCAGCCAGCAGCTTCTTGGTGGCACTCCTGCTGCAGCTGGAACCTGCTTGCTCAGGGCAGCAGATGAGGTGGGATGGAGTTGCAGTGGACTGGAAGCAGGAGCGCAGCACAGAGCCCACACCCTGAGGGGCAGCAAGAGTGTGGAGCTCAGCTGGGCAGGGTGTGGGTGTGAGGTATAAGGATCCCCCACACTCTCCGCCCATGGTCTGTAGCACCAGCTATTCACACCAGCAGCAGGTGAGGAGCTCAGAGAGCTTGTACCCAGCACAGGTGCCCAGTGGGGTGCGGTTCTGGTTAGCACTATGTGGGGGAAGGGAACACAGTCTGCCCAACTGCCTCTATCACCACAGCTCCATGCCCCACACCTGCAGCACTCGCAGTAAAGAAAGCCCCACACTGGAGCTTTCTGCCTCCCCACTCCCCTCTGCGCAGGTTCCCACACTCCGCCCCGTTTCCCTACTGTGAGTGAGGAGCTGCAAGCACACTGTGCTAAGCCTCTGTGATAGAGGCTACTAGGTAGGCTGCATGGGAGTGTGCTTCTCACCCCCAGTACAGTGCTGGCTGCCTCTATTGCAGGAGCTCCACACTGTGTGCTGGCAGCTCCACACTCACAGCGGGGAAGCCCCATGCTGGACTCCGCGGGGAAGTAGGGGTGGGGCTCCTTCCACTCCTGGTGGAGTGCAGAGAACTGCACAGAAGGGAGCAGGGGAGTCAGCGGGCTCCAGTGCAGGGCTTCCTCTGCTGCAAGCACTGGAAGTGCAGGCATGGGGAGTGGAGCCATGGTGATAGAAGAAGCTGAGTAGACTCCCTCCCCCCATACAGCGCTGGTTGGAGCCATGCCCCACTGGGCACCTAAACTGGGCATGAGAACCCTGACCTCCCCACCTGCTGCTGCTGCTGGCAGCTGGGGCTGCACGCCATGGGGGGAGTGTGTGGGAGGTCCTTACACCCCCCCACTCTCTCCCACACCCCACAACTCCACACTCTGCTCACAGAGCCCCCTTCGACATGTACATATACCCCCAAATACCCTATGCCCCCTACACAGCCACACCCTCTCATAACCCCACCACACACTCCCACACCCGACCACACACACACACACACACACACACACACTATAAAACAGTAACACTTTATTTTTGAGTTATTATACAATCCCTTCTATATACAGTACACAATCACAAGTCATGACAAATATTTTTTATAATACAGGTTTCTCTCGCTTTATGCAGGTTTTGTATATGTGAATTTGCTCTTATGCAATGACCCTTTTTACACCCAAAATTTGTTATATGCGAAGTAAGTCTGTAGGGAAAGGAGCGGGTGGAGGGGCGCAGCGTAGCCCAGTGACTGCAAGCAGGTGGCATCAGCTGCTCCCAGGGCTGCAGCAGGGAGCAAAGCAGTGGGAACTGTTAGTGGGTGTGGGGTGCGAAGCAGCACGGCTCTTGTTGCTACATGTACCCTGGGAGGGCTGCGGGTTGGACCGGGCTCTTCTTTGGGGCACATGGCCCCAGATCTGCATGTGGGATGAGAGCAGGCTCCACTGTGGGCTGGGGCTGGTGGTGGCATCAGGGTCTTCCTGACCCTCAGGGCGGGTGCTGGTGGTGCTGGAAGGAGCACTGCAGCCACCCCAGAATTCACTGTAATCCCCCCAACCTGCCCTCCCAGCTCCGCGGCCACCTTCCCCGAGCACCAGCAAGAGCCTGGTGCTGCCACTAGCCCCAGCTTGTAGTGGCAGCCTGCTCTCAACCCGTGTGCAGATCCAGGGGCACGTGCCCCTCAGGAAGAAGCCAGAATAGCCCTCAGCCCACAGACCTCCGGGGGAGGTGCATGTCCAACACCCACTGACAGTTCCCTCCACTTTGCTCCCTGCTGCAGCCACGGGAGTGGACAATGCCACCTGCCTACAGCCGCTGGGCTGTGCCATGCCTCTCCTCCCACCTCTTCCCTAGCTTAGTCACTCCCTCTCTCCCTTACTGCCATGGGAACTTATCCCTATTTGTTACCTGATAAACTGGATTCCCTTTATGCAAATTTGAGTTATGCACAGTTTCCCAGGAATGCATGTACCGCATAAAGCAAGGGAAACCTGAAAAAAATGTTAGAGTAGGTGTTTGACTTCTAGTGTATGATTTGTTTTTTTTCTAGTTCTACGATGGTAACCCCACCTCCCAAAAGGAGTGGGGGGGGCAGCAAGGGGAGGGACTTCCAGTGGCAAAGGTCAGGGGTTACAGAGCAGGACTTCTAATCCCAATGTGCTGAACAGGGGGCAGGGAAACTGTCAAGGGGTGGCTGCTACCTATGCAGCCCCCGACAGCTCACCTAAACTTAAGTGGCCCTCCACCCAAAATAATTGCCTGCCCCTGGTCTAAATGCCCATCTGTATAGACATTCAGGGGGTTTCAATCAAGTTGAAAGTGAGTTCACCTAAGTTAGTAGTTCATCCCACCTCCCCCACAACCCTAACTGGGCTATTTTTAGTACCCCCCCCCCCGCTCAGACAGATAACACCCCCCCATGAACCTACTAACCCCCCACTGCAAACCTGCCATCCCCCCACCATCCTGCCAACCCCCCTGCAGACCTACTAAACACTCCTCCCTTCCCCTGAGTTAATTACATATGGTTCCCTGCATGGCTTCCAGAACTGGCAAACATTTATACATATCATTCCCAGTCTACAGTCACATGGCTTAAAGTTGTACGACCATGACCACATGTGGCAAATATTTGTACGCACCTATAGACATTTTTTATAGTAGACCCAGATGGTAATTTTGGTCTGTCTGAAGTAAGGATATCTTCACCAATTCCTATTTCTGAATAAATGGAAGTCAGAATACCAACAATAGAGGACATTGAACATAGAGGACATAGAGGGTCAAGAGAAATTCTGAATACACAAGGTCCCAGTAAATTAAGAGGGTCAAATGCCAAACTGAATTGCTATTAAATATTTTGAAATATACTATAAATGAGAGGGAAGGACTAGAATTTGGGAGTGGAGTTTGTGGGAGCTGTTATTGCACTCATAGGGCACGTCCAGATGAGCGTGTGTGTGCCTCTTGCCCTGTCTCAAACCCTTTTGAGATGGAACAAGAGGCACGTGCAGGAATGACAAAATGTTCATGAGAAAAAATTAGAGAGAAAATGAGAAAATTAGACCCCTAGATATCCAAGGGTCTAAAAAACACAGTTTAAAAAAGCGGAATAGAGCATGGTCCCGGACCATGCCCTGTGGAAACCAGAGGCTGGGTCCTCCACTGAGACGCTCTGGCTTCCAGACAGTCTCTGTGGTTGGCCCCTCGTCCTGGTGCTGAAGCACACAGCCTGCCAGGCAGCTGCTTCAGCACCAGGGCTCCAGTGCCGGTAAGTAAGGGGTCGGGGGGTCTGGAGGAGGGGGAAGGTGGACTATGGGTGGGCCCTGCTGACCCCACCCACTCCCCGGCCCCCCATCCCTGCCCTGCCTGGCCCCATCACCTGCGTGCTCCCCTGAGGCCCCCAATCCCTTCCTTGCCCGGCCCCACCCCCCACCTGCCCCCCATCCCTTTCCTGCCCAGCTCCATCGCCCCAGACACCTGAGGCCCCCAATCCCTTCCCTGCCTGGCCCCACCCCCTGCCTGCCCCCCAAGCCCCACAATCCCTGCTCTGCCTGGCCCCACCCCCTGCCTGCCCCCCAACCCCCGATCCCTGCCCTGCCTGACCCCAGCCCATCCAACCTCCATGAGGCCCCCAATCCCTCCCCCCCACCCCAGCATTCCCACAGGAAAAAAACCCAAACCCTGGCACTTACCGGCAGTCCAGCTGCTATATGTATCACTGGGGCACTGCCCGCATGGTGTGGGGACAGCCCCAGCCTGAGCCCTACTGCCCCCCGCTGCCCTGTGCTTCCCAGGGGAGCTCTGCCATGAGGCCCCAGAGCCCCGCCCCCAGTCCCTGATTCTAGGGTAAGTAGAGGCTTTTTTTTCAGGGTTTTTTTTTTAAAGTGATGGTGCCTGGGGTTGCAGGGGTAGCCATGGGGGCCTGGGGGTGAAAGTGAGGGATGGGGCTGGGTGGGTCAGCCATCGGGGGGGCTGCAGCAGCTGGCAGGGGATGGGACCATCTGGGGCAGCAATCAGGGGCCTGGGGTGGGGCATGTGGGTCTTGCAGGGGGGTGGTATCCTCTGTGGGGGTCATTTGGCCCCTGTTGGGGGGCCGTAACCCCTGTGTGGGGGCCGTAGCCCTTGTGTGGGGGTCATAACCCCTGTTGGGGGGCCATAACCCCTGTGTGGGGGCCGTAGCCCCTGTGGGAGGGCAGCAAAATATATATTTATGTATTCATGAATTCATGAAACATGTATTTAGAGTTCACTTTATTATTATGATAGAGACACTGGTAGGCTTCCACATTGTTTTAACACTTTAGATATATCAATAAACCATTGCCCAACTGATCGCTGTCTCTGTCTCACTCTCTCTCTTTATAGTGGTCTTTTGTTTTACTTGTGGAGGAACATGGATTTTGGGGTATTTTACAGAGTGACTTTGGGATTTTTTTTATCAGGGATTTTTCAGTTTTCCAATAGGGAACACCAGAATTCCTGCTAGAGAGGCCAGTGGCAGGACCCTGCCTGCTCAGACCTGGCACCTTGGACCCAGCTGGCTGTGGCTGCCCTCCTGGACAAATGGGGCCAGGAGGACATGCTTTGACAGTTCAAAGCAGGACATCACACTCAGAACATCTTCCAGGCAATAGCTGTCCAGATGGCTGGGCAGGGGGCACACATGGCAGTAGTGCTGCACAGAGGTCAACTCTGCAACCACAGCCCACTGGCAGCTGGTCCAGAGGGGCAGATGCCTCTGCTGGCTGTGCAATCCCCATTCGAGTCTGGCAGGTGAGCAGCACGTCACAGCCAGGCAGCAGCCCCCACTGCTGCAGTGGGTAAAGGGTGCAGGGAACTCTCAGGGCAGCTTCAGCGCTCCAGCTGGCACAAGGGGTAGTGTCCCCAGGTACCAATTGGCTGGGCCCCAAAAGCTCCTGAGAGCGAGTAGCCCTGAGGTACTTGACAGGACAGATTTTTGTACTGATGGCGCCAGGACAGAGCAGTTTATACTGCTCAGGACAGCACAGGTGCTGGCTCCGGGCTCTAGCTCCCCCTGGCTGCAGATCCAGGAGGATCCAGGCAGGGTTATTTTGCCCCAAGTGGCACAATTTGCTCCACAAGAAAGTGCATGTCCAATCATGTGCGCTGAGGCAAAAAGCCCGGGCTCAAATTTGCACCGCTTCTATTTGAGCTGCTGCAAGCGTATGTGCTTGCATGTGTGGACACACCCATAATCTATAAGGGTGACCAAATGAAATCCAGTTAAGGTGAGTAATAATATATATGTTACATTGTTGTTATAATAATTTGAGTTAATTTAAGAAGTGGAATTAGAAATTCATTGATATATCTCAAACTCTTAACTCACAGCTAAGAGTGATTGATTTGATTGATCCCAGGCTCTTAGCTCACGTCAAGGTCTAGTAAATAATTCAAGTTATTCAAATCCCTTATTTGCAAGTGGACTGGTAGTGTTTCTCAAACAATTTATCCAGCTTCATTGATTTCCCAGGCATTATTAATGAAAACCATCCAATGTGATACAGCCTATCTTTGCAAATATAACCAATCTGCAATGGTTTCCTCCAGTGCTCAGATAATCTCCTGTTATGGAACTGTCAGATTTAATCATGTGCAAAAAGGCATTTGTCATTAATATAAAAAGCAATACAACCTTTAGCACTAGGAGCATTAGTATCATGTGGCTTCAGTCAGGATCTGGGCCCCATTGTAAAAGGTGCTGTGCTGTGCATATTAACTGGGAAATATGTTCCTTCCCTTAAAAACTACAATCTAATTTAAGGCAAGATGTGATGCATGAAAATAGCAAACAATAGGAGCAAACAAAATAGAAGATAAGCATCAGTAACAAAAGAAATTTGAGCTTTTAAAGGCTTAATTGTTTCCTAGAGAAAGGATGGCATTATGAGAAAGATTAAAGGAGGGAGGTCCACTTCTCTCTAAATAGAATTAGTGCCTATGCTTCAGAAAAGCCAATATGCCACACTGTGAACATAACTAAGCTTTCCCTAGTGAATAACCATGAGTGTAGGCACTTGTATGAAACACTAAGACAGTGATACCCCGAGGAACCTGTCTTCTCCCCATTGCAGAGATTGTAGTCCAAAACCATTTATAGTACTATGCATACAAAAACAGTACTATGTATATGATAGAGGAGCCAAGAGAAAGTTACAAGACCATGATTTTGGAGACACTCTCCCCTGCCCCCCACCCTCTAAGGGACTGGACTATTTCCATGGTAGGGAAGGAGCCCTAAATCCACAATATTCTTTGCCAGGGCTACCCAATTTCTACCCCGCTGGGAGCTAAATACCCTGTAGGCTGCACCACTGGGGGTCACAGCCCCCAGGTCACATTACAAGGACTCCTCCCCTATTGCACCATGTATTCCCCCTTCCTGCTATAATGACCTCACACTGGCGTACACTGCATGGGCCCTGCTTCACCCTGAGATCCCTGTGCCGAGCTATGCCACACCACACTGCTTCTTGAGGCAGGTTCAGAAAGCAAAAGCTATAGGTAGGAAAAGAATCCTGAAGACTCCAGCTGCTGTTGCAGCTAAACAGGAGCCCCAGGGCTGTCAGTTCGACAGCCCTGCTCTGTGTGTATAGGAAGAGCTGAATCCCCATTGACCTCCTACCCTTCCCTGCAAGTGGGTTCAGGGACTGTCAGTGGAGTGCTAATGGGAATGGAGTCTGTTGGTACCTACCTCTTAGAAAGTGGGGTATGTTCATGATCATCACTTCCCTGGCTTCCCACCAGGTAAAGCTGGACTTGCTTATCCCTGGGATTTCTCTGTGAAAAGCAGTACTAAGGGCCCAAACCTATTTTAACTAACAACATCAAAGTGCTACTAACATGTCAAGCGTAGCTGCCCAAGGGGCATTTGTGGCACTTGCACAGAATTTAGTGAGCTATGGTAGCCGTTCTTAACTGACCCAGAAGGATCCACTATGTCATATAGGGTGCCTGTACATGAGCTGGGAGGCTGGTCTGACACGCTATAATTACAGCACATTGGAGCAGACTCAATCGAGTATGCTGGAGCATGGTAATTACTGTGTTCCAGCCAGCCTCCATGTCTCATATAACAGTGTCCCTGAACTTGAAAATGGTAGTAGGGGTGCTTTAATTAGAGTATCTCTCAGAGCTGATCTAATTAAAACCAGTCCCCCCACACAGTCCTGGAATGAATGATGGGTAAAAGACAATCAAATGCACATTATAAACAAACAGAAAAGCAGACAAAATCCATATTGTTTTCTTGGATCTTCCAATGGTCTCAGAATATTAATTAGTTGTAGCCATAGATTTTAGGATGTGTTACTCAGGTTAGTGGTGTCTACTTAAATTTGCTTCTTTTTATTTTTTATTTCAGCCACATACTTATAGCATACCAATGTTGCCATTTTTACAGAAGTTGTTTTTTTTAATTTGTGATTAATCTTTTGACTCCGGGTCCTGGATATTTCTGTAATGGGGCCTCGATTATTGAAAGAAAGAGGAAGCCAAGGATCAGTTGGCAGGCTCCAGCCTCCTGGACAAACTGATAGTGGCAGAAGGCCCTTGAATAAAATAGCCACCCATCCCAGGTGCAGCAAGTGATTGACAGGGCCGGGGCTGAAGTAGTGGGTCAGGTGACCCAGAGAGAGACATTAGGGTTACCATATATCCAGGTTTTCCCAGACATGTCCTCATTTTGGGTCCTCCCATCTCTGTCCAGGCAGCTTTTTAAAATATCAGCAAATATCCAGGATTTTGCTCTGCCTCTGCTTTCCCGGCATTTCCCGGCTTGCCCCAGCAAGGAGCTGCTTGGGGCTGGGGGCAGCGGGGGAAGGTGATTGGAGGTCAGGGCATCACGTGGCCTGGCAGCTGCAGGCAGGTAAGTGTGTGTGTGTGTGTGTGTGTGTGTGTGTGTGTGTGTGTGTGTGTGTGTGTACGTGCGTGCATATGCATACACGTGTGTGTGCCTGCGGGTGTTGGGGCTGCAGCAGAGCAGGGAGGTGGAGGAAGGGGGTGGAAGGTTCTTCAGGGGAGGCAGGGAGCTGCGTAGGCAGCAGGGCTGGAGGGGAGGGAGCTGTCAGGAGTAAGGGGCACTGGTAGGGCTGGGGGGAAGGGGGCTATGGGTCAGGAGTGAGGGGTATCAGCAGGGATGGAGTGGCTGCAGGTTGGGAGTGAGGGGCACCAACATGGTCTGGGGAGTGGGGTACTGTGTGTCAGGATTGAGGGGCAGCAGCAGGGCTAGGGGTGCTGTGGCTTGGGTGTGAGGGGCAGGGGTAGAGCACAGGCATATCATTGCCCCCCCATTATATATCCCCTCCCCCTCTCTTTCCACTTCTCCCCCTCCTCCCTGCCACAGGTATCTTCTTTTTTGAATCTGGAAATATGGTAACCCTAGAGACATATAAAACCAGGACCTAAAGCAGGGGTGGGCAAAATATGGCCTGCAGGCTGGATTCGGCCTGCAAGGCCATTCTATCTGGCCTGCGGGGCCCCTAAATAATGTAGAAAATTAATATTTCTCTGCCCTTGGTTCCTGTCAAAAGTGACAGGAACCAAGGGCAGTAGGACCCAGGGGAAGCCCGGCAGGCTCCAACAACAGCAGGGCCACCTGGCCCTGCCCCCCAGCCAGAAGCCCCAGCCAGGGTTTCTGGGCTGGGAGCACATGGCTGACCCAGTGCAGGAAGCTCAAGTAAGTGGGGGCGGGGGGACCCCAGGCAGGGAGGGAGCCCATGTAGGCTGCGAGTGCCTGCAGCATGGGGCACCGGGCGTGGGGCGGGGGAGGGACTGCTTCACCCCCGCACTCAGCTTTTCCCTGGGCTCCTTCCCTGCACAGAGAAAAGTGGCCCCTTGCCCGCCCCATGGACAGCGCTCCCTGCTGCAGGTGCTCACAGCCCATGCAGGGCTGTCCGGAGCAGGCACAGGCAGCCCCAGGCATGCTGCAAGCGGCTGCAGCACAGGGCACCGGCCATGGGGTGGGGAGGGGCTGCTTTCTCCCCCCCCACCCCGCACTCAGCACCAGCTTGTAACCCAGCCCCACTGCCAGGCTGGCAGTGGGGCAGGTTACAAGCTGGCGCTGAGCACAGGGAAAAGTGGCCCCTCACCCGCCCCATGGCCAGTGCCCCATGCTGCAGCCACCTGCAGCCTGCCTGGGGCTGCCTGTGCCTGCTCCAGACAGCCCTGTGTGGGTTGTGAGCACCTGCAGTGCGGGGCGCTGGCCATGGGGCAGGCGAGGGACCACTTTTCCCTGTGCTCAGCACCAGCTTCTTCCCTGCTGGCGAGCAGGGGGTTGGGGCTGTGCACTGCTCCCCGCCTGTACCACGGGGCTGGGGGGCACTGGGTGTGAGCGGGCGGGGAGCCACCAGTGTCCTGGGCCAGTGCTGGAGGGGCCCAGAGCAGGATGGCATGAGTGCAGGGTCCCAGCTGGCCGGGGCTCTATGGAGCTGGGAAGCTGCCCCCTCTCTCTGCTGGTGCAGCCCAGCCCAGCTCCACAGACCCCTGCCAGACTGTGCCCTGCTCTGGGCCCCACCGGTGCTGGCCCTGGGACATTGGTCCCCAGACATTGGGACATTGGTCCCAAGGTGGTGACCAGGGGGCGGGGCACCTGTCAAGGGGTGGGGCTACCCATGCAGCCCTTGACAGCCTGCCAAAACTGGGTAAGCGGCACTCCGCCGAAAAGAATTGCCCGCCCCTGACCTAAAGTATAGTAAGCAGTATGGCTGCAGGCTGCTAGAAGCAGAGCTCTAAAGAGGAATAGGGCCTGATTGGACAGGGTCTACCAGTGCTGTCAGTGGAAGAGCTATGATGCCAGACAGCAAAAACAGAGGCACAAGCCCAAAGCCCATGAGGGTGAAACCAGGGGCTGAAGGGCTTAGAGCCCAAGAGAGTGAGACATGGGGCTGAAGGGCTCAGAGCCCTTGAGAGCGAGCTGGGGCTTGGGAGCCTACAGTCCTGGGACAGTGGACCTCAAGCAGCGGGGCACAGCTAGAGTAAAGTGGGCCAAAAGTAGTGGGTCTCAGCCCATACAAGGACCTAACACCCAACCCCCCTCCGCCCCCCGCCCTCTAAGGGCAGCCTCCCTGTCCAATCATAACATCAAAGCATGGCACGCAAGACAATGGGACCATAAGAGGCCAGAGGACACAAGCAAGATGGGGTCCAGGCAAATGCCAAGGTGTGACTTTGCCATCCCAGTGGCAAACCCGCTACAATCTGCTCTGGCGACTTGTGTGTCCAGAATTTCACCTTTGTTGATATGTCAACAAAGCCATTCAAGGTCCTGCTGATGCTAAAAGTCCATTGGATCTTCTCCTGCATGTCACCAGCCCTAGCACATACCCCTTTCTTCTCTGTGCACAGGCCCCCTCCTTCTCTATGCACAGGCTAAAGAGGTAAACTGGGTCATACAATAGAATGCAAACCATTAATATAGAAATATCACAATACAACTAGTTGTCTGTCAGACATGAGAACAATTATCCTGTCAAACACAAAATTTACACTATGAAAAGACTGCAGTATTTGCAAAGCTACTGATCTATTCCTCCTAAATGCTTAATTATAACTTAGCAAATGTTGCTGGGTGACTAGCTAGCATACTTTGTGCATTGGATGATGCTTGTTATATGTTTATTTCCACAGACTGTGTTTCCTTTCTGTGGTTCACCTGTCTTGCAGTTCTCAAAAATTTCAAAGCAGAGTAGCACCATCTAGTTGTTTACACACCAAAACTGCTATCCTTTTCTTAATACTTCGGTTTTGCTTTTGAAAGCATTCTTGATGATTACATCTCACTTCTGTTAAAAATACGGCGGTGTTAACAATCATAACCCTAGGGATAATATTTAAGCAAAACTATCCTTTGCACTCACTAAAGTATGTTTCTGCTTGCATTTGTGGGGATGTTTAAGTATGAACACAACAGAACTGACATGATTTCATTTTGGGAACGAGTTTTGTGGAACACATGTAGGATGTCTCAACTCTTTGAATTTACAGAGCTGCCCTGAATAAGGGATCCCTTATACATTCAGGGCTCCCAGTGCATACATTCAGTTATACACTGGCAGAACACATTCTCAGTGACAGGAGAGTCCAAGTAGACCAAAGGTAGACAATCATACAGAGGACTGTACTTAAAAGTTTCCAAGCCAAAACAGTCTAACTGAGCTTGTAGTATATAATGGTTCATAAAGGCCAGGAAAATTTGAAAACAAAAGTACTGCTACAAATTGTATCGCTTAAGTTAAAAGAATTATTAATGGTCTTCACAGCTCTTCATAAAGTTAAAGGCTGTTATGACAATGAGCTTAAAGATCCTTATAAGCCAAGAAAACTTGTTGTATTGATTGAGGTTAATGACAAGAGAAAATTGCTGTTTTTCTTGGATATTGTTTCTCTGGGGATCACAAAATGGTAGGTAGGGGTTATGGAGATTGAAAGAAGAAAGCGTGCACCAGGATGCCATGAGCCAGAGAGAGAGAGAGAAAGAGGGAATTGATGCAATTACCACTTCCACAGTGTATATTTGGCTATTGAAAAGGTTAAAAACATAACTTGAGATAGACCATTCTGGTAAGATGTTAATATTGCCCTTACAAATAAATGTTTCTAGACATAAAATTTGTAATAAATACAGGAGAGAAATTGCAAAAGAACCACTGAACCAACATTTCCCTAATGATCCTTGGTTCACAGTGCAGAATCTTTTAAATTAAATGAGAAAGATTACCTTTCATTAGTGGACTGCTACTTAGGTTGTTTTGCAAATTAGCTGTTGCACAACACATGAATAGCAATGTGATAATGCATTGTAAGTAGAAGTTTGGTCACCATGGGGTTACAGGTAAATAATAACAAATAACAGCCCACAGCTCATGAAAGATTCATTTTAATCTCTCCTCTTTGATACATCTTTTCAAGTACACAATGTCAAGGAATTGACATCTGCATGGTCAAAAAGGTTAACAGAAAAGTCAGCGGGGTCAGTTCTAATAACTATATAAAATGTCTGATGAATTCATATTTAGCAAAGTTAGAATATTGTGACACACTTCACAATGTTTTATATGACCACAAAATCATGGGCAGGACAACAAAATCATAGTACTAACATCTGTTACGTTTCTTATACAAAGACCTTTACCCCTGAAGTAGTTAAAAAAAGATCCAGTAAAGGAGAATAAAATGAATTCTTCAACAAGAAGATAAGATGGTTACCCCCTTGGAAGTGAAACTTGTGTGTCAGATTTAAAACAGTGTTTGGCAGCCTTCCAAGCTAACATCTGTACCATACCCTGCAAGGTCATATATCATAACAATCTCAGTAGAAACTGATAACATCTAAATGAAACCACTGACTCCCTACTTCTTGAGGGGACCTCAAGAATGTTACTGACCAGACCTCCCCATTGGATTATATGTTGTGGTACGTTGGTTTTGAAGCCTTTCAAGGTTGCCTGATGAAATGTTCCATTAGATTGCCAAGCCTTGTGATATCCTACAAGGTAGCTGCCATCAGGACCAGAGCAACAGCCAACGGGTGGTGTGGCAGAAAACAGGAGCAGGCAGCTATCTAAATCAGTGTTTCTCAACCTGTGGGTCACAACCCAAAAGTGGGTCGCAAGAATATTTGAAAGGGTCATGAGCAAGTCCCAGAAAAACATGGGAAAGTATAGGTTTCCCCTTGCAGGCTGGCAGTGTTCCAGCGGGTGCACATGCATCTGCGCGCACACACACACACACACACACACACACACACACAGCCAGCCAGCCAGCATGCAGCTAGGCAGGGTTGTGGGAGCAGCCCCAGCAGCTGGATGCAGGTAAGTGTATGCGGAGTGGGGTTTGTAGGTCCAGGGCTTGGGGACTGTCCAGGGGTGTGGGCATGGAGGGGATGGGTGCATGGGGGGGTGGGGTGAGTGCCTGCTGGTACTGGAGGAAGGTGGCTGAGCGTTGAGGCTGCATCAGTGCAGGGGGGATGGTGGATAGGGGGGGAAGGCACCTGCCCCTTCAGCAGGGGAAGGGGGAAAGGGGCAGCTGCATGGCTGAGCTGGTAGCTCTGGGGCCAGTGCCCATACTTGCAAGGGTGGGGTGCCCAGGAGATGCTGCTCAGAGGGCTGGTGGAGTCAGGACCACGCTGCCTGGTGTGGTGCAGGAACCCCAGCCCAGGGCTGGAGGTGCCTCAGGCCTCCTCCTCCTCCCTCCAGCCTATGCTGGGGCCAGACTTGCTCCACTGTTGCCCACATGAGCCGGAGCCGTTGCAGCCACTGCACTCTGGCATGCATAGGATCAGGGCAGCTCGGGACCCCCTCTAGCAGGGCTTCGGGACAGGGGGCTATGGGTTGGGAGTGATGGCCACCAGCATGGCCTGAGGACAGGGGGGCAGGCAAGGGACTGTAGGTTGGGAGTGAGAGCACCAGCAGGGCCAGAGGACTGTAGTTTGGGAGTGAGGGGCACTGGCAGGACCGGAGGGCTGTGGGTCCTGAGTGAGGGCATCAACAGGGCCAGGGGGCTGTGGGTCGGAAATGTTTACAAATGGGTCCTGGTACAAAAAAGGTTGAGAACCACTAAATAGCACATTCCCTGCACATACACTATTGACATCAGTGCATATAGTACATAAAGAGTGTTGAGCGATACTTTGTCTAAAGATATCAGCCATCCCAGGGTCCCAGCTCCAGGGTTCACATGATGAAAAGCATAATTTCAACTTTTTCTTTATCCCTCAGGTTTGTGAACAAAAGCTTGAATCAAATGTAAAAGATGCTATGGCATCTATGTGGGTGCCTGTAGACATATGGGACGCCTGCACCAACGCGTCTGTACTTACAGATGCGATTAATTGAGTTTGCCAGGGTTGTAGCATGGGGCTAGGATTCAGGGGTGGGTCCGGCAGGGTGCAGTGCTGTGAATGCACCCCTTTTTCAGCTGACCATGCCACAGGAGCAGCAGACGGGATTTTTTTTTAAAGTCCCCAAAGCAAATAAGAATTCCCCCTTCCTTCCCCTCCATGTTCAGTGGCACATTCCCAACCCTTCCTTTTCCTCCCCCACCCCCACTCATCCACCACTGCCATTATCTCCAGCTGTCTTGTGGGTAGCGGTGGAGGTAGGGGCAGTGGGGAGCTGGGTTCAGCCAGGGACAGTGGCAATGGAGGACAGTTCCCCCCTCCCCTTTTCTCCTCTCCCCTGTGTTTCCTGCCAGCCCAGAAACAGGCATGGAGGAAGGGAACATACCTGTTGCTGCTGTCTCTAACTGAGCCTTGCTCCACATGCGGACACGAGTGGCTTTAGAGCCTCCTTCTTGTCCCCAGATCAGCTGGGGAGAGTGCCAATGGTAGCAACAGGCAGGGGAAGGGCTTATTTGTTACACAAGCAATGTGTGGGCTAAGCTACTCCCTCAAACCTCTTTCTGAAATCCTGGATCTGTCCATACTACTAGGATTACACCAGGCTTTGAAAAGAAAGTCCTAACACTGCCATTTCATGCGGGGTTATGGTATAGGACCACAGCTGCAGACATGGAGGTGGAGCCAAAGGGGACTTGTTTCTCCTTGCTTCTTTCCCTGGGCCAGGGACAGAAGTTGAACATAAACTGGTTTAAGTGATCAGAAACTGATTTAAACCTGCAACATACACAAGTTCAGTGCCCATAAACCAGTTTCAAAATGGCCAAAACCAGTTTAAGATAAACCTGGTTGAATGTAGTATCAGACTTTACTGATTTAGGTCAAACTAGTTTATGGAATTTCTGTCCCAGCCCCCTTCCTGGTTCAAGTTAAATTACAGTCCCCCAGCATCCCAGGATGCTTTGCAGCACTGGGCTGGGCTGGGCTGTGCTGTGCTGTGCTGTGCTGTCTGCTGGAGCAGAGCAGAGGTGGCCCCACCCCTCTGTTCTCTAGCTGGAGCAGTGACGACTGGCTGACAAGGGGGTGGGTGTGCTGGGGACGCAGCTCAGTCTGCCTGGTAGAGGCAGAGCAGTCTCTGCCAAACTTTTCCCCACTGGAGTGGAGGGGCAGGGGTGTTGGACAACAGGCTCAGGCAGATGGAGATTAAACCCCCTCTTCCCTCTCCCACTGGTAGGGACCCCAGCCAGGGTCTGCCCAGGCTTTCCCCCCTACTCATGGCCCAGCATTGCCTGGGACTCCCAGAGCCCCGCTCCCAGCCACAGGGTGATCCCGCTACACCTTCCCAGCTGCCAAGGCTGGAGTTACATTTGGGGCAGTCCAGGAGCAAAGACCAGAAACAGCCCCAAGTCCAGGTGGGGACATGCACAGAGATTGAGGTAGTGAAGGCTCCATCCTGGACGTGAGCCCCACTGAGCAGAAGGACTCAAGCTGGGGGAGACGGGTGGGGTGGAGCTTGAGTGTGTCTGTGCTATCCTGGGGTAGAGCCAAGCCAAGCATGCAGCTGGGGGAGCGACTCCTGCCCAGCAGCACCTTCTACCCAGTGGATAGTGGCGCCCGGGCTGGTCCCGGCACCCACAGTGGTGCGCACAGTGTGGGCTCACCCCCTCAGCTTTGAGCACTATTACCTGTATCCCCTGGGCCACTGGGTGCCAAGCTAGGCATGCTCTGCTCACTCTACCCCTACTCAGCTGCAGTGGCACAGCATAGCCCTGTGTACCAGGTGCCAGACACAGGCACCCCTATGGCTTCCCTGCCATTGCCACTGCCACCACCACTGTCTGGTCACCTGGTGGCCAACAGTTCGGCAGTGTGGGCGGCACCTACCAGTATGGCCAGGGCATGACCCCTTGATGGTGGTTGCAGTGGGGAAGCTGTAGGGGTACAGCCTGGTGCCTGGTACACAGAGCCATGCTGCACCACCACCACCATAGTTGGGGAAAGAGTGAGCAGGGAGCACTCAGCTTGGCACCCTGTGGACTGGGGAATGCAGGTAATAGTTCTCAGGGCTGAGGTGGCAAGTCTGCACTGTGCATGCTGCTGTGGGGGCTGGGGCTGCCTGGACGCCACTCTACACTGGGTAGAAGGGGCCACCAGGCAGAAGTTCCTCCCCCAGCTGTGTGCTCAGCTTGGCTTGGTTCTGCCCTGGGCTAGCACAGACACACTTGAGCCCCTTCCCTTCCCCTTTCCCTAGCCTGGGTCCCTCTGCTGAGTGGGGCTCACATCCCAGCTCATGTCCTGGATGTAGCCACCACCCCAGCCACATCCTGGCTCACATCCAGGATGTAGCTGCCACCCATGTGATCCTTCTGTGCATGTCCCCACCTGGGGCCATTTTGCTCTCCTCCCTCCCCCCAATCTGGCCTTTGCTCCTGGGTTGCCCCAAGCAAAACCCTGATGGCTGGAAAGGCACAGTGGGATCATCTCCTGGCTGGGAGGGGGTCTCTGGAGGGTCGCAGGCCATGCTGAGCCACAAGCAGGGGGAAAAGCTAGGCAGACCCCAGCTGGGGTCCCTGAAAGCCAGAGTGGGGGTTTAAACCCCTCCCCAGTTATAATCAGCCTGCTGGGGCTTAGTCACCCCCCACCCCTCCCAGCACAGCTTCCCTCCAGCCTGAAGGGAAGAGAGTGCTCACTCTACACCCCTCAGCTTCTAGCCTGAGCTACTGCAAGCATGTGCCTGCATTTCTGGAATAAAAAGTGAATGTCTATTCACTTGCTTGTCGGTTCAATCTATGCAGGTTAGCCTAACCTGCAAAGGATGAATCAATTCAGGCTCAGGCTTTTTGAATATCTGTACTTAGCCCTACTGTCTTAGTAGAGGAGCCTGCTGGGTAGGGGTAGAAGAGAGAGAATCTGCAGAGGATTTCTTCAGAGAGGCTGCTCCTGCCTCTGAAGGCAGCCTCCCACCAGCTTTCGTGAAGGGGAAAAACAAGGAAAGAACTCCAAGGGATAGCAAAAGGAAAACAGAAAGAGGAAGAGCAAAGGAAAGAACAGAGGAGCCAGAAGGGGGGGTAAGGTAAAGGACATCCCCACTAACTTTTTATTGTGCTATAATGTACAAAATGTGGGTCCATTTATATGGTTCTTGCTTATGTTCTATTTGTTTGGATTGCAGCTATTTATATATTTTGATTTATGTAAAAGACAAGCAAGACACAACAGTAACTATTGTAATGAGTAGACACAAACAAGTCTGCTTCCATGATAGCTGAACAGGATGTCGTGGCTGGGTCAGAAGCATTTAGGACACTGTGCTGGTAAACAACCTTTTATATTTTTCATTGCTGGCACCACCAATGTTCATTCTTTTTTCCTGAAAGGTGACTTGCCAGAACTTAAATAAGAGGTCAGTAAGTGTTTCTTTACTTCTGAGTACAAATTAGCCATTCTAATAAATGCAATTAGTGATTAACATTCCTTTTTGCTTTTAGGAGGGTGTGTTGGGGATGAGGGGAGGAAGAGTGTACAACTGTTTATAATTGTTTTTTCAAAAGTTAAGTGTTTTTTAACAAGTTTGGTATCCAGCAGTCATTTCCAGAAACCGACTTCCTTGCTACAAATCTTGCCTGGACCTCAGCCATGCTCCTTTCCTACTGCTCTTCCACTCTTCCGAAACCATCTCGCTCTTTCTCCACTTCCTCTTCCCTTGTTGCAAATTGCATTGGTACAAGAGGAAAGCTCTGCCCCCTTAAAGACTATGTACAATTCCATCCTGTTTACTTCAGTTACAGCTGACCTCCTGGTCAAAGCTACAAAGCTGCACCATTTTTTCACAATAAATTACAGCATCATGAAACAATGAAACTAGAGCTGAAATGTTTACCTTCCATATGAAAGGATATAAGGGCAGACTAGGAAAAGCAATGCAGCAGTATTAACTAATTAATTGTCACAACACCTCTAGAAGGTAAGCAAATAAGATTTACTAAGACAAACTTGAGAAAGCAGAAGCATCTTACATCCTGAAAATATATTGTTTAGTTTCACTCTGCTTACACTCAGATGGTAAAAATAATGACGTTTATATCCTCCCAATCTTTTTGCACCTGTTTATATTCAAAAATTAAAAAAAACCTTTGGTCACTTCAGTTATTTTGGTCACCCTGAATTTACTAAACAAGAGCTTTATCTCTGTTGGTCAGATAGCCTACTTTCAGAGCAGAAGAGCAAGAGCAACATCCCTATAGCATAAAGAAAACCACTGAAAAAATTACTAGCTGTGTTTCCTTTTAAGCTTCTAGGTGTGGTGGGAGAAACCTCCCTAAGGTCCGTTGTCTAGCTGTAATTTGATTGACAGACAACGCGGGTAAAGAAAGACAGCTGTTTATTTGCTCGAGCAAAGACCATAAAGCCAGCAAAAGGCAAAATGGCCCCCCCTCAAGGGTGAGGCGATCTTTTATACTTCTTACAACAAAGCAAGACTATATGGTTAACAAAAAGCAATACTTGGGGCGGTGCTCTACAAATCTTTGTAACAGCATATTTCTATTAAGCTGAACTAGCACTTTTTAAAAGCTAAAAGTTAAGTAACAGTAACATTATGTTAGCAAAACCTTACACAGTAGAAGATACTTTTCAAGGACACAACCAGTAAGATCAAAACAATGGTTTCTCTGTCTTATCTTACTTCTTGCTGTAGCTGATTTTTTTTAGCACACAGACACAGATTCACTTTTTAACTCAGAAAATGCTTGGTGCAGTTAAAATGATTACTTGACACAAGCAAAGGCCTAGCTATCATTCTGCCTTGTGGTCAGCTGCATTGCTAGGCCACAGGTCATGCCTTGTATTCAGCTGTAAAGCTAACACTTCTTAACAATCCAAATTATTGTAAACCTAACAGTATGCTTTCAGAAAACTATTCTATTTCAGGGTAATGACAAACCTGCGCACTACAACTCCCCACTTTGTTCCAATTTTTCAGAGGAAATTTTGGAACACACTTTTAGGTATTCAACTTTTTGTGGGGTTAGGTTTTGATGATTGATGCTGGATATTTGTACAAACTGACCATACATTTTTACTTGCCTTTGCATAAACTGTTGTCCTAGAGAGCATAGACACTGAAAACAGCACAACAGGCAGATTATAGTTATAACAATTCCAATTAAGCTTAATACAAAAGGTCTAAGCCATCCTGTAAGGGAAGGCAACCAATTTGTGAGCCAACTAAGAGATGTATCTTTGGGGATTTTTGCTATATCTTCGGCTTTTTGGATATGGACAGCTGCATCATTGAGGTGGGTTTGTACTATTGTAAAAGAACTGTTAACCCAAACGCAACATTCTGGTCCGATAACTGCGCAAGCTCCCCCTTGAGCAGTGAGGAGAAAATCAAGGGCTATACGGTTTTGAATTACCATTTGTCTGAGTTCTTCTTGGGTGTTAGCCAAGGCAGCAACGGCCTTTGAGAGTTCCTTGTGACCTTCACTGAATTCATGAGCCATGATTTCTATCACAGCTTGTAGGCGAAGTGTAAATCTTCCA
The DNA here is from genome assembly GCF_030867095.1 of Alligator mississippiensis. Lineage (NCBI taxonomy): Eukaryota > Metazoa > Chordata > Crocodylia > Alligatoridae > Alligator > Alligator mississippiensis. The sequence continues at coordinate 47,374,334 of NC_081824.1, forward strand.
AGACAAGCAGTGCCTACTCCTGGGAGTATACCTGCTAAAGAACACCCGACTAACACTCCTTTGGTAAGCGGAGTTTTTTGATATTTATCTACTATATCACGGCTTTCTTGCAAATCCCTTTTGTTTTGCCACCTGCCCCGTGGAAGGTGCGTGGCAAAGGACGTAGAGGGTTTTAGCATTGCCGGATAGCAAATACCTTTTCCTTTGGCAGGGATTTTATGGTAGGCGTGGGAGCCACAGACCCAGTATTGTCCTTTTAAAGCAGCGAGGTTTGAATACTTAGGAGGTATTCGGCCCCCGTTTCCTAACCCTAGCACCCTGCGCTCACCCTTTGATTTAAAGGAAGGATTTGCAGTTCCATTGAAGAAGCATTGTCCCCGGGAGGTATCAGTGTACAAACAATACCACAAGGTATTATTTAAAGAGGAGATGGGGGTGCAGTTAGGATTAGTGCCCTTGGTTAAATTTTTGCTGCTGTAGAAATCATTGTAAGAGCTGCAATAGGTAGGAGTTGCTGTGTTATTATTACGCCAGTCTCCTCCACTAGAACTAGTAAAATAGTGGTGACATATGCTTGTGCCTAAATTAATGCAGTCTGATACTGAGCAGTTTACATAGAAACACCAATCTCCAACAACAGGCTTTACTAAAAGGAACTCCTGCTGATTTTGGTCCCAAGCTTGGTTATTAGAGGGGTTTAAAAGTGACTCGATGGGGCCCAAGGGGATGGGAGTTATAGGCATGCCTCCTTGAGTGTGGAGAGGAAAATGACTGCACACCCAACAATCACTTTGGTTTTCTGCTTTAGCGGCTCTCTCAACGTATTGGAGGTATATATTATTATCAGAGATGTGGGCAACATTAGGTTTAAGAGTAGTCTTAGCCTGAGGAGACTCTGCAAATTGTCTGAAAACTGGGTGGCTAGGCTTTACACAATATTCTGTTCCATAAATAAATACCCGAACTTCTGCTGAACTACAGCAATGTGAGGGAGGATACCAATGGGCAATGTTGACCTTCCTGTCTATATCAGAGAGTTCGACTGAATCGCTTATCCAGACAGGAAAACCTCGGGCACCAGGATTAGCACATCTGCAGCAACTGGCAGCTATAGCCGACCCCTGTGAGAGACTTATTTCTCCAGGAAAGAGAAAGATTAGAAATAACATAGTTATAAAAACCATATTATAACCAAAATCAGCACAAACAGTATGCACAACCCTGCAGCTCCAATAACTGATCTTCCGGGATATGTTATAGTCTCAAAGTGCTCGGTTTTAGCTGATCCAAAAGTGTCTAGAGGATGCAGTACTTGGAGTTCGGTGTTTTCTGGGCTGGGCAGGACCCCAAAAGGGTGACAGTTCATTAGTGGACCTTGGTTAGTTTGAGTTTTATATTATCTAACGGGCTGCAGGTCCAGGAGGTGTTTGTTTTTATTTTTTCGTCTGCTTCTGGCTCACCCTTGTCACGGTCAGGTGGGCGTGCGGTGCTCCCACGAAGTCCGCAGTTGTTTTCTTCTGGCTTCCCCTTTTCCAGGTCAGGGAAGCTTGCGTTGGAGCCGATCCTGAGCTCTGGTGAAACTTCTGTCTTCTTTGTACGAGTATAATGAATCCAGTTGTTCTTCTCTGCTACTTTTACAGCGGTGTGGGAGGTGAGGAGGACTTGATACGGTCATTGTCACTTAGGTTTAAGGGGAGACCGTTTTTAAGTTTTTATATACACCCAGTCTCCAGGCTGGATGTGATGTGCTGGGACATTGGCAGGGAGGGGTTGGCTTAAAGCAGCATACCTATGGAGAGATTTTAACTGAGACTGTAGAGATAAAATATAGGAGGTGAGTCCTTCATCGCCTTAAAGAGAAGAAGTGTGAGCCGGTAATAAGGGGAAATGTTGGGGAACAGGGTGTTCAAACAGCAGCTCGTAAGGGCTGAGCTTTAGTTTTCTCCTGGGGGTAGTTCTGATGGACATAAGAGCCAGTGGGAGAGTTTTAGTCCATTTTAACCCGCTCTCAGCACATAGCTTTCCAATTTTTTGTTTCAGGGTTTGATTCATTCTCTCTACTTGTCCTGAGCTTTCTGGGTGCCAAGGGGTATGGAATTTCCATTCTATTCCTAGGCAGCTGGCCAGTGTTTTGTTTATGTCAGCAGTAAAATGTGAACCTTGATTGCTTTCAATGATACGTGGAGGACCAAACCTGGGTATAATTTCATTAAGAAGTATTTTTACTACTTGTTGTGCTGTAGCTCTTCTGGTGGGGAAAGCTTCTACCCACCCCGTGAGTTGGTCAACAATTACTAGGAGGTTTTTGTACCCATTGTCTTTAGGCATATCAGCAAAATTTATTTGTAGTCTTTCAAAGGGAGTATAAGCCCAGGGGCGGGCCCCAGGGGGTCCTGATTTTTCTCCCTTGATATTAAACTTTTTTGCATATACTGCAGTGTTCTAAAAGCCTTTTTGCTTCCTGGTAGACTTCGGGTGCGTAGAACAGCCTGTTAGTGATAGTGGCAAGTTTTTCACAACCTAAATGCTCGCTTTGATGGAGTTGTTGCAGATAGGGTCTAAGAGCTGCTTTAGGTAACACTATCCTTTCATCTGGCAATTGCCATATTCCGTCTTTTTCACAGGTGGCTCCTGCCGCTTTCCATCTCTGTTGTTCTAAAGGTGGTGCAGACTCGTACATTTTTGGCTCTAGCAATATTCCCAAATATGCCTTTGACTGGGGAATTTGAGCTTGGAAGGCTAGGGCGGATAGTGGTTGTAAGGCTGCTGTTTGAGCTGCAGCATCGGCCAGGGCATTGCCTTTTGAGACTTGATCTCCCTTTTTGGTATGAGCTGGGCAATGCATTACCGCTAATGTTTTTGGCAACATTATAGCTTGTAGGAGATCATTAACTTGTTTAGCATTTGATATTTTAGTTCCAGAAGCTGTCATAAATCCTCTCTGTTTCCACAATTGTCCAGTGGCATGACAGATTACAAAGGCATACTTAGAATCAGTTCAAATATTTACAGAGTGGCCCGATGCTAATTGACAAGCTCGTGTAAGGGCAGTAAGTTCAGCCGCCTGCGAGCTCAACTGCCCAGGCAGTGGTTCAGCTTCAAGTACTTCAAATGGAGTTACTACTGCATAACCCATTTTTCTAACTCCATTTACTAATTTTGAAGAGCCATCTACAAAAAAAATCAAGTCAGGGTTGTCTAAGGGTAGGTCACTAAGATCTACCCTGGGTTTGTCTGAAAATGCTGCAACTTGAAGGCAATCGTGGGAGTCTGGTTCCCCGTCACTGGGTAGAGGTAATAGAGTAGCCAGATTCAGGGTATTGCATCTCTCTATGACCAGATTTGTAGCCATTAAAAGTGTGGTTTCATACTTGTTCATTCTCTGATGAGAAAAATGTTGAGTATTTTTCTGGAGTAGAAGTAGGGCAACTGCATGTGGAGCCTTTAGGATAAGGGGATATCCGAGGACTAATTCCTGGGCTTTCTCGACTATGGTTGCAGCTGCTGCCACTGCACGAAGGCAGCCTACTCCCCCTTTTGCCACTGGATCTAATTGTGCAGAGAAGTAAGCTGCGGGCAGCTTTATGATCTCAAAAGACTGGCTCTTCTGCATCTTTTGTTTTTTTGTTTTTTTTCTTCCTTTTTTCTTTTTTTTTTTTTTTTATTAAAAGTTTTAGTAGCAATGGCTAAGATTTCTGCCATGGATTTGCCCTCAACACCCTCAGTGTTATGTTGAAGCTTTTTTCTAATATCTTCGCTAGCCTGACTTATGAACACAAGTCTTAACACAGGCAAAGTGGCAGGTGTCTCGGGGTTCATGTTTCCATACTGACGTATAGCTTTACAGAGTTTTTCAAAATAGTCTGAAGGGTGTTCTTCGGGACCCTGAACAGTAGCTGTCACTTTGGACCAGTTTGTAGTTTTATCTCCTGCTTTCTTTAATCCTTCTAAAATGCTGTCTTTCAGCATTTGTATTGAATTTTGCCCCCTTTCCTGATTGTAATTCCAATTCGGATTTTGCCTGGGCATGCCATTAGGCATGGGGTGGTTTTCATGGGGCTGATCGGCTAGAAATTGGTCAGCATGGCGTAGTACTTGAGTCTTCTCGTTCGTAGTTAAGACGCTTTCGAGAAGCTGCATGACATCTGACCAGGAGGGGTTATGAGTCATGAAAATGGTTTTGAAGCGTTTTAGAACTACTTCGGGATCATCTCTGAGCCTGGGGGTGTTTTCTTGCCAGTTTAAGAGGTCTGTGGTGGAGAACGGAGCGTGTGTCCAGTGATTGATAACTTCTCCACCCTCGCCAGGCACAGGGTATTCTCTTAGAGGTAACTGAAGTGCAGGCTTAGACAATTTTTGACGAGTGCGATTTGAAATCGGAGTGGAACTGGAATCTGGAGAGGGATCTCTGGGCCCATCTCCAGATCCGGGACTCGGGGATTCCGAGAGAGACAATCGAGGTGATGCCTCCCAAAGACTTCCCAGTCCCTCGGCCGGCCCAGGGGCAATTTTTGGGGGTTCAAACATTTGGGGTGGTATCAATGGTAGGTTAGGGGGCCTAGGCATGGGTCTGTAATCATCTTCTGAATATGACAGTGGTGCAGCAGGTTTTGGATATAGAAGGGGAGCTAACAGATTTGGAAAAGGTGCAGGGGTCTAGGAAGTTAAAGGTTTTAATTGCTTGCTAGCAACGTTGTCCCATAAATACCAATAACTAATTTGGCCAGGGCGGAGGTCCTCCAAGATCTTTCGTAAGGCAGCCAGACGATTTAGGTCAAATGATCCATTTTCTGGCCATTGTCTTCCCAAATCTAACTGAGACGTATGAGACGTCTAATTAATTAAACAGAGTTCTGCCATACGAGACTTAGACAGTTCCGCCCGTCCCTCCAAATGTTTCCAATTCTTAATCATAAAATCAAGGGGTGAATCAGGAATAACTTTCCCTAGACCGGAACCCATGATTATATCCAAGCACAAGCAGTCTTATTTCCCTAAGTTCTACCTGCCTAGAAGCTGTTTTGTCCACGTACAACAACCGGAGTTCTCGGACCCCACTGGCTTTCTCCGTGAGGAGGGGCGTCTTGAGTCCGAGACCCTAGTCATTGGCCGTTATAATAGCATTTCTACCTTATATCTGTGTCTTTTGCCTTTCGGCGAGGCTGCTGGCTCTATCAGCGTTTAGATCAGCAGACAGATACCCTCAAAGACTGCTTCCAGAGACCTCTAGAGGTAAAACCAGAAAACCAGAAACCAGATAGAAACCAAAAACATACCTGACCTGAGGTACTCGCCGGTACCGTTCCTTTACCCGACTTGAGGATCCCGCCTTATTGGTCCTGAGGGGACCATCCACCTCCCAAGACTGACCCAATAGGTGAACTCACCTGGTGCGCGCTGGGGTGTCAGGGGGTGGAAGTCTCTAAAGGCTCCAAGCTAGACGTGTCCCATCTGGGGTGCCAAATTGTGGTGGGAGAAACCTCCCTAAGGTCCGTTGTCTAGCTGTAATTTGATTGACAGACAACGCGGGTAAAGAAAGACAGCTGTTTATTTGCTCGAGCAAAGACCATAAAGCCAGCAAAAGGCAAAATGGCCCCCCCTCAAGGGTGAGGCGATCTTTTATACGTCTTACAACAAAGCAAGACTGTATGGTTAACAAAAAGCAATACTTGGGGCGGTGCTCTACAAATCTTTGTAACAGCATATTTCTATTAAGCTGAACTAGCACTTTTTAAAAGCTAAAAGTTAAGTAACAGTAACATTATGTTAGCAAAACCTTACACAGTAGAAGATACTTTTCAAGGACACAACCAGTAAGATCAAAACAATGGTTTCTCTGTCTTATCTTACTTCTTGCTGTAGCTGATTTTTTTTAGCACACAGAAACAGATTCACTTTTTAACTCAGAAAATGCTTGGTGCAGTTAAAACGATTACTTGACACAAGCAAAGGCCTAGCTATCATTCTGCCTTGTGGTCAGCTGCATTGCTAGGCCACAGGTCATGCCTTGTATTCAGCTGTAAAGCTAATACTTCTTAATAATCCAAATTATTGTAAACCTAACAGTATGCTTTCAGAAAACTATTCTATTTCAGGGTAATGACAAACCTGCGCACTACATAGGTGACTTTCTAAATTCAATCTAGATTGAAAAGTTATGTAAGAATGGCTAAAAAATGAAGGAACTAGTTTCCCTGAAGCATTTTGTAGTTGATTTGCCTCTAAGATAAATGACACTCCTCATTTTCTCTTTGTACCAGAAGCAGCCATCAGTTTTGATTTATGTAAAGATGAGCTTCTGCATTGCTTCTTTTTGTGATGTTGTAGATTTAATTTAATTTGCAAAACTTAATTTAGTTGTTCTAAAGCTTACTGGGAGAATTACTATGATTATTCTGTTCCTTCTTTTTTTGGAGATGGAACCGTTTACCAATCAGGCAAAATCTTTTGCAGTGGTAATAACCTACAGAAGGGGTTCATATTTCGGGGGGTTGTAGCCCTTGTAGGTAAATCATAGGCAAATCCAGGAATAGGTATATGATTCTCCACTCTTTCCTTATGGCTGAATGTGAGGGAAGTCCTGATTTTTTTTCTTTTATAAGATGGGGGTGAGAAAATGGTGAGAACCACTAAGTTGTAATGAAAGGGCTACTGTATTACATATCGTTACTAAACCATCTGCTACATACCATCTACTGAAAAGAAATGACACACAGAATTCTCAGCCCTAATTGGTAATAGATGATTGAGTCCAAATAACAGAAAACGACTTCTGAAGAAGGTGTTATATTTTATCACTGCTGTTGCCACAAAATCTTAAGTGAATACTGAGATTTGATTTTGAGAATCATAACATCATAGTCAGAGATATGATTATCATAGGGCACTTGTACACATAACAAAAACTGCCCACTTGTGGTTTAACTGTGTCATGGTATACACATGCAGGGGTTTTTTACAATATAAATGAGTTTGTTACATTGCAAACTAAACCACATCTGCATGTAGTTTGGTTTGCAATATAGCTATTTGTAACTTTGCAGTCTTTTGACAGCTTGCCCCTCCCCTCTCCACTTGAGAGGCGGGCTGAAGGCAGAAGTGGTGAGGGGCTTGATCCTTTTTCTTTTTTTTTCCACAGAGACTACACACATCTCCTGCAGCTGGGGGTCAAGCTGCCGGCAGGCCAAGTGGCCCCTGAGCTGTGGCGGGCCCCGGTCCTTCTCTCTGTGCCAGCGCTGCTCCCTGAGGCTGCCCGGGCAGGCTGCTAGCTGGCTAGATGCTGCCTCAGCTTGGGCTCAGGGAACAGTTGGATTGGGCTGGGTGCTGCTTCCAAGCTGCACCCAGCACCCACCCGCTAGCCACATGCCCAGATATCCCTGGGAGGCACTGCCACTGCAGAGAAAAGAACTGGGGCCTCCTGCAGCTCAAGGCCTGCCAGCAGCCAGGGTGGATTGATTCAAATCAATCTATTTTAAATCACTAATTTAAGCCACAAAGAAAAACCCTGATTTAAATCATTGATTTAAATCAAGTTTCCCACTGATACTTCTTCACATATTTCTTAAACAATGGCACAAATCTGATCACTAAAACCTGTTAATTTACAACTCAATGCAGCATTTTACAACATCTGTCCTTAAACTCTTTTTTTTTTAATTTTCGAATTTTATTAACTCTAACAGACAAGTCATCACAACACTAAATGTACGCTGTCCTTAAAACTTTTACAACTAGATCTCATTTTCCCCACTTCTTATTCATAGACTGAAACAGAAATATGAGTTTTCCTGCTTTTTCAACTCCTGGTCGATTTCCTAGCTTTGAGTGAATATCAAATGATGAAAATATTCTCTCTGTACCTGCAGAGGAAGCTACTGCTGTGAAAAGTTGACTTAGCAACTGAAGGAGCTCTGTTTCAAGGTGCTTGGCTAATAGTTTCCACCAATTCAGGGGAGTGACTTTGTTCGAAACATCATCAGTAAACATGTACTGTTTAAATGGTTCCCTGCCAGCCCTGAAATTTATTATGACTGGCATAACTGAGGAGTGATTTTGAGATGCTCCTGCCACGGCAGCAGCATCTTCAGAAGTTAGGCATCTACCTTTATATCTGGGGTTGAAAATGTTCTCAAGAAAATGAGGTGGAGTTAGTGCTTGATCCATTCACTTCTTTATTGCCTGCAGTTTAACGTTCTGGTTAGGTATTTCTTTCTCCAGTGTCTCTTGAAGTGCCTTCCAAATTTCAACAGCACGAGCAATGCAGCAACAATCTCTCTGAAGTTAAAGGATATAGATATAGGCTTTAGTGTACTGAGCATATCCTCTACATTCCTCTTTAGTCCAATGTTAGATACTTTGGATGAAATACTTTAATCTATTTTATCACAGTTTTCTTCACAAATTTTTATGAGAATAGGCCAGTTCTTAAATTGTTCAAAACCATCAATCACAGAATTCCATCGAGCATCTTGAGAGAGAATTAGTTTGGATCCTCCTGCTCTCTTCAGTGAAGCTGAAGCAAAATGGTTATTATGGAAGTATTTTGCGACTTCAACAACATTTTTTTTTATTCCTGGAGAAGTACTTAAGTCTTTGGCTAAAAGATGCATTAAATGGGCACTGCAGCCGTATGTTATTAAGGAGCATCCTTCTGTTTCTTCTTCTACGTATCTTCTCATCTTTGCCGTGTTTGCAGCATTGTCTGAGACAAAACTGCACACGTGACAGTTGAATTTTTGTTCACGGTTTATTACAGCTTTCACTGCCACGTCTCTTAAATATTCTGCTGTGTGGGCATTTCCCAGTGGATCTATTGTTACTGAAAGATATGCAACCCCATCTTCTGTTGTCACACAGGCACATATTACTGGATCATTGTGTACATTGCTCCACACATCAAGGCTTAAACTGGCAAATTGCCCCTCAGTATTTCTTGCACACTGTTCAAGTTCCTTCTCATACACTGTATCTAGCAACCTTCCACCAATGTCTGCTCTACCAGGTGGATTGTAGCCTGGTCGTAAGGACTCGACCATGTCAACGCAGTGCTTATTGTTAACAATGGAAAAAGGAGAATTTTTGACGTAAGTGAACCGAGCAATCTTTTCATCTATGGTGTCTTGTTGGTATTTGCTGGTCCTTACTACAAACCCATCCATGGTGGTGGTTTTACTGGATGATTTAAATCTTTTGCTTGCTATTGATACTTTGTTGTCTGAAATACGTTTAGTTGCAGCACTACTGCTAAAAGTACGAACGGATGACTCTGAAGTTGTTGCAGATAGACAGTCAAAGTCTCTTATGCTTAAATGGGATCCTGAAACAAAAATGATTTTTGAATAGTCATTCTTCTGAGTACTTCTCACTCTATTGTTCAGTTAATCATTTACATTTCTTTCAGCAAGGCTTCATATCAGATTCCAAATTAGCAAAAAAGCTAAAACTGACAGTACTTAGAGTGCACTTAATTTTGAAGTAAGCCCCATTGAACTCACTGGCACTTCTGTTTTTTGAGAAAACACGTATGGGATGGGGATCCCTTAGGAAAGCTGAGTTATGCTGAAGTAAAATAGGGAATGGATTTATGGCATCACCATTATGGTCTGGGGCCATGATGTTCCAAAATAAGGGGCATGCATTATATAATATAAAATAAGAAAATGACACCCAGTGGCAACTGGCAACTCTAGATTTCTTTTACTGCAACTTCCTGTACCGTAAACTTGGGTGATAGATTCTAAATCTAGTTAACTAATTAAACAAGCTATAAGTATTAGCTAAACTAAACTTTTTTTTCTAGCAACATCCAACATAGCAAATAGCTTGGGAACTTACTTGTTAACTCACACTTACACTAAAAGGTGTAGAGAGAGTCTTGAAGAATGATGCTTTGCAAAGTGAATTATTTAATTTACTGACCAGTTGATCCACATTGTTCTTCAGACATATCTACATCTTCATCCACATCATTTTCTCCCAATAGGCAGTTTTCATTATGATGTTTCATTCTTGCAGCTAGGCCCTGCATCTCCTTCTTGCACTGCTTACACTTGACATGTTTTCCCTTTTTACCCAGGGAAGGAATTTCTTCAAATATTCCCAGATAGGGTCTCTCTTACACCCAGAAGCCATGACCATTTTTCTGTGGCAAAAGTGTGGGGGAATATAGGAAGCTGTGTGTGTACTACTGAATAATGTCTTCCCTTTTTTTTTCCAGTCCACTCCACTGCTCCTTTCTACTCTGCCTCTGTCCTTTCCTATATTGTCTCTCTGTCTTTAACACAGGGTCTTAGCTAACTCCTCTGCCTTGCTTGGCCCAGCTCCACCACTGCATAAGCACAAAACAACAACAATCCTATCCATCCTGGGTCTTTGCATGTGTGACTTTAGTTTGCTGAGAAACAGAAACTGAAAGCCCAGAACTTCCAAGCAACAAGAGCTGGACAGACAGACTAGAGCCATTTTCATGGGATGAAAAACTGAATGAATGCCTGTGTTTGATTGGTAGTTAACTCAATGTGTGTTACTGTGACAGAGCCATTAATTCCCTTTTATGAGAGTGTAAGTGTAGGTTTAGCATGTTTGTGATGAGATTTAATTGTAACTGTTACTTTTTAAATGAAAGAGAAATTTAGTATTTTAATGATGATTTTTTTAAATAAAAAAATCTGATTTAAATAAAAAATCCAGTTTTAAATTTAAAAAAATCATTGATTTTTATCCACTCTGCCAGCAGCGCACCCCCCAGCCACAGGAGAGGTGTAGGCAGCCTTTGCAACAACAACAAAAAAGAATCGGCCCCTCACTGGTTTTTTTATTTTTTCAGCAGAGCCTGCCTGTGTGAGCTGCTGCAGGCAGCGCAGCTCCTGAGCTGTGGGGGGCCCCCAGTACTTCCCTCAGCGGTGGTGGCACCCCCTGGGGCTGCCCAGGTGGGGTGCTAGTGAGCAGGGGGGCTGCCCCAGCTCAGAGGCAGCACCCTGCTGGATCCAACTGTTCCCTGGGCCCAACCGCTGGAAGCCCACAGGCACTGCTCCCCAGGGAGGCTTGGGGATGAGTTGCATTCAGCAGAGTGGTACCCCAGAGTTGGGGCAGCGCCCAGCTCGTTTGCACCCTGCCCGGATAGCCCCAGGGGGTGCCACCACTGTGGAGGGAAGGACCAGGGCCCCTCACAACTCAGGGGCTGCATGGCCTGCTGATAGCTCACGTGGGTAGGCTCTGCCAGAAAAAAAAAAGAGCAAGGGGCCTGATCCTTTTTTTCTTTTATTTTTTCATGGAGCCTGGCTGTAACAGTATGTATCTCAGAGGCAAAACCAGTGGCAGCAGAAAGGAGGAGTCTGAAGGAGGAACAGGAAGTGAGGGGGAGGAGACAGGAAAAACAAGAGAGCTAGGGAGGCTGGGGGAGAACAGTCGGCCCTGTAACAGCTCTGTAAGAAACTGTTATAATAAAGACACTGTTTATATTAAGTAGGGAGTTGTTCCTTGATTACCTATACAGGGTCATATGAAACACTGCCCACTTGTCCCACAGCCAGGGGGGATGAGCTGCTGATGGGCCCTGAGCTGCAGGGAGCACTGGTTCTTCCCTCTGCGGTGGTGACAACACCCCCCGGGGCTACCTGGGCTGGTGACTAGCAGGTGGGTGTTGCCCCAGCTTGGAGGCAGCACCCATCCCAATCCAACCCTTGCCTGAGCCTGAGCTGGGTAGCATTTGGCCTGCTAGCAGCCCACCTGGGCGGCCCCAGGAGGCACTGACACTGCGGAGGGAAGGACTAAGGCCCCCTGCAGCTCAGGGGCTGCTCAGCCTGCTGGCAGCTCATCCCCAGCTGTGAGAGATGCGGGCAGGCTCTGCAAAAAAGAAAAAGAAATGGTTCGGGGCTCTCGCCATAACAGTGATAGAAGCCTCTACATTGAAACAGTGGGTTTTTAATCATCACAGTTAAAAAGCCAGCATTTCAATTTGGGGGACTAAACCCCCAACATGTGTACAAGCATCCATAATTAAAAACAGATTTGTTAAAATTTTGGAAAGCATGCCAGTAAAATGCCAGGAACCTTACCATGCTTCTAAAATGGTAAATATGCTAGATCAGATTCAAATTTCCCCCTTTCCTGGGTCTTGCTTTAATGTTAACTTTGAGCACAAAATATTAACCTCACCTTAAGGTATATCCTGAGTTTTGCTGTTCCTGTTTTGTTTTATTTTATTTCCTTATGGAGGGTTCCTTCTGCCTTTCCCTCAGCCTCAGACACTGAAATCCTTTTATAATCCTGTGTCAGAGGGTTATAAGACTCCCTTGTTCCAAAAGCAGGAAGAGTAGACAAGCCCTATACAACCATGCACACTGTGAGAACATCAATTCTTTTACACGTGCATCTTTTAAGATCCTTTTGGTGCGTGCCTCCGGTGGCTGGGGGGGCATGGTGGCAGCGGGAGTGCGACAGCAGTGGCAGGAGCCCACCGGCGGTAAGCAGGGGAACTCCCATAGCCGCTGTCAGCGCTGTCGGCAGTGGGGGGTGGGGGGGCGGCGAGCACCAACCAAGAGTCAGCGACCACCCATAGGTGCCGCCGGCAGCGTTGGCAGTGGTCAGTGGGAACCATGGACTGCCTGCAGACGCCACTGGTGGTGTTGGCGGTGTCAGCGGTACGGTGGCGAGTGGTGACCACCCGCAGGCACCACCAACACTGTCAGCAGTGCCTTTTTGCAGGGGGTGCACTGCCATGCTCAGGGGGTGCACATGCACACTTGTGCACCCCCTATGCATCACCCCTGCTTTTGGCAAGGAACATATAAAATATTTTTGTTGTACCAAATATAATACACATTTTTCACAGTAACATATTCACTTGCTAGTTGTTTGATACAATTTTACGGCTGCCTGCATGTCTTATATAAAAGTGTAAAAGACTAAATTGTTTTGTTTCAGCATTCCAACATGGTTATGATTACTGGATTTAGGCCTATTTTTTGCAAAAAGTGACTACTGAATTGAGTGCCCAACTAGAGATATGTCAAAGCACCTGATTCCAGAAGACATGCTCAGTATTTTCAAAGAATTCCAAACTAGAAACCCAAAAATTAAGGCTCCCAAAATCACTAATCATTTTTGGCATGTTCTAAGTCAGAAGGGCTTGATCACTAACCACATCTGGCCTGCAAGTTTCCCCACATATCTGTGGGGAGCCCCATAAGCCATGGCCCTATGTACCAGATTGGGCATGCAGGGTGGTACAGGGTCTGATCCCATTGCATGGGGGCTGGGAGGAGGCAGCATGGGGCCCCCAGGCCTAATCGCAGCTGGGCAGAGGCAGCACAGGGCCCCAGAGCCTGGCCCTGGCTGGTCAGGGGTAGCACAGGGACCCCCAAGTCTGAGTCTGGCTGAGCAGAGGTGGTGCGGGGCCCCAGATCCCAGCCTGGGACTCAATTCCGGTACACAGGGGCCGCACAGGACCTAGTCCAGCTTGTGGACTGGTGCCAAGCCATTCATCTGGCCCACAGGGTCAAAACTGTTCCAAGCAAAAGCATAAGTCTCCAATCTTGCAAAAAAATAATGTCTGTGCTTATCTCTGCATACTGTGAATTATCATGTTGAAGTCAATGGACTTTGACTGTTAGAGGATGATCAGTCTAGGTAACTAAGTTGAAAATTTCAACTGTAGCAATTAACAGAAAGTTTCTAAAATGTGTTGATGTTCATTTGTGTATGTTGCTGATCCAGCTAACAAAAGATGTCCTTGCACTGTGGGTTTCCACCAAGAAATATTCTAATGCAGAAAGGAGAGTTTTTTAACCTCTCTACTTTAACAGCTCTCTCTTTACAAGAAGATGATGTGGCACTTTGTATGTTTGCATTAGTATACAGCACAAATCTAGATTCATATCAATATTATACTCTTTGAAAGAATGCAGCAACAAGCTATACATGTATAACCAATTCAAAATAACAATCCTACACAAATCTATTGTCTAACCAAGTAGCAGAACTACGCCATCAACCCCAACACCCTAACCTGCCACAGGTAAGCTAGCAGGACCCCAGGGCTTCCTATTAAGTTCTCCACCCCATTATGTCCCAAATATAGTCTCACAAACCCCTTGGAGAAGAGATACCGTGGGCCCATGCCCAGCATCTCTGGAACTCGCTCTCTAAGTCTCTGTTTTCTTGTCTTTCCAGATACCCAGAACAGGGACCCCACACTCACCAACCCCGATAGCCATCAGCTTCTGCATGGCACACCCTCCTTGTACCTTTTCTCTGGTAAGTCAAAGTTATGTACTTCTCTGCCATCTCCAGCTGATCCAGCTAATTACTGCACCTCCATGCAAGCCAGAGTTCTTGCTCATGCCACTCTCCTCTCCTGGGAACTAGTTATTAGTCCGTCCCAGCTTTAACTTCTAGGATAATCAGCTGGGGAGCCTGGCTCGGCTTTCGATTTCCTGCCCTCCCAGCAACACCAACTGGTTCTTATAATTAGCATCCAGGACCTCCCACCCAGCTCTGCCACTGTCCTGTCTTGCTGCTGCAGTAAATTTTCCTGCTCGTCTCTCTTTGGGCTTCTCATGACAAGGCACAATTGTTGCCCTGTCACAAAAACCCTGATATGTAGCATTAGGAGGGGAAAAAAATGTCTCCTCAGGCCCATGTGGCAACCATAAAGCTCTGGTGTGTCTGTTTATGCAAATTAATGCATTGTATTCTTGATGAGCTGGTCTCGACCAATTCAGACACTTATTTGCAGACACCTGCTTTGACACCCAGGACTTATTCTGGACAATGTTAGCCCATTCTTTTCAAAGATATAGCAAACAATTTACAAGAAAGAGAAACTGAAGAATGCTACATTATCACAGAAAATATATATATTTAGAAAAAAACAAACCTGGAAATGTTACAAGTAGTATCAGATTCTGATATTGAACTCTAGCTGCACGCCACCAGTTTTCATCTTAAGTATGTAACTAGATCCATTGTCTACAGCCAAGCCCTAGGTTCACGGCTGTCCCTGGGGGGCGGGGGGCGAATTGGGGTGACTGCCCTGGGCCACGTGCTTTGGGGGGCCCCATGGAGCTGGGCCGGCTTTGCGTCTGGTCACTTGCCACTCCCTCCTTTCCCCAACCTCCGCCGCCGTGTCTGGGCCCCGCGCAAGCTGATTTGCCCTGGGCCCCGCACCCTGCTACGGTTGTCTCTGCCTAAATTAGAACTGTATCTGCTCTGATCCCACCGACTGGGATGCGCACCTTAAGGATCTAGAGCAAGGATTCTTACAATTACAAAACTGTAGCCATTCAGATCAACAAAGCCAGACTCAGACCTTGCTGCAATCTGTTGCAATATACCAACACCAAGACAAGAACAACAGAATCCTTCTGGTTGTCATCTATAGACATAAGCAGCACTAGAAAATATTATTTGGCGGAGGCTGCACAGTGGCTCCAGGGCTATTCTGGAGCCGGCACACGCTGGTACTGTGCGTGCGGTGGCAGATGAGCATGCGGCGGGGGTGCTAGAACCACTGTCACTGGCCCAGTGGTGGGGGGCCTAAGCCCCGTTAGCCTGACCTTCCACTGCCTATGTCTATAGACCCCAGTTTAAACACATCCTCAGTTTGGACACATCAGTAATGACTTTCCGCCCCTCCTGGAAAATGGCAACCATCTTAAGTCATGAGGCACAAATCCTTCTTGGCTTAGACAGCCCCGCAACCTCAAATGGCATCTCTCTAGCAATAGGCTACATAACTGCCATTCTCACCAAGGCATCAGGCCTTGCAATGGACCCAGGTGCTGTACCCCCTTACCAATACAGACCACATCATTACAGGAACAAATAACTTTTCTACCCTGTATTTTGCCTACACTTAGTTCTGTAACATGTTTTAATATATATAAATAAATAAACAGGATGGAAAGGATTGTAGAAACATTTTTCAGACATACTATGCTATATGCTGTTTAGTTTTATTCATGGCAGAGGGGAAACAGACACGCATGATAGAAGAAGTAATACTGAATTAATTTAATGAGGTAGTCTTTTCATGAAAATGTACCAACATGAAGAAGGGTTGTTGGTTATAGCCATGTTGGTCTAAGGACATAGGCAGGCAAGGTTCTTTGGGTAAATGCAGTCTCCCTATGCCTGAGAGAAGGGTGTTGGTGCCCAAAAGCTCACAAAGAACTTTTTTCCATGTATTTAGTTGGTCTAATAAAAGATATCACATCTACCAAAGAACCTTGCCTGCCAACATGAAGAAGGCATTAGATACTAAAATGTACTAGCTACTGGATTTTTCAGTTCCTAGTGCCATAACATTTAAGTGCTGCACAAAAGGCAGGGATCCGAGTTCTAAACTGTACCACTCTGAAGATTCAGCCTGCGGTAGGATGTGGAAAAGATGTATTATAAACCAGTGGTCCTCAACCATTTTTGTACCAGAACCCATTTGTAAACATCAATGGCTAGTCCTGACCCAGTAAATCGTTTAAGGAGAAAACAGCACCCTGGCCCTGCTGGTGCCCTGCACTCCCAAAGCACAGCCCCCTCCCCCAACCATCCCAGCCCTGCTGGTGTCCCTCACTCCTGAGTCACCAGTGAGTCCAGTGTGTGGGGCAGAGGGTGGGTGTGTGGGGTTGGGGTGGTGTGTGTGGGGCATGGGGGAATATATGCCCCCCCAGATTTGTGCACCCACAGTGGGCATGGGGCTGCAGGCTGGCCAGACAGGAGCCACATTCACAGCTGAGCAGGCAGCACGCAGCACAGGAGAGTAAAGTGGGCTGGTGAGACTCATTGCTGCCACTACTGCTGGGACCCCTAAGTCAGCTGCGCCGCCAGGAGTAATGGACAGGGGTCTGTGCTGCCCTCGCCTCCTCCCACCATCAGCCACTTGCACGCCGGTTTGTGACTCTGCCCCACCGCCATGGCCCAGCCACTGCCACTGCCACTGCTCAACTCAAGCCGCCTACACTGCCTGCTGCCCCATATCACCTGTAAGGTAGAGCTGTGGCCTGAGGGGATCAGCAGAGGTTGCTGGACCATGACAGTAGAGTAGAAGGAGAGTGGCTGGTGGCAGGAGGAGGTGAGGGCAGTGCAGGCCTCCCCCACACCTGTTACTTTTCATGTTGCTGGTGCTGCAGCTGCTGCAGGGATCCCAGTGGTGGTGGCAGCAGAGTGTCACTGCCCTGCTCTGCCCTCCCACTCTGGGTCCTGCCTGCTGGGCTGCAAAGGCAACTCTTGCTCATGCTAGTCTAACCAGGTGGCAGCCTCATGCCTGCTGTGGACACACAAACCTGGGGAGGCATGTGATACCCCTCTTAATATTGCCTGTGCCCCCTGATGCATCACCTACGTCCTTCCCCCTACCCCCCATAGATGTACCTGCAGGGAGCTGCAGAAGTTGCTCTCCATACTGCCTGGCTACTACATGGATGTATGCGCACACACATGGATGTGGTGTCCCCTGCCTGATCCTCCTCCTCCCACTCCTCCCAACCACAAGCAGCCCCTTGCAGGATGGAATGCTGCCAGCCTGCAAAGGGAAACGCATGGTTTCCCACATTTTTTTCCTTTAAAGGCAAATCCATTTTTAAAGTTTGTTTGTGACCCTTTCATATATTCCTTTTGGGTCACAACTCACAGGTTGAGGAACGCTGTTATAAACCACTTTTGCTACTTTTGAAATTGGAACTGGCCCTTAGCATAAGCTGTAGCACATCAGTGTATATTCTAAGTCAGGGGTTTTCAACCTTTTTTAGTAAGTGTACCCCTGGCAGCCAGACACGGGAGTAGAGGAGTGGGGGGTGGCGTGCAGCCAAATGCGGAGTGGCGGCAGCGGCGTCTGCCGCATATGAGCTTCCCTGCCCTGGTGTCCATCTGGCCAGTCGGTGCCTGTGCAGCCTGCAGAAGAGCACCGCTGCCATCACCACCCCCCTGGCCGGCCCTGCTCCTGGGAGGCGGTGGCGCGGTGTGGTGAGTGATGGCACTCTTTCCCTGCCTGCCCGCATGCACCCCCTAGGGCCTTCCCAAGTAGCCCCGGGGTACGCATACTCCCAGTTGACGATACATGTTTTAAGTTATAGTGGCTTTAAAAGCCCCTTTTGGACTTTTCTGTCAGGCAAAATTAACAGAAGACCGAATCATTCTGATGACAAACTACCCTCCCCTTCTCTCCCTACCCTGGGTAAGCCCAGAGTTTACCCTTCCACAAAAGACTTTACAGGGAGTGGCATATAGCCATATTCCTAGCTGGATAAAGCTGTAGAATCTCATATCCCCTCACCAGGGATCCTGGTTTTCTCTGATAAAAAAAATTCCCAATTTTTAACTTAAAAAAAGTAACCCCAAATCCACATTTTTCCATGATTAAAATGAAACACCGCTAATTTATATATATATATATATATATATATATATATATATAGTGTGTGTGTGTGTGTGTGTGTGATTCTACAATATGGCTAGGAATATGGCCATATGCCACTCCCTATAAAGTCTTTTGTGGAAAGGTAAGCTCTGGGCAAGAAGGGGAGGGAAGTACTCACTCCAGGGGTATTCGATAGAAGTCAGTTAAACAGGTCAGTTTACAGAGCTGGGCCGCAGTAGTGGCCAGAATTGCAGTTAGTGAGAATTGCCTGGAGGGCAACTGGTTAAGCTCACCATATCAACATGAACAACTAGGTTATTACTACCTAGATCAGTGGTTCTCAACCTTTTTAGACTCAGGGCACCTCTCATTAGGCTCAAGGCACCACTCAGTTCTTAACTTCCTCTAGTTTTTTGACTATGGAAAAAGTAGAGCAATTCTTTTGTCGCCAAGAACTCAGAAAGACCCACCAAAGGTCAGAATGGTTTTGACACTATGGATTCCTATTTGAAATCTCTGCATTTATCTTGTGAACCATGTGTAGGTGCCTGCACACCTAACAGTGCTAACAGTGCACAGCACCCTGAGGTACCCTTAAAAAGATCTCACAGCACCCCAGGATACCTTGGCAACCTGGTTGAGAATCACTGATTTAGATGCTTATTACCATGGTGCTGAGTTGTACTCTCAGTTCTGTGATGGGCTGTTATTTTTTAGCATGGCACTGTTTTTTCTACTTTGGCTCTATCTTGGCTCATGTCAAAGAGCTGTTTTACAATGTAACTTCAAAATCACAAGGGTAGGACTTATCTCATTATTAACCTTCCATGTACTCAAAAATAAACCTGGTGCTGTGTCAGCAGACTAGCTGTGGATCCAGAAGAGGTGATTTGTTAAATTACAGGATAGAAGAGAAAATAAAATTGGAATCACTGCTTCAGCTGAAGAACAGGCATTTTTGCATTGCTTTCCCTCCCCCCCACAGCGCTTAATACATGTCACTGCTTTGATTGTGAGCAACGCCTGCACCTTGCTGAAAACATTTAAAAAAATCTGCAGATTCCATGACCCATAGTATTACATTTTCTTTGTGACAAGAAACAAATGCCCCTCACAATTTCACCGTACATTGTCAAACACAAATAAGAAGCAAAGCCGTCAATAAAGGTTTTTGACATTGATAAATACACATCCATCTGACAGGCGTAAATAGCTCTCACTAGAACCCTTTCTTTTAAAAACAACTCCAAAATTCTTTGAACATCTTGCAAACTAAAAGAGAGGACGAGACATGTGGTTGACAGGCCCTTTTCTGTATAGATGTTATTATTTTGTAGACTAGAACTTTTTACTGTTTTGAAAAAGAAAAGTACAGCTCTCCCTATGCCTGACAAAGGGTACTTGTGCCCCAAAGCTCACAACGAGCAATTTTTCCAACTAGTTAATTGGTCTAATGCAGGGGAGTCAGCAACCCCTGCCACGCGTGCTGAGCATGGCAAGCAAGGCAATTTTGCTCGGCACACCACCACCAACCCAGGCTCTAAGCAGCTGCTGCCAGCCACAGAGCCCAGGCAGCTCCCAGCAGGCAGCTAGGAGGCCGCAAGCCCTGCTGCAAGCAGACCAGGCTCGGAGGGGCCGGCTGCAGCCTGGAGGCTGCTCTGGGCTCTGGCATGTTGGCACTCCGGCACCTTCCAAAGTATACATTGTGGTTTTTTCGGCATTCTGGCCAAAAAACGTTGCCTACCCCTGGTCTAATGAAAAAGACACTGCCTCAGATCTATCACATTGATTTTTAGGCTGCAGAGATGCCGGGGAAGCCAGCAACACACAGCTGGCAATCCCTAGAGGAGAAGCAAGGCAAGCAGAAAACTGAGGGGTGACTCCTTCGTCTCCTTTGCAAGAGGTGCAATGTAACGTACTCCCCCTCAACCCATATGAAGTGGGATGCGGATCCCCAACCAGGCGCACTCTAAGCACCCTACATCAAACCCCTCGCCTAAGGTCCCGCGCAGGCGCACATAACCCCTAGCTCACCAGGCATGACGTCACTCTACCTCAAGCCTGGCCCACCCAGCCGTGACCCCTGTAGCTCTGAGGCCCCGCCCTCTGGAGTGACGCCAAGTTCAACCGTCCACCCCCCCCCTCCGGCACTGGAGGGGGTGGGGCTTCTCTCACACTTAGCCTCTGATTGGCTGGGGCGGTGGGGCGTGCTGCGCAGGCGCGGTGGGAGGGCGGGCGGTTGGCTCGGAAGAGGTTTGAACGTTGGCGCGCGGCGGTCATGGAGTCTGTGCTGCGAGGTAGCGGGGAGGGAAAGGGGGGAGCGGGGATGCCGCCAGGGAGGCAGGATTTGGACTTGATAAGGGTCCCCGCGCGTTTCCTGCTGTCACACGTGACGGGCCATGTTCATGACCCCTCTTCGCCCCGCAGGTGTCTCCGCCTACGTGGAGGTGTGGTCCGCCAACAGGACGGAGAATTATTCCAAGACCTTTGCGCAGCAGCTGCGAGACATGGGAGCCCAAGTAAGAAACGAGAGTGGCCCGGTGCCCGCCTTGCTTGTTTGTTGTACTGGTGCCGCCTCCTGCGAGCGGGGCTGCGTTTGCGGGGGAGACCCGCGGGCTGGGTGCTGCCGCTATCTGCTTTCTTAGTTGGGAGCGTTAATGTCAGGGCAGGGAATGTGTTAAACCCGTCCACATGTTGGCATCCAAAAACTGTGGGTGTGCCAGGCACAGCAAGATGTGTGGGTGTGAAGCAGGTGTGCTGGTCATATGCAGTGGACTTGAGACAAATATACAGATCCGAGAAATGAAAATCTGAGCCTCCGGCTACAAACCCCATATTTTTCCACTTACCTCGTTACTGCTATACTGATACATGCCTCAAATCAAGGACCTGAATTCTGTGCACATCTCCAGGGGTGTAGGTTGTAGCTGTGTGGGTCTAAGGACATAGGCAGGTTCTTTGGGTGAATCTGGTATCTTTTATTAGACCAACTTATAGTTGAGGGAAAAAATTCTTAGCAAGCTTTTGGGTTTAAAAACAAAGGGTTTTTCCCATATCTCCTCCATGCACTTGAAGTGTGGTCCTTGTAACACGGTGTTGTGGATTCTTTGTACACACTCCAGTGATTTCTGCATAAAATATATTTTGACTTTCATGAAACCCGCTAGCTATGAAGTTTCAAACCATAACTGGAATAAACTTGTATTTTGGATTTTTTGTTTTTTTCCTTCCACATTTTTTCCTGTTGGAGATTCTTAAAACCCTTGCTATGTTTGTTCATATGTTAGCCGTCAGTGCTTTTTTAAGAAGGCATGCACACAGGCCCTGAGAGAGGAGAAGGGTGTGGGTGCAGTTGTACTGAGCCCTCTCCCCCCCAGATCAGATCACTCTAGTTCCTGTTTCCAAAATGGGAGGTGCCCCCCCCCCCAAGGATGTACTGGACCCCCCAAACTTTTCCACTTGCACAGTTGTACCTCATTCTAACTTAGTTAATGATTGATGTACCCAGGACAAAGAATTGAGCTAGATTCTGCTATGTGTATGTCACAGCTGGGTTTACATGAGTAAACAGTAGTAAAAAGGTGTGTGTATGTGGGGTTTGGTTTTTTATATTTTGGGGGATTTTTTGTTTTGGGGGTTTTTGGTCACAATTTGCAAGCAGATATGACTCTCCATGAACACAGGGAGTATGTCACTTGAGTAAGAGGGTACTAATTTACATACCTGGCTATAATTTCACTATGATATTTTCCTGCCTTGTTTTTGGCTGCTTTGATAGCAAATGACAGCACAAGTAGC
The DNA here is from genome assembly GCF_030867095.1 of Alligator mississippiensis. Taxonomy (NCBI): domain Eukaryota; kingdom Metazoa; phylum Chordata; order Crocodylia; family Alligatoridae; genus Alligator; species Alligator mississippiensis. The sequence continues at coordinate 47,396,487 of NC_081824.1, forward strand.
AAAATAAAGTTTACAAGTTTTCAAAAACTATTTTTTCGTCCATCGGTTAACAGTACTGTCGCAGGGCACCTTAGTGCCTGCTCCTAAGAGGAGAAACTGGCAGGGAGAGAGCCCTGGCAGAACTAAGTGAGCACAGCTGTGAGTTGCCGGAGCAACTAAGGGGAGCCAGCTGCTGTAGGGGGCAGGGCCTGGCCCTTATAAAGCCCAGGGCCGAAGCCAGGCTGGCAGTTCTCTGCCAGCAGCCGGAGAGGCAGGAGCTCCCTCAGCCGAGATATGGGAAGGAGCCTAAGTCGCAAGTACAGCTCATGATAGCCCTGGAGGCTCGAGCTATGATAATGAGTTATGGCCATGCGGCTTGTGGTTATGTTACAGCCTAGGGGCTTGTGGTTTTGCTTTGTGTTTGTGTTATTACACCCGGAGGCTTGGGTGAGGCTGTAGGGGTTGGAGGAGGCCTCAATTGCTCGCACGCCAGTGCGTGAGCAACTGGTGGCGAGGAGCGCGGCCAGTAGGTCGCGGGCGCAACCCGTAGGTTGCAGACGGGGACCTAGACCCCGGATTGCGTGTGGGGGAACATAGCCCCTGTATAGCGCCAGGGAAGGCGCAGCTCACACGCCACTGCACGAGCAGCGGGCGGCGAGGAGTCCGGCCAGTGGGTCGCGGGCACAGCCCGTAGGTTGCGAACGGGGACCGAGACCCCGGATTGCGTGTGGGGGAACATGGCCCCCCCGGCCCCAGGAAAGGGGCGGTATTACTGAGTAGCCCAGTGTGGGCACGGCGAGCCCCAGAGAAGGGGGGAGCGCCGTACTGAGCAGCCCTAGAGAGCAGGGCCATACTGAGTAGCCCGGTGTGGGCGTGGCGAGCCCCAGAGAGGGGGAACGCCATTGTGTATTATTGAGCAGCCCAGTGCGGGCGCGGCGAGCCCCAGAGAGGGGGAACGCCATTGTGCTTTGTTGAGTAGCCCAGTGCGGGCGCGTGGGCATAGCGAGCCCGGCCGCAGGCTAGTGCGGCAATCCCCCTCAGACCAAGGCAGGGCACTGCGGTTGCCCCTGAGAAGACAGGGAGTAGCAGCGCGGGGAGCCAGAGTCAGGGAGGGTATCCGTGCGGTTGGCCCATAGGACCGGAGGCCTGCTAGAGAGTCCCGGAGCGGAACCACACTGGCAGGGGAGGCCCAGAGTGGGCCAGACGAGAGTCCCAGCAAGAGGCTGGGCATGAGAGGGGGAGCCCAGGGTGGGCCACAGTAGAGAGACAGACCGGACAACGTCCTTTACATCTGCGAGGCTTGGGGCGTGGTATCAGGGGAGGTAGGAGCCACGCATAGCCCATAAGGCTGGGGCGCTTGGGTAGCGCCATTGTACGGGGAGACCCACGAGGGGTCCAGGAGCTGACAGGCCCGAGGAAACATAAGGCAGCCTCCCTATTACATATTACATCAAGACGTGGCGGGCGAGAATGGAGGGTGCCCTCGGGCCAGAGTAGCACGGTGAGAGGGCTTCAAGGAGATCACGGCCCTCCGCAAGGACCCCGCCGTGACAAGTACTTTTGATATTGCTCTGGGGCTACTGGCTTCCCACTGTACTGCTGAGTATCCTTGGGGCTTCACCTGGACCAGCACCCTGACCAGACTTTACAGCTTAGTGGAAGAGAATCCCATGAAATTTAGGGTTCCCCAGGTTTGCAGAAGAAAATGGGTCTCCTGTTCGTGTATGAATGGAATTCTTGTTGGTGCCAGCTGCCTTCAAATCATTCATAACCAGACAAATTGTAAGATAGAAAGACCAAACTGATTCATTACTTAAGCCAAAAAGCAAAAGCAAATGAATTGGATTTAGAGAAATGCAAAAATGAGATACAAATATCTGCTCACTAATTTCTCCCCTGGAATAGATTTTCAATGTTCCCTGTGATTCCAGCAGCAAGCAATCCTATCAGCTGCTTGGGTGATTCCCCAGCCTCCTTGGCTGGATTCCCTTTCTCCTCTGGGCTCCTAGTAAATACTACACCCCTCCCCATCACCCAGGGCTTAAATAAATTTACTTCTCATTATCACCTTCATCCCTTATATCCCATTCTACTTCCTGGGAAACGTGCTTTTTTTCTGGTAGACTATTTCTTTCCAAGATCTGGCACCTGCCTATTAAGTGTACCAATACTCTTGGGTGTGCACTAGGCCGTTTTTGATGTATATTCTATTCCATGTAAACATTCCCAGAATAGTTTCTTCCTACCTGTCTGATTAATATTTTAATAGAGGTCTTTTTTGATATGAACTTAACCTTTGTTTAATGAGGAACACTGACCTGAGCTCTGACTATATGCAAGCCCACAGTTGGTCCAAGTTGCTAAGCCAGGGGTGTCCAGCCTTTTTGAATGTGGGGCCGGATCACAAACTTTTTATCACCCAGTGGGCCGGCGACCCATATTCAAAGACCTCACAGGAAGTGGTATCACATCAGGAAGTGACGTCGCGTGACCTTTGACACCAATGAAGTTGCAGGAAGTGACAATGAAATGGGTCTAACCAGTTCAAAACTCTCCCTCTATAGCATCCACCTCTCCCACTGTTTGGGACAGAATACTGAGCTAGATGGACCATGGGGCTGACCAAGCATGGCACTTTTTATGCTCTTATGTTCAGAAGCTCTTATGTTCTTTGGCTGAGCGTCCAAACTATGGCCGAGATTTGCAAAAAGGGGTAGATAGGCATGTTACAAAGTTGTCATAAAGAATTTGGAGCCCTCTAAATCTCATTCATTTTAATGGAAGTTGGCCTTTTGACTCAGCTTTGAAAATCTCAGCCCAAGGTGCCAACCAAATAAATCAAAATATATTTTGCATTTCTATGCAGTGCATCTATGTGGGGCTCTCCAAGCATTTTACAAACATGAAATGAACCTCAGGATGAGCCCAGCTGGAGCAGCAGGGGCTCAGCTGCACTTTCCCCCTACCTGCACTGGTCAGTCCCAAGCAGCACATGGCTCCGCCGCTGCCTCTGCTGGCTGGTGCCAACCCGAGCGGGTCTGTCCCATGTGGAGCGTGTGGGAAGCCAGCTTCAGCTGCATGCCACTTTTCCTGGCTGGTGCTGACCCAGCTGGGTCTGTCCCATCCGGAGCAGCATGCGGCTGAAGCCGGGTTCCCATGAGCTGCTGGGGACTGGAGGAGCCCGGCCAGGTCTGCACCGGCCAGCAGAAGTGGCAGTGGAGCCGTGCGCCACTTGGGACAGGACGAGCCTAGCTGGAGCGGCAGGGGCTCAGCTGCATTTTCCCCTGCCTGCACTGGTCAGTCCTGAGCAGCACAGGGCTCTGCCGCCGCTTCTGCTGGCCAGTGCCGACACGGCCGGGCTGCTCCCATCCCCAGCAGCACGTGGGAATCTGGCTTCAGCTGCGTGCTGCTTCAGATGGGACAGACCCGCCTAGGTCGGCACCAGCCAGCAGAGGGAGCGGCCGAGCTGTGTGCTACTCAGAACTGACCAGCGCAGGTAGGGGGAAAGTGCAGCTGAGCCCCTGCTGCTCCGGCTGGCCTCATCCTGTCGTGAGCGGCACACGGCTCTCCTCTTCCCACGCGCACTGCGTCAGCACTGTCGAGCTGACACGGTATGTGTGGGAACCTTGTCCCTTCCTGAGCCCTTCAGCAGCCATTAGGAAGCTGCTGAGGGGCTGGGGGAGGGACAAGGGGTGGGAACGAAAGTAGACTGAGTTTACTTTTGTTTCCCATCGCAGCACCGCGGGCCACAGAAAATGCCCTGGTGGGCCGCTTGGTGGCCCGCAGGCCGTATGTTGGACAAGCCTGCACTAAGCTATATCAAGATAAAAACGTATTGAATATAATTTCATCTACAAACATGAGTGATCCAAAGAACATAGTTTATTATTAGCTGTTGATAGAGAACAGACATCACAGTGGTTACCCCAATTTGGGGAATATGTGCATCAAGAAATAGTGCCCCACAAAATGAACCATTTTTGTTACAAACAGATATGACTATAATAAAAACAGTCACATCTGTTAGTAGATATCCTATTTCCTTGAATAAATTGGTGCTATTTTAGGTAGCCATTTCTGGCTATAATCTCACTATGAGATCTTCCTATCTTTTTCTGACTTCTCTGACAATGGATAACAGCACAAGTAGCAAAACACACGGTTTTCAAGTTTTGTAAAACCTGTTTTTGTTTCATCATCTAATGGTACTTTTGCTATCATTCACTCAGATTGAACGAAATTAGAATATCGGGCTTTTTAAGATCTTGCAAAGGTAACTTTAAAAACAATATTGTATTTTGCGTAACAACATTGTGTTTTCTGTAAAACATCCATTTTGTTCATTTTTTTTCCTCCTCTGACTTTTGCTTTCATTTTAGTGTGTATAGGGAGGAAAGATCTGTACAGGGTGGATTTGGTTGATTTAATAATAAAAACATTATTTTTCTTGTCTGTTAGTTACCTGAGAATGTTGCTTATACTCTGTTTGCATATTTAGTTTTGCACAGGCCTTTATCTGTTCATTATTTAACTCAAGCTGTGTCTGTTTTTTTTCTCAGAGGCTTGAAGATGGGTATTTGGTATGCACAAGCTTGTCTGTATTTCCCACTTCCTCCCCCATCACCCTAGATGATACAGTTGGTCCAATAAAATATATCATCCGCAAAATCCTTGCTTCTAATTCCTCCCAATATATTTTTTTCCAATTTCATGTCTATGAAAATACTTACTGTATAGTAGACACCTCAGCTTTTCCAATATGAATTCTTTTGATGGCTCAGTTAGTTTAAACCCCAGGAAAAGATTCCATAATCCTGCCCCACAGTCGATTTCCTTCTGCTCCTTCCCCAACACGACCACTAAGAGAGCCTCTTTTTTTTTCATTTTCAGTCATATTTGTCACATTATTTCAGCTCATCCATCAGAGTCCATTATCAGGTAATCTGCTGCTTAGTTACTGTTGCAGCTGGACAGATAGCTACTGCACAAAGAAACTAACTCCTTAACCAAAGGTACTTCCATTTGAATAAAGGATCATCAAGGTTTAATGGCCGTTCTTTGTTTGTTCTGTGTTGCTATCTCCCATAGAATATTAATACAAAGATGGATTGATTGATTGTTTTATTAAACAATGCTGTCCTTGCCAAAAAATCAGAGTGCCTTACAATAAGAGACAGCATAAAGGCAAATGGAGTATAAAACAAAGCATCTTTAAACAATATCCCAACCTACCCTGGCTTGTTAAATTCCTGTCCAAATGGGAAGGTCTTATGGCATTACTGAAATGCTTTCTGAAGCATTTCTGGTGGGCCTTGAGAAGGAGGGAATTCCAAAACGTAGGAGTGACTACCAAGAAAAGCCTCCCAAATGTGTTCACCAAATATGGTGGTGCACTGATGGTACTAGTAGGATGTTGCTTCTGGCTGGTCTTAGGAGTACAGTAGGGTGTAAGAGAAAAGTATGCAGAAGTGAAAATATAGCAGAAAAGGCAGACAGACAAACTATCTGAATAAAATGTTTTTTCAGAATCACTCTTACCTTCTCTTTGCTCCCTCTTGTTTCATCTTCTATTATTTTCACCCATTATTTGCTTATGTTTTTTGGGGTTTTTTTAGAGGGGTGGTGTTTAATGCAGTAAAAGTGGAATGTTTTGTGTAGTTTAATGATGGTTTTTAAGATTAGGTGGGTGGAGATATCTAAAACTTTCTGCTTGTATATTTCTGTAGGTTTCAAAAACTTTTAACAAGCATGTGACTCATGTAGTCTTCAAAGAAGGACATTTGGCTACATGGAGAAAAGCACAGCAGACTGGAGTAAAACTAGTTTCCATACTGTGGGTAGAAAAGTAAGTAGTATTACATATTATGACGAGTTTCAGAAGGAAAGAAGGAATCTGAACCAGCATTAAGATTGAATCATGCTGAAAATAAGAAAAGTACATCAGCTGTTGTTTACTTGAAGTAACCTTTATACATATAGTCACTTTCTGGAGAGAACAAGCTGCATTTGGTATTATCATGGTTAGTCAAAAAATAGGACATCACCCCTTGCAATTCAGGAAATATGAGAGATATTACATTACTAATTGTATGTTTTTGTTTATGTCAGCATGAGGAAGATGCTAATTGTTGATTTGGCTACCATTTTGTGTATCGCTGCTCACTTATAAAATTGGCAGCTATAAGTATAAATTTTGCCAAGGAGAAATCAGTTTTTGTTACAGAAGGCATGGATGGCAACACGATCCTTGTGATGACTTAAGAATTTTTTTCAGCAAGAGTCTGAAGGCAGCTGTTTGAAGTGGGTGTCATGGAACAGTGACAGAAGGAATACTGTTTGCCTGTGACAGTGCTTGCATGTATATTGTTCACATAACCATGGAAGCCATTAAAAATCTTCATCCCGAGGGCTCCCTCATTTAGCTCCAAGTGACTTTAACTGTTTGGTCCTCCTGGCTGAAAGAAGATTCAGTTGTTCAACAGTGAGGTACAAGATGCAGTAACAAGGGTGGCTTCAGAAACACCATATTTTTTTTCCATCTGGAATAAAAGCCTTAGTGGGTTGTTGTCTGAAGTACATCAACAAGCATGGGTACAATGAAAAAGTGAGCTAGTGATCAGCACCAACAAACTACACAAAAAGTGCTTTAGCAGGATATCCTGTTTGTTTTATTATTGATCCTCATGCTACTATTTCAAGGTATGTTGGTTACCTTTAAGGAGACCAAATCAAAGATTTTTTTTTTTTCTGTCTGAAAAAATTAAGAAATTGTTGTTATACAAAAAACTAGAACTCTTGGTTCCAACATGATACCTTTTATTAGACCGACTGGAAAATGGCAAGAAAATTGTCCTTTTCTGCAAGCTTTCGGGATCAAAGTCCCTTTGTCAGACTCTGGGAAAAGTGTAGATGGTACAAGATGGTAAGAAGTCCCCATAGGTGGGAAATAAACTTCATTTTATTTCTTCAAGTGTCTAGTATTTTCCTGTATGCAAATCAACTTGATGGGTGATTTCATTGTGAATCTCTATGAAATAATTATGTTCTGCAGGTGGCTAAGTGTATCAATGTTCAAGTAAAATTTGAAAGTTTGAAATCTTGTCTAGTCTTGAAGAGTATACTCTCCAGAAAGGGCTGATTTTGGTCCCAAAACTATAATATTGGGGTATGGACATGCATAACACTTAGGCAAGCTTAAACACAGCTTAAATTTGAAGCAGAAAGATGTACAAGCCTGTTAAACAGGCTTAAAGCTTCCTGGAACAATTAAAAATGTATTTGGAAAATCAAGTGCTCTTTTGAATAGATTCACTGAGACCTGGGTCAATGTTACTTGTGGACACCAAGTATTCCATGACACTGGTCTGTTTGGCCCTATAGGATCTCGTGCTGCATTGCTCCTTACTCCTTTCCTCTGCTGTAACTGGCTCCTTGGGCACATGGTCAGAAGTATACTACCCTCATTTTTTTTTCTTTTTATTGGCACTTTTTGTCAATGAGTTACATTATGCTGCTTGATCAATAAAGGCAATCTTTCTAGGAACCAGCTGTCTGCCCATCCTGCTCCATCATAATCCCTTATTATGCCCCCCCTAGTTTCTGGGAACCTAGAAATGTGAGTCCAGGAACTCCTCTTCCCCACCCACCCCTCTTTGGGACCTCAAGTCAGGCAGGCACACTGCACAATTTGTTCAGGCGCAGGTTACTGATCTTTAATGAACTCATGTTTAGAAGAGAAGGGAAAGCAGAAAAGTAAAAAGGTCACCTACGCACTAGGATCCCCAAAGTGTGGGTATGAGCACTTTCCCTTCCCTTACCAATTGCCCACTGTGAGGCGTGTTGGGCTTGATACTCAATCCCATCCCATTTTCAGAGCCACACCACTTAAGTGCTTAAAAGTTGACTTTTTTACCAGGAATGTTATGGCTCTGGTCACCTCGGACTCTTTAAAGTTGCTAGATCAGTCTCCAATCAATGGCATTTTGAAATGGTTCAGTTGTTGTGTGTGTCCACACCTTAAAAAGTATTTGCTTCCTCAGAGTTACAGGAGCTCTAGGATACTAAAAGAAAAACATAATTTGACTAATTTAACATTTTCCTTTATAAATTTAGCTGGTGGAGAAACTATAAACAATTGTTCACTTGCACAGGTGCTTAGTAAAAACGTGCTTTTATTTTGTACAGTCATTTGTTGGAATATGGAGTTGGGGAAAATGTGAAGTTTTGAGTGAATGCTACCTTAATTAACTTTCTCTGTCTCTAGTATTTGCTAAATACTAATTTAATTTTGCTAAATAAATTTGTCAAAATCTTTAGGAACAAGGATCATTTATTTATTTGTATCTGATCAGAACCCAAGGTTTCCATTTAACTAACAATTCTATTGCAAGTTTAAGCATTTGCAAGTCAGGAAATGTTAAAAAGTAAAGATGGCTGGGAAGTAGAGAGAGAACCTTCTTTCTTTGCTAAATATAGAAAAAACTGTGGTAGTGGTGTCTGTTTGTGTGACTTTCCCCTGTTTGTATTTACTATTAAAAATCTAGGTGTCCCTTCCTTTATATGTTTTTAAATGTTCCAGGAAAATGCATGGGATGTACTGCGAGATGTACTATGTTATTCAGCTTGGGAGCACTGATTTCTATTTAGACAGTCTTTTAATACCCTCTTAACTCCAGTGCCTGATCTAATAGCAATGGACAAACTTGAATGAAATTTAACAAAGTAGACTTTACTGTTTTATTAAGACTTCATAATAAACCTAAAATGTTGGGAAATGCAAACAATGTTAAATATTAAAAGCTATCTCAAAGCACATTTTTCTATGAGCTTTAAAAAGTGGACACTAAAACCCAAATGATAGTAGTATCATTAAAACTTTATTATAGTTTTAAATTCAAGGTCAACTACTCAACATCATGCAAATTTAAAAAGTCAGGAAATGCAGACAATAAGCACCTTGGAGTTTGTTGTACACTTTACATGCGTTAAACTTTTATCGAAAGCATTCTGTATTAGAACATTGCAAAGAAAAATTTCAGTAAACTCAAGATTAACGTGATAACATCTTATTACTTGACACTGCGTCTTGTGAACAAAACTATATAGCTACGTAATAATTTATTTGCCAATATTGTACCCAGAAATGGGGTGGTTCGAATAATGATATATTATAGTTATATCTGCGTACTTAAAAATGTAAGATCACTAGATGTCACTAGAATCACATTTTTAGTGAATTTTTAAGGAACTCCTAATATATTGTTTAATGGTCCACGACACTTCCATAATCATTTCTATATGGTTTGAAAAATAGTGGAATGATTAAATGATACTTCAGTGAGAATTAGTTAAAATTGTGTTTTAGTGTGACCTATATTAGTAGCTAAAATATTCCCCCAGTTTCACTCAAAACGTTCACAAGTAGGCATGGATTGAATTTGGGCCCAGAAAGTTTTCAGCCCATGAGTTCTCAGATAACTTTCCAGTAGAGAAAATCAAAAGAAATATAGCTAGCTGGGGTGAACTAATAGATCTGGCAATATAAATCTACATGAGTAAAGCCCAGACATGGCCCATTTTCTTCATGGGCACTGGAGAGAGGAAAGCAGGAGATGGGGGCTGTGGACAGGCATTACATCTGTGCCAGGGAAAATGTCTTTCTCTTAGCACAAAAAGCCAGCATACAGAAGCTAAAGGATTTCTGTGTTTTGTTTTATTTGCAGAACAAAACTAGTTCTTCCATGAGAAAATTATGCTGTGTTGTTGGTTGTAGCTGTGTTGGTCTAAGGCAGGGGTGGGCAAAATGCGGCCTGGGGGCTGGATGTGGCCTGTCAGGCTATTCTATCTGGCTCGTGGGGCCCCTAAAAAATTTAGAAAATTAATATTTATCTGCCCTGGGCTGCCTGTCACGCGGCCCTCGATGGCTTGCCAAAACTCAGTAAGCGGCCCTTTGCCCAAAATAATTGCCCGCCCCTGGTCTAAGGACATAGGCAGGAAAGACTCTCTGAGTAGATGTGATATCTTTTATACAGCTATATATTTTATAAAAGATATCACATCTGCTCAAAAAACCTTGCCTGCCTATGAGAAAATGATAACTCTGAACAACAAGGAACTTCTTTGAAGTGAGCTGTTTTCTAGCACCCAGAACCCCCTGCAATGCCTTTATGGTTTTCTCAAAGTCCCAAGGACCGCATGGTCCCACAGTACTCTTCCCCACTCCCCAAGGGCCAAGAGGGAGGAATAGCACTGGCTGCTATGTGAACAATCGGGGATTGAGCTGTTAGGGAGAACCCTCTTGGAACCCTACTGCCTGGGCCAGAACAGTATCCAGACTGTGCCAGGAGAGATCGACTGCCTGTCGATCGGCAGGGGGACCCAAGGGGAAGCCCTGCAGCACCCCCTGGCTGAAGAGATCACCTTTGAGGTGTACATAGCTCTTCAGCGAGCAGGCTAGAACATCTGTACATCCCAACCCCAATTTATTTATTTTTACTTGTTTCCTGGAAATTCTTAGTGCTAGAATTGATCACCTTTCCCTAGCCTAAGTGAAGAATGATAAAAGCAAATACCAGGTTACCTCTTTTTCTCCATCTGCTTAGCTGCTAAGATGTCCTCCTTCTTTCAGTGCCTGCCCACAACATTCTGTGGACTCTGGTTTGAGAGCGCACTCTCAGTAAGGGGCCAGATTAGGTTTGCTTTTTGGTGAGAGATGAGGCCTGCAGTTTACAGAATTGTGGGCAAGGCCATAGCTGAGGGGCATGACTCATGCCAGGCAGCTTTTACACTGTTTGTTTCAGGGGGCTGGGAGGAGGTGAAGAAGGGAAATGACTTGTGGAGTCAAGTTTTCTGAACCTTCTACTTCCATTTTATTTCTAAGGACTGGCTTCCCATATTTATTTACAAATTATTGATGTTATAGGCTGTAACCATTAGTTCTAAGTCATTTTTTATTCTAGGTGTTTCTCTTGTCTTTAAGAGGTTTGACATGTTATGTGTTTTACATATTCACAGCTTTTCTTGGGGGGGAATGTTAGTGCTCCTTTTGCAGAGCTGAGGTAATGTAATGTTTTGTTTAACTGCTTACTGAATTTTTTGTATAGATGCAGAGAAACTGGTGTGCGGGTTGATGAATCTTTATTTCCTGCAGTGTATGCCAGTGAAGGATTACCCCTACATATTAAAAAAGTGAGTACATAATTTATAATTGATTTAAGGTTAGTAAATACATCTCTGAACCATGAGCCTTATTTGTTTCAGTGTTACACTCAGGATTACTCTAGGAGTCTTTTGCTGATTTTTGTCTGGAGAAATACAAGATGAACCAAAGCAAATTCCTCTGAACTATATACAGGTTTATTGGGATATTACTATTCAACTACAATTACCAATGAAAGCCACATACAGTAGAGAATTTACAGTTATACTCACTACAAGGTTGTGAATTATCAGGTATCTCAGGACCTATCCTTGTAGTAAAGGCAAATTACTGGCTAGACTTCCAGATACTGTTACCCAGTTAATCACATCTTAAGTTGTTACCTAGCCACATGTTAATACAGTTAACGGTGTGATAAAACAAAAAACAAACCACAAAGTTATTACACAAAAAATGTGTGGCTGGTTCCTATCAAGGCATTAACTGAACATGGGCCTAGACCACAGGGTGGGCTTGCATATCATGGCAGGAAGTGTGATCCTATCTACCTTTACTTGCAGGTCTGCCAGGGGCCTCAGAGTCTTATACTGCTCAGATCTTAGACTTTTCTGTGTTACTGCCCATTCCTCTGAGAGAACTATCTGTTAGCCAATTTAACAGGAATCAGTAAATCTCTTGAGTCATGACATGTCACCATTGTCTGTATCTAGGGTTGTATTTTTGGCATTGGTGTGGTCACTGGCCTATTTATCTCAACTCACTTGAAACATTACCTGATGCCTCTGGCCTCTGAGCTAATCCTTGTGTTTCGGACTGAATCTGTTTTGGGGCACCTTATCTTTAAGGAGGAATATTGTGACACCCATCATCAAGAAGTTTGGGGGTTCTTCAGCAAAAGAAGCTTATAGTTCTGGAGCATCTTGCAAAGCTTACCTCTTTGACTTGGTGGTATTTGTGGGTCAGTTAGGTATCTTACAGTAGAGAATGTATAAGTGAGTGGAGAACGCATGCCTGAAAACACAGAGGCTTTGGGGAGATAGAGCAAGGATAACATTTTCAAAACTGCTGAGTGCTAAAGGGGTATAGGTTATAGCCGTGTTGGCCTAAGGACATAGGCAGACAAGGTTCTTTGGGTACATCCAATATCTTTTATTAGACCAGCTGAAATAAGTAGCAACTCTCTTCTTTGCAAGCTTTTGGGTACAAATACCTTTTTTCAGGCTGAGGAAGCATCTGCAGCTGGTCTGTGCTTTTCCTCTTCCATCCAGGAAGACCCCAGATGAACTGCAGATGCTTTCTCAGCCTGACGAAGGGTGTTTGTACCTGAAAGCTTGCAAAGAATTTTTCCAACTATTTTAGTTGGTCTAATAAAAGATAGCAGATTTACCAAAATAACCTTGTCTGAGTGCTAAATGGGATGTTACACTGCAGAGTACAGTAAGTTAATGTGTTTACCCATTTTGGCAAGTTAAAGTAGTCCATACAGAATTCAGTGGTGCCACAGGTAAATTGATTCCTGTACCTGAGCCTAGTTTCTTTAGATGGTGCATATCTCAACACTGTTCTGCAATATAAAAATAGGCTCCAGTAGATGTTCCATTTATGACATAATTAATTTGTCTCTTGGTCCTGGCACCTGGGGAGCTTTCAAAATCCAGTATAAAATAATTGTAGCTCAAAATAAGCTTAGGAGACAGGTTAAGTAACTTTTTTATTTGAAGTAAGGTTTATACTGTGGTTAATGTATGTATTTTAATGTAGCCTTATGTATTTTATAGCATAAATGTATGCAACCAAAAGATTTTATTGAAAAAACACCAGAAAATGATAGAAGACTGCAACGAAGATTAGATAAGATGGCGAAAGAACTAGATATACAAAAAAACACTTCAGGTGAGTTAAGTATTTGCCAGTTTATTTAAAAAAAATAAAAAACCAACCACAACAGATGCCAAAAATCTTAGTGTCTTTTAATTTATAAGAACTCTGTAAGGTAGAATTTACTCTTACTTTAAGTATTTTAAACAGAAATTATTTTTAAGAGCTATTACAGTAGTCTTGATGAGAAATCGAGGGTGTATTGCATGTCTCTCTGAAATTCCATATCTTGGTGACTAAATTTTGCTTTTTGAAGGAGGGGATATTTTTTTGGAATTCAAAATTAAGTTTATGGCATTGTTCTGAACATCTTTGGGGAACAGTAATGTCTAAGTACCACATTTACTCAAATGCATGATGAGAGCTTCCCCCCCCCCCCAATTAACCATTATGGGGGAGGGGGAAGCCCCTTATCTTGAACTTGAATACATGTCAGGGGAGGAGGGAGTAGGAGGCAGGTGGCTGCTGCAGCTGCGGCCTGGGTTTGGAGTTGAAACTGCAGAAGCCTCCTGACCCCTGTAACCTGCCCCCTCTGTCTGCCTCCCCCACCCCATATAACTTATCCTCTACCAATCCCTGGCCACCATCACTTATCCTCTGCCATGGCTTTGGCCCCAGTCCAGCCTAAGGCACAGGACACTTGGTTACTTCAGCCCCATCCTGATGATGCAGCAGTGGTAGGAGCAGCTCCAGCCCCTGTTCCCACTCTGGGCCCTGACTGGAGTGTCCACTGCCACAACAGCTGCTGCATGGCCAGGCTTCACATACTTCATGCCCTGGGCTGGAGCAGCACCGGAGCCAAAGGGTCAGCTGTAGAAAGGAGGGGTGGGAATATAGGCATTTGGTGAGGTGGGGTGGGGTGGGGAGCATCAGGGGATAAAGGCACTGTGGTAGGGGCAGGCACCAGGACATGCTGGCATGTAGAGGGGAGGAGGGAGGCAGCAGTGGGGATAGGAGGCAAGGGCAGGAGCAAGCCGCTTGATTCCCTTGATACCTGCCCCCTTGCAGTGATGTGGGGGGTGAATTTAAGATGATCCTCTAAAAGTTAGGTTCTGTACATGGAAAATTATGACACATTTATAAATTTTGTGATTAGAATCTAATTATTGACGGGGGAGGGGAGGGTCCTTGAGTTTGGAAGCATCTTTGATTTGGATAAATTCACTTTGAAATCTGAATTTCCTGTAACTTAAAAATGTGTACTCTCTCCACATATGAAAGACTTGAAATTGCACTTTTCATGTTCATTTATTTTTTGAAACAGATATACCAGTTTTATTATTTGAGGATGATGGCTCGCTAGTGTATAGCCCTGTTAATAAATTAAAGGAGCAATGCAACGCGATGGAAAGGAGAATAAAAGACATGAAGGACAAAAGGGAAAATCTTTCCCCTACTGGTAAGAAGTTGAATTTGTATAGTTTGTGAAAAAGCAGATTTGGCTTCCATCCTGGTTGAATTATGATAATTTCTTCTGCATACTTTGAAAGAACACGATATCTTCCATGTTCTGGTAGTTATAGAGTGATATAGTCATGATGGTCCAGGAATTATGTAAGAAGCAGGGAATATTTTTGGGTGATATCTTTTATTGTACCAACTGCATGGTTGGGATAAGGTTAGACAATGTTTCAAATTGAGAGCATTATTTATCAGGGACTTATTAACTAGATACAGATCTTTGCAAAAATCCTGAGAAGTATTGTCCCCTTCTGAGAGTACGGAGTACTTCTACTACTCTTTTCTCTTGCCCAGTAATCTTCCAAATACTAAGGGATATCCCCCTTCCACTGCCCACTCTTCTGCTTGAGAGAATAAACCCTTTCTTATATAGTCTGTCCTTTTTTGTTGCACATTTCATTTTGCACTTGGCCCTTTCCCTGGTCTGTATATCTGCATTGTATTTCAGAGATGGGTTGTAGGTAAAATAATTGGAGTTAGTGGCACTAGGTTGATTGGCTGAATGATTTTTCTTAATTGCTTCCCAGGCTTTCGGGGACAGTCCTTTTATGACAGGGACTGGCTGGATTCAGCCTGCCAGGCCATTCTATCCAGCTGGCAGGGCCCCTAAAAAATTTAGAAAATTAATATTTATCTCCCCATGGCTGCCTGCCAAAGATGACAAGGCACCAGGGGCAGTAGGACCCAGGGGGAGCTGGCAGCAGGACCGAGCAGCTGCAGCAGCAAGGCCCACCCGGCCCCGCCCCTCCCACAGCTGGAAACCTCTGACCTTGGGTCTGTTCCTGCCTTCCTCTGCTAGAGGGAAATTCAGATAAGGGATGGGCGGGGAAAACGGGAGGACCATGAGTGATTGCCACAGTCCTCAGGGCTGCATCCGGGAGCCACGTGGTGCCAGAGTGGTGGGCAGAGAGGAGCAGCAGCAGTGGACAGGAAAGTGGGGAAGTAGTGGGGGATTGGCAGCGAGCAGGCACACAGGGTCTGTATCAGTGCACCAAGGCCAGCACTTGGTGTGGGCCCAGTGCAGGTCAGCAGAAGCGCGGCCCCCAGGCTGGCCAGCTTCCCCCTCTCCCTACTGGCACAGCCCAGCCTGGCTGCATAGAGCCTCTGCCGGTCTGAGCCCTGTACTCCTGCCGCCCCACTCTGGGTTCCTGCCTGTGCTGGCGCCAACCCTGTGCTCCTGCCTGTGTCCACTTGCTGCCCCTCCCCCACTGCCTGCTGCCACCAGTTCCCCACTTCCCTGCTTGCCCACACTGCTGTTCCTCTTTGTCCCCCCCCCCCCCCACCATGCTGGTCCAGCACCATGTGGTTCCCAGCTGCAGCGCCAGGCTGCAGGACTCTGCAGGAGCTGGCCTGGCCTTCGCAATTCTCAGCTGGCTCCATGTGTTGGTCGGCCCAGGCTGGCTCCTGCTGTGTCCTGTGGTCATAGCTGTGCAGCTGGGACATGGTGCCAGAGCAGCAAGCAGAGGGGCAGATGGGGAAGCAACAGGCGAAGGGAAGCATGGCAGATGGAAAGGGGAGGTGGCGGCGAGCAGGAGCACGGGGCCCACACCGGTGCCCCGGGGCCAGGAGCAGCTGGAATGTGGAGCTCAGATTTGGAGGAGTGCTGGCGGGGGCTCTGCCTGCTGTAGCAGGGTGGTGGGCGAAACCTCTCCTTCACACATACCACAACCTCCCCCCACACACTCTTATCTGCCTACAAACCTCATACCCATCCACACCCCACATATCTACACGTACATCCACATGCTCCCCCACCCCACATACATACACGCACCACAATATACAAGAGTAAGACTTAATTTTAAGTTATTGTGCAGTCACCTCTATATACACTACACAAATGCATGTAAATCAGGACAGAAGTATTTTTTTAAATCCAATTAATGGATGTTGTAGGTAGTTGATGTTTAGAATATAATTTGGTATTTTCTGGTTGAGATGGCAAGCCACCTTGCTGAAAGGAATACTTCCTGGGGACAAGGGGAGGCACTTCTGGTGGCAAAGGTCAGGGATTAGTAGGTGGGATTTCTGGTCCTGAAAGTGCAACCAGGAGGTGGGGCACCTGTCAAGTGGCATGGCTACCCTTGGGGCCCTTGACAGCTTGCCAAAACTCGCCACTGTTGTTAATCTAATGTTTCCGTATAAAATATTTATGTCAGGTACTTTCTGACGCATGTCATGGTATAATAGGTTGGATAGAATAAACTGCAAAGGTTTTGTTGGTACATATATTGGAATTATGCTAATTAACCATTTTGTGAGTTTGAAGTCATTATTTTCCTTCTCTTTTCAGGTTTCCTGTCTGAACTGTTTCTTGGGGGGGGACTATTAACATTTTTGCACCAAAAACACGCAAAGATATAAAGTACTTTGAATATTGATTTTGGTGGTTTTGTTAGGGGAAAAAACTTTTTAAATATTGATTTTTTTTTTTTAATTATTTATTTATTTTTTAATACCCTCAGGGCCCTCTTATGTTCAAGTAAAAAGTAATTCAATGGGGAATTTTCAGAAATTGAATAAATTTTTGAGGCTTTTATCACTTTCATAAACTGTCAAATCCTATTAAAATAATTAGGTACACATTATCATAAGCAATGTAATATTGTTAATTTACTCCTTATAGACTAGTACAGGGTTGAGCCATTTAAATAACTGATTAAATAATTTGTGTGTTGGCCCTCCACCCCTGAGAGAAAAAATCCAAGTTTAAATCAGGTTGAATTTGGGTAAAACAAATTTGAAAACATATGCTATTGCAAATTTTATATTAAAATTTTACCATACAAACATGATTTTACAAGGAATTAAAATGCAAGTGTCACTACTAGAGATCTTCATTTGAAGTTAAAAATAATAATAATCAAAATAACATTTAAGGCACCAGTCCTGTGAACACTTCAGCAGTTACATTTATTTACATAAATAACCTGCTGAGGAAATTTTGGACAGTTCAAGTTCTTAAAGTTAAGTAGATGCACAAGTGTTTGCAGCCTTGGGGTTACATTTTATTTTCATGAACCCTGTTTGTTGGCTGCAGAATAGCGCTTCAACTTTTTCATATACCCATGTCAAAACTTTCAAAAACAGGGGGGGGCTAAGATTTAGTTCCAAATGCCAATGTTCAGGTAATTAAGGTGGGATTTTTGTAAATCCCCTAAGTAACTCAGTCTGGCTGACTCCAAACTGCAAACCCTGAGGAAGTATAAGTAGACTTCAGCATTTCAGATATGCTGAATTTCCTTAAGTCAAGGTATCAGAAAGTGGTATTGACTACAGATAAATCACAGATCTATTTGCTTACAAGTTCTGTGCTTGATTTTGTGTTGTCCCATACTGAAGGACAACAATCACTCCAGAAATTTTAAAACTATAAAAGTGATATAGCTAGTGATGTAGATAAGTAAAATCTAATTTCTTGAATCGCAGCTTATTTAAAATAAGTATTTAAGTTGTAAATATTACTCACCGTGCAATCGCACCTTCACTTTTAATGATAGAATTTCTGACTATGGCAAGGTATTGATGCATAGTTAAATGTGATATCAAAGTTTGACACGTTCTTATTAAAATACTTTTTAGCTTAGAAAAGTATCCACTTTAACTTGTTGAGTTCAGAAATATTTAGAGTTCAACTGCCTAAACCAAATCAGGATAGGAGTTGCAGAGTATGTAATGGAGATTTTAAGTATAATTACAGTTGTGGAAGTGAGATCTGAAGGAATATTTCTGTATGTTTCTAATTAGTCAACAAGTTTTTTTTTCTAAATGAACAATTTGGGGAAAAAATCGTATTTTTATGCTATTAAATATTTTGTTTTAAGATTTGCTTTAACTAATGTATGAATAATCTATTATATTTGAGCTTCACAAATGACTCCTGTGTCTACATTTAATTCAAAATGGCCTGAAAATGGACCATTCCTGGGTTTAACCAGTTCAGCAGATACATTGTCACCAGGTAAATAATGCAACTTTTATTTCAGTTCTGTTATATATATATATATATTTTATCTAACCAATAGCAGAATCTAGATGTACTCAGTGAGCGTTTCTTCACATGCTCTTTACTGCAGAGTTGGCTACTTAGGTCTGAAGTAAAGCATCACTGTCTACACTTGTGCTGGAATTAGGGCATACTGAGTTATTTAGCTCTGCTGTAGGATAGTACTGTCCAGGATAAATACTATCCTGTGGCAGAGTAATTTACATTGCTGCAACACACATGTAGACAGTGACGAGGGCAGACTGGGGCATGAGAGTGCTACAATGCGGGAACTATCTGCTGCCTAACCCCACACTGTAGCAGCACCCTCATGCCCCACCCAGCCCCTCCACCATCTGCCGCTGCCACCCAGAGCCCAGGGCTGTTCCACCCTGGCTCAACATGGTGCGGATCCAGATGCATGTGTAAATGCTGCTCCTGGGAGAAATAAACTCTGGCACAGTTTGTGCCAGAGTTTATTTCTTTGCCCTGATTGAATGTGTAGATGCACCCTGGGTTAATATGAAACCTCCTTTATATTTTACTATAATTTGCAAAAGTAAACAACATTTAACAATTGAAGTTACTACTTTTTCTTAATCTGAAAAGAATGTAAAATATAAGAAACAGTGAAGTTAAAACACAAGAAACAAATTGAGGTAAACTCTCTGCCTACTTTCTGCTTTTTTTTTCCCAATGGCTTGGTATCCTGGCATAGTGTCAGTTGTCTCTCCTTTCAGCAGTGTTCTGAAACTGTTATGTGCAGAGTTTATGCACTGTGATATGGGAAACAAAAGGAGAATTAAAGGCGGAACTGTTCCGCACATGTGGTAATGAATATGGGGAGTGGTTTATTGAAAACAAGATAAATTTTGCAGCCAAAATAAGCAATACAGGGCAATAATAAAAATGGAAACAACCATAGTTCTGACCTTTCTTTGCTTATATTTTACGGTTTCACGGTTAATCTATGGTGGTGCTTTTATCAGGGTTCTTAGTTGTTTAAGAAGCCAAGCTCTTGTTTTTTATAATCTCATTGGATGAGATTTGAGCACAGCTTAATTGCTTCTGTGCTTATCTGCCTTTTCATCTTGTTTTTGCGGGCATGTGGTAATAAATAGGGCCGAATCTCTGAATCGTGTCAGGAGACCCTTTAATCTCTCTGAATGTAATCGGAACCCTCGGAGAGATGAGGTTCTCCCCCTGCCAGGCAAGGGGCATGGGCACAGTGCTCTTCCCCTTCCTGGAGGAGGTTTGGCCGAACCCCACTGAGACTGAGCTGCCCTGGGAGCCCTCCCAGAGG
Source organism: Alligator mississippiensis (assembly GCF_030867095.1). Classification (NCBI taxonomy): domain Eukaryota; kingdom Metazoa; phylum Chordata; order Crocodylia; family Alligatoridae; genus Alligator; species Alligator mississippiensis. The sequence goes on from NC_081824.1 coordinate 47,416,251, forward strand.
TCCGACCATGCTGAGAGATGCTGGTGAGATTTGGAAAGATTTGGCGATTCGGACATAGACACAGCTTTAAATGTTTTTTTCCTACATACCTCAAGGTAGCAGGTGACTCATGAATGCTGAGATGCTGGGGCAGATGGAGAGTCCCACAGGAGCACAGAGGGCTCCCCAGCACACTTGGCAGCAGACCTGGAAGTGGACCAGAAGCACTTCCGGTCCACTTGCAGGTCCGCTGGGGAGTGCGCAGGCCCGCCCCCTCCCCCCCCCCCCCCCCCCCCCCCCCCCAAGCCTCACCGGCTTGGTGAGTGGTGTCTCCTGGGTCGGGGGGGCACCCGGGGTCTGCCCGTGGCTGATCAAATCCAAATCGAATACAGTCTGTTTTGCACACCCCTAGTACTAAGGGCTTTATGCTTTCTATGTTATATGTAAGAACAAAACAGCTCTTGACTAGGATAGAAAAATAGGAATTTGACAACTCTAGGAATTGTCTTAAGGGGGATGCATTTTAGTGGTATACTTATCCTACTGCCAGGAACAGTACATTATATCAGATGTGCAAATATTGTATCTTTTACTGATATGTAGACATTCTATTAAGGAGCAAAATTTCCTATTAGTGTAAGAAAGGAAAAGTGGATCTACCCCTGGGAATACATGGTTCATGTTGTCTTTCCATAACTTTCCTTTCAGTATGCACATAACAGTCCCTGCTTGGGAAGAACAATGGTTTCTATTTAAAATAAACTATTATTATCGTTTTAAGAATAGCTACTCCCAGGCCAAGAATGTATATTATCATTTATTCTACTCCTAACTCATTTGAATATTTCTTAATTAAAGTACTAGTGAGATTTGTTTATAACATAATAAAAAAAGGCATCAGTGTTTCAGCAGTGAGCTGCATTTTTTTCTTCATTACGCCGAACCTTTCCTTTTCTTTGTTTGTGACCAGGGATCCTAGTTTTCTCCGATTTTTAAAAAGAAAAAATCCCATATGAATTGCATTTCATTATAATCATGGAAAAATGTGGATTTTGGGTTACTTTTTTTAAATTAGAAAATTTAGGATTTTTTTTTATCAAAGAGAATCGTGATCCCTGTTCATGATTAATATGTATCCCATTGGTGATGGAATGATTCCTGAAGGAAGCTCCAGGTGCAGATAGAGCGATGGCAAACAAATGATAGTTTGTTTTGTATTTGAAGAAGCTGTTCAGTGCGGTGCTTTAACATCGATTAATTTTAGTTTTGGAAGTGAACTGAAGTTTAATATATGTCTTTTTGTTTGAAACATCTGTTAAACAAATATGGCTTTTGACTTTCAGTTGCCACCTCAGGTATCTGGGCATGTCAGAGGGCCCTCATCTCACCCACCTCAACATCAGAACAACAGTTATACCATACATATCTAAGAGTAATATTCCAAATAAACATTTCATTTGATTTTTTTTCACAATAAAATATTTCAGTTTTCATCAGTTGTTTTGATATTTTAGTTAAGCAGCTTCTATAATACAACTAAATGACTGTTGCTTACAAATTTACCATAATAGAAAATGCACCCTCAGACATTATGGACATAAGTATTAAAGTAGGCATCTGTATTTAAAAAATAAATAGGGAAAAGATACAATGGTGCTAGCTCTGCAATAACAAAATGTCATTCATATTTTTTTTTTTTTAATTTTTACCATCACTTGAACTAGCTACACCAACATAAAATAGGTCCTGAGCATGTTGGTTTCCCTGTCTAAGGTGCTTGCTAAAATGAAGTAGATTTCATAATAGTAATTCTTAGATTTGATAAAAAGACAGTAAAAGGGAGTACAAATAAAAAGGCAAGAAAGTTCTCTTTTGAGGGGCAGACTTTGAATATAACTATTCTAAAACTTTTGTTTGTAAATTCTTTGAAAACTACCAAAGATTTGGCTATATAATTTTGAATATTTGGTTGTGACTAAACCCTTGTCCAGTTATTTAGTAATTTCTCACATGCTTTACCAGTTTAACTCTGTACTGTTCCCACTTTGTTAAAATATTTATGCTGCTGTTCTTAATGTCTTACAGAAGAGCAAATCAGTGATTCTTTAAACTCAAGTTTTGATGACCTTTGGGGAAATTGTAAATTGAAGAAACAGAAGATGGAGTCACTGGAATGCATTCATGTGGCTCAAAGTGATATTTATGTTTCTACACCTGCATTGGAGGATTCTTCATTCTCCAACAATGATCGAGAAAACTTAACTCCAAAGCAATGTAATAGAAAACAGTTAAACAAAAAACTGATCTTGCAACACTCATTGGGGAGCGACCTTTCAGAAAAGGGAGAATCTGAAACATCTCCTAACAAGAAACAGAATTATGATGATAATCTGACTTCTGCATCAATTGTGACCAACAGTTCATTTCTCCAAGAAAGAGACTTGAGTTATTCTGCTTCTTCACAAAGAATAGTCCAGTTAGAGGCTGCTGCAGGTACCAAAGACAGTCACTCGGATTTATTAGTGAGCAGCAAAGATTTTAATGTGTGTTCAGTTGATGTGAGTGTTCCTGTTGACCTAAGGGATTGTGCTGTTGGACCTAAATCAAAGGGGAAATCAAAAAGAAAAAGATCTAGTACAAAACTGACTACCTCAGTATTATGTAAGTCGGGGTCTGAAAATGAATTCCTGGAAGCAATGACTACACGTAACAAGATTTCACATTCTGAGGAAGGTTTATATGAAGACTTTTTTTCATCTTCTGACTTGAATAAAAGTGAAATACAAGGAAGCCACTTTCTTCTTGGAGTTCAACAGAAATCATCAGGTTCTCCTGAAGTGATATGTAAAGCAGGCTCTTCAAGGAGAGAATCAAATGAACAGTGTAGCGCTCTTTCCAAAAAGAAGAGAAAAACTGTTCAGACAAATGACACTTTGTTAAAGAGTGACTGCAAACTATCTGAACTTCCAGAAAGTACAAAAAGTGTAACTTTAAATTGTATGGTAGGTGGAAAAAATGCTCAGACTGCAGAAGACTTAGTTTCTAGCTCACTGAATCAACTCCATCAGAACAGCTGGGAAAAAAACTGCAGAACTAATGTGAATTGTTCCTCTTATTCTTCTGGTAAGTTTCTGCATAGAACTGAGAAGTTCAGAGAGATAGCATCATGATGCACTGCAGTTCCTGTGCAACTAAATTGTAAAACGAGCTGTGAAATCAAGAAATTCTGTCTTTCAGAAGCAACTCTACAGGACGATAATACTGCAGTGATGGTATCACTTTCTTTAAAAAGTGAAAAGAAGGGCATAGTGGAGCCAAAAGAACACCCACATATTTTCCCAGATTCTGCAAATATGGAAAAGTCAACAGGCGATAAGAAGGAAACTCTACTCAAAAAATGCAGTCCAAGTATGTGAGCCTTCTTTTTCGTAATAGTTGGCAACCTTTAAATCCTGTACTGTTCTTCAAGGGCATGTAATAAATAATGTTCTCATATTTAAAATGTATTACACTTCTGCAAATAGTCAAACATGTTTATGTAGATCCTTATTTGAGGTGGGGGAACCTTATTAATCAAACAGCAGGAAAACTAAATGAAGTGTAAATAGTAGGAAACCCTCAGAAAAATCCCAGTGTTTGCATCATTATGGCTGGAGATACAGAAGTAAGGGAATAAATGCAAAAAATGTATCCCAAGTTGAGCTCTGTGAGTTTGCTGTAGGATCAAGTAAAACATGCAGTTGGGGACCTCATGTTGAAATCACCTGAAAGGAAAAAGATGATAATCAGAAGTGTGTGTTCGGTTTAGTTTAAATGTAAAGTGCTGTGAAGAATTAGTCTTGTTTAAACTCTTCTCTTATAGTTAATATGGAGAATTGTAACAATAAATCAGTGTGGTTTAAATATTGATGAACTGTAAATAAAGGTTTCATTTTTATTCTTACTTGAGTGTGAGCTACCCTTCTAATGAAGGGTAAAAATACTTCATTCTTTTGGTTGAAATAGTTATCTGGAACATGTTTTTAAAACTACAAAAAAGCTGTTTCCATATCTTGCAGTGCTACATTAATCAATAAATGTACAATAAATGTGACTTTTCAGTGACAAGGTTTAGACGTGCATTAATTAGGAAAAGAATTAATTTACTAGAAGAGTTCATAAACATGCAGCAATATATACTATTTTCAGTGAATAATAATAGCTTATGATCTGAGGAAAGCTTGATATTTTTCTTAGGTATTCAAACTTAATTATAAATTGAATTGCTCCAAAGTTCCTCCCATCTACTTGTAACTATTTTTGGCAGTGAAGTAAGTTTGTCCAGTTTTACTTAATTTCTACAGCTCATCTGAGAACCAGAGAAATAAATGATACAGTAAGCAAGGAATGCAACATTAATAGATTCTAAGAAAGATTTAACATCCTTCTGTAGCTGTTCAGAAATGTGAATGTGGACTTCATTAGTTTTATTTCTAGGCTCTGGGATTTGATTGAATGACCATTATGTCTTTTTAAGCTGCTTATAATAAATGTGGGAGCGCAGAGTTCTCTTGGCAACAGTTGTAAACTAAGCTCAGCTGTGGTCTTGGGGAACACAAGGCTGAAGCGTTAGGACCACAGAATCTTTACAAGCTACCATCTCTTATCTGTGACCATCGACAAGTTTACTCCTGCTTGAGAACTCTGGAAACGAAATGTGGTCCTTCTGCAGTTGATCGGAGTGTTGTCATTGACTTCTGCAGTGGCAGTATAATAAAGTGAGCAAATACTCAAATATTGGCAAGGCCTGATGAAATTTTATCCTAGAAAAAGTTAAGGAATAGTGGTAGCAATCTCTGAAGCATTAGCAATTATCTTTGAAAAGTCCATAGAAGAGGCAGGAGGTATCAGTGACTGAAGAAAAGCAAACACAATGTCCATCTTTAAACAGAAAGAGAGGGTTGATTGGAAAAATTTCAGACCAGTCAACTGAATTTCAGTATCCCAAAATATAATGAATCAAATGCATTAAACCTTCAGTTTGAAAGCACCTAGGGGACAATAAGGTAATAAACAGCCAGCAGCACTGGATATATTTGGAAATGTTTTCAGATCAGTAAGATAAAATTTAGTACAGGCAAGTACAAAATGATTTTATTTGTATTTGTTCACCATAGTAAAAATACAAAATGGAGAGTTAACTGGCCGGGCAGCAGTTCTGCAGAAAGGGATATGGGATTTAGAATGAACTACAAAATGAATGAGTCAACAATGTGGTGATGTTGCAAGAAATGACTCATTCTGGGATTTATTAACGAGTGTCATATGTCAGATATGATCATCTTAATGATTCCACTCTGTTTGACAGTAGTGTGGCCACAGTTATGTCCAGTTTGGGGCACCTCACTTTAAGAAAGATACTAATAATCTGATCATTACAGGCAAGAAAAACAAGACTGATTAAGTTTAGAAACTATAATTTACGTGGAAAGCTTGAAAGATCTGTGTTTGTTTAGAAAAGGCTGATGAGGGAATTTCAAGTTTTCAGACACCAAGTTTTGAAAGAAGACAGTGCTCAATTGTTCTTTGTTCACGGAGAATAAGGCAAGGAGTGACGATTAATTTTTAGGAAGGGAAATTTATTTAATCTTAGGAAAATATTTTTAAGTGTGAGGTTAGTTAGGCACTTTGAGCAGGTTACGGTGGTAGGATATGGACCCCCACATAATGACTATCCAGAAAGGGTAAATGGAAGGGGGAAGGTTGTAATATTAAAATCAATGTCAAAGCTAAATTTCTCAGCTTGTGACTAAAGAGCCTATTGTTAGAAACAGCTGATAAAAAGGCAGCCTAAGTAGCCAGATGCAGCAAGGAGAGAAGATAGAAATTGCAAGATTACAGGTTACCATTCAGAGAGTTACAGGATGGAAAAAGTAGTTAGGTGAGTGATATGTATATGGAAGATAACCTGCTAGAAGTTATAAGGTTCAATCCTTAGTTGCTTCATAGAGGATCTCTAGAGGGGGCAGGTCTGGATTCTTTTTTCCCCTCACCCCTTTTCTTGTACAGTATAGGAAGTGATAGCAATGAAAAACAAAGTTAAAAACTTGTGGAGTCCATAAATTGAGGGCATAGCCTCTAGATTTTTAACTTAGGCAAGAACTCTGAAGAAGGTTAAGGCCCAACCTCTCTGGACGGAAAAAAGGTGCAGAGGTGACAGAAAGACTGTTGTACCTGGCAGGTTCACAAAGGGGCACTACAGACATTGAGCCTTCAAATACCTTACTTAAATCCAAGATGAGAGGTTTTTTCCCCATTCAAGATAGGGGTGGGGAGGGATTGTTTTATCTTAAACTCAAGTACCGCAGTGGCTCTGGCCCTGACCCGGGGCAGAGTTGTAGCTGCAGCCAGTGCCTGCCCTGGGTTGGAGCTGCTACTGCTACCTGTCTGGGGCTGGAGCTGGAGCTGCTGCCTACATTGCTGCCTGGCCAGCACCAGGGTGGGGCTGGAGTCACCATGTGCTCTGTACCTGGGCTAGAGCCAGAGCCACTGCTTAGCATAAGGGGGTGGAGGGGAGAGTGGCTGGAATGCAAATGGCAGAGGGCATGGCCAGCAGGGGGGGGCAGGTGCTGGGGAGGGTATCAGCACTGGGGTGAGCAAGGATAACAGCCTGGCTGCCTGCCTCCCAAGTACCTGCTCCCCTGCTGATGCCTTCCCACTGGCCCCCCACTGTAATGGTAGGGTGAACAAATTTATGATGTGCCTTATGTAATTAGGTTCTATACATGAAAAATTACCCCCCAAAAATTATAACTGATGCACAAAAGGTTGCCTGTAAAAAGGGAGGGGAAAGAAGAGAAAAGTCTGAGGACTGGGGGAGAGATTTAACTCAATTTTTTATAAAATAGCAATAATGTATTTTTATCATATGAATCCTCCTGAGTCAGACTTGTTTTTGTTTGTGAAGTTCCCAGAACAAGAGATCCTGGTCAGAGGCTGGGGTCTACTCCTGCAATACCAACTATTAAAATCAATGTCAAAACTAAGTAATAAGTACTATGCAGTTAATTTAAACCCCAATTTTAGCTATTTCTTCAATAGGGTCTTACTTAAAAACCAGCCTTTGCTGGATGCTTAACTGAATTCAGCAGAATTTTTATTTATGTAAAATTCCTGCAATTTTGAAATTGAAAACCTAATCTGTTTGCTTTTACAGCACGAAAACAAGAATGGGATAACGACAGTAAACAATAGTAAATTGTGTGCGTTTTTATTATAAATTGTCTATAGTGAAAAGATTGTGTATGACTACATGAATAAGTTACCATGCAGTTATGTTATGTGGACATTGCCTGCATGCGTTTATCCAGTAGTAAATGGAAGGTAATTTATCTTTCTGTTGTGGAGTAAGCTACCTTGTTTACCACAGGTTAATACCATACATATTTGGGCTAAGTACAGACAGTCAAAAAGCCCGAGGCTGATTCAATTTAATTTTTGCAGGTTATTCTGAGCTGCGTAGATTGAACCAATAAATGAGTGAACAAACATTCACTTTTGATTCTGGTAATGCAGCCTCGTGCCTATAGCGGTCCAGGCCCGAAGCTGAGGGGCACTAGAGCATGCCTCCATACTCAGGGAGAGCAGACAGTGTGGGCCAAAGCTACACCACCCACTCTGCAAAGGGGAGTTTGTGGAGGAGGTGCAAAGCATCCTGGGATGCTAGGGGACTGAGTTAACTTGAATCTGGAGGGAATCTGGGACAGAAGTTCTCTAAACCAATTTAACCTAAATCAGTTAAATCTGATACTACATCCATCCAGGTTTACCTTAAACCGGTTTCAGCCATTTTGAAAGTGGTTTATGTGCACTGAGCTTCTGTTGCGTTACAGATTTGAACCAGTTTCCAATTGCTTACACACAAACTGGTATAATTTCTGTCCCTAATCTTGCAGTCACTATACAGCAGGGGCTGGTAACCTGTGAGCTACATCTAGCCTGCTGAGCCTTTGAATCCAGACTACCACGGTGTTCAGGGGTAGGGGGCTCTACCTGACCTGTGCTCCAGTGCAATTGGGCACCCAGGGCTTTAGTGGAGCAAGACTTCTACCATGCTGTGCCACACCACATAAGGGCAGTGGACAGAAGTGACAGCAGCAGCAAATTTCTAATGCCTGCCCATCTCAGACCTGAGCTGCCATTCCAGTCCTGTGCTGGAATGTTGTCAATCACTCTTGTAGAGTATTTGGTACGCTGGAAGGTTACACCTCATCTCATGGACAGCTATCTAGGTACCCATACTTTCCCTAGAGTAAAAATGAAAAAAAAACCCAAAACCTAATCAAAGTGGCAATTTTTTTTCTTTGGTCCTTATATTACAAGCCATATCTTGTTGAGTAATGTAAAAAAAATTTACAAATACTTTGGTAGTTGATGGAGAATTTGGAATATATTACTAAATAGAATGTAACTTTTGTTTTTAAATTCACATCAAATTAAATGCAGCTACATTTGTAAATACAGATATGGTACCAGTCCTTGGCCCTTTAACACTAATTAAAACAACTTTATTTGGGAGAAATTACATTTTAGGCCAATCACTAAACTTTAGTAAGGATAATTTAGGCCATTGGGTCGATAATCACGGAACTCTGTTTTTTCTTTATTTTAAAAGAAATGAGTATCCAAAAGTGGACTTTAATTAAACTTAATTTTGTGAAAAATGACCTAATTAAATCTTCAGTAATTGCATCTATTTTAAAAATAGATTAAAAATACTTTTAATTTAAGCAAATTAATTTTTCAAATGAATCTATAACTTTCAAAGTATTATTGATAGTATTAGAGATTGATAATATTAATTAATATTAATTCACATAACAGATATGGCTTTAGTTTACTTCTTCCTGGTAGTCAGCCAAGCAATTTTCTCACTTCTGGAGGGGTCATTTTTAGAAAAGAAAGTTATTTTGTCTGCATATATTAAGTTAGTTCTTAGCCGAAGTGCCAGATATATTCAAAGGTCTGATTTGAAAACAAACCCAAGACTTGTAGCCTCTTTGGAATGAATTACTAAGTACATTCTAGGACCATATTCTAAATACAAATGTGGGTTTTTCCTCTGTTTTTTCAATTTCTTCTATGTGAAGCCATTGCATGGAAATCGAATAGAATAGATTGTTTTACCATGTTTGAAGTCATCAGAAACTTGAGAGATTAAACTAAAGACACTAGTGTAATTTTATTGTCATAGTTTAAAATGTAAAAATAATACAAACATTAGCCTACAGATTATATTTTTAAAACCTTTTAATACTCGGTAACAAAATTTGGGTAAAAAATGGTTCAAAGCCTTAAAAGAGTTTTGATGACAGTTCCCTTTTACAAGTATACACCATTTTCCTGTCACTGTTCTAAATGTCTAATCCACTGGGTTGTTGTTTTTTTTAGGTGTTGAAAATGAAATATCAGTATGTGATGCCAGATGTGGCTCTCGTGAAGTTTTTAATGCAAAACAGAATAAGCACAATGGGGAGTTAAAGAACACTGGGAGAATCAAAAAGGTCAGTCTATTAGACAAAATGTCAAGAACACTTTTTGATAATTTCAGCATCTTTTAGAAATAAATTCAGTTCACATGCAGTGCCATGTGATCATAGAGTTCCACATGAATTTTATTTTTTCGTGAAATACTGGATAACTATTAGACTGAAATAGCACTTGACTATAAGAAGCCCATGGCATCTTAACTGTCCTGGCAAAGTTACATTGATTAGAGAGGTATAAAGGTGGTAGGCTAGGATAAGCTATGTATTAGGAAAGAGGTATTTAGCCAAGTTATTCTCAAGTCAGGGAGAAGGCAAGGCGGGGTGCTACCTTAGAGGCTAACTGGTTGAATGGCCCAAATTTTTGTAGGCAATAGCATACTTTGTTAGGCGCTATATAGTCTAAAACGCAGTTTTACTCATATAAGTTGTATCCATTCTAGGAGCATGCTACTAGGATTCCTAGATCAGAAAAGTGCTTTTAATGTAGCTGCAACCTTACTCTAGTGCAGGGGTTGGCAACCCCTGGCACGCGTGCCATTAGTGGCACGCGGAACCATTTTTGCTGGCACGCCGGGAAGCACACACAGAAATTGTTGGTTTTTTTTAAGTTCTTGCGCCAGCTCTCCTGTGCAGCCACAAGTCCCAGCACCACGGCAGGTACCGGGGCGAAGCCAGAAGAATGCAGGCAGGGAGGCTGTCTGTGCTCTACTGCCCCCTCCCTGTGCTCCCAGGTTGTGCCTTCCAGCCCGGCTGGCCCCTGGAGGGAGCTGCCCAGGTAGGCAGACGCCCTGTCCCACCTGGGGTAGCACTGAGGTGCCAAGTGCTGGGGCCGGGTGGTCAGGGCAGGGTCTGGGCGGCATGGGGCGAGGTGCCAGAGGCAAGCCAGCCCAGTTGGTCCCTTAGGAAGGTGGGGGCTGGGCGGGAAGTTGGGGCGACCCTGGGGGTCTGCAGGCTCGAACTGTGGTGGGCAGGCAGGCAGGTGAGCCCAGCAGCACCAGTGGTGGGGCCTGGCCTGGCCTGCACAGTTCCTTAGGGATGGGCCGCAGCCACCCTGTGCATGTGGGGATGCTTGCTGGCCTGGCCAAGATGTCAGGCTCTGGGGGCTTCCCTCTCTGGGATCGGCCTCTCTGCACACTGGGCACAGTGCAGGCAGGGCAGAGCCATCCCTGGTGCAGGGACCTGTCTGTGGGAGCCCCCTAGAGCCTAGGAACAGCCACCGTGGCTGCCTCAGCCTGCCCAGGTCCCAGCCTTGCCCACCCGCAGCTCCCCTCAAGGGGCCAGGACTGGGGCAGGCACTGCATAGAGCCGCTGTGCTGCTGGCTCGGCCCTGAGCACCAACTGCGGCAGCTGTTCTCAGAGCTTGGGGAACAGCCTGTAGCTGCAGCTCCCACTCCCACTATACCCGGCACACACAGAGACCAAGCAGGAGCCCCCTGAGCCCTGCGTCCTGCCCCAGCCAGGCAGTGTCCCTTCGTGGGCAGGGTGGCTGCACCCCATCCCCGCAGAGCTGTGCAAGCTCACTGGGCCCCACCTCTGGTGCTGCTGGGCTCCCTGCTGTTGCCCGAGTAGTGGAGCCCTGAGGCAGCCCCCGCTCCCCACCTGACACCAGTCCTCTATTTACTGTAAAAAAAAAAAAAAAAAAAAAAAAAAAAAAAAAAAAAATATATATATATATATATATATATATATATATATATATATATATATATATATATATATATTAATGATTATTAATAGTATTAAATATGCAGTGCATCCTGCCATGTACCCCCTCCGCCCGTTTTGTTTTGTGGCGTGCCGGCACTCCGGCACCTTACAAGGTAGACATTGTGGTTTTTTCCGGCCAAAAAACGTTGCCTACCCCTGCTCTAGTGTATGTTGACCGCAAGCTGAGTTTGTTGCTGTGTTGGTGTAAGGGCATAGGCAGGCAAGGTTCTTTGGTTAGATGCGATAATTTTTATTAGACCAACTGAGTAGTTGGAAAAAAGTTCTTAGCAAGCTTTTGGGAGCAGTCACCCTTTGTCAGGCATAGGGAGTCTCTGCTGGTCTGAGGCTCCAAGGAATGAGAATTCCTTGGAGAATTCTATATTTGATTTATTCTTTTATTTATATATTTCCCCATTAAAGCATTTTTCTCAGTAAATATAAACTTCCCAGCAGCAAATCAAATTAAAATAAATTACACAAACAAATGTACATAGAAAATTGGTGGAAGGTGGAATTAAGGTAAATAGGTAAAATTTCTTGAGCACGTGAAATTAAATTGAAGAGAATGCTGAGAGAATTCTAAAAATTCGGGCTCCTCTACATGTGCAGATGAAGGTACAATGAGATATAATGCGTGGTCCACACAGTCGTGCCTCCTGCCATGCATGATCCCATCGTGCCTTGTTGCTGGCGCAGGGGAAGCCCATTCTTGTACCAACAAGAAACAAGCTCCCATGACTGAGAGCCCCTTCAGTTGAGTGGCTCCACCCCCCACCCTGGGGCTGGGGGATCACAGCTGCTGCGATCTCCCAGCCTTAGGGGTTCATGAAGGAGAAGTGCCAAGTCGCGCACTTAGGACAGAACAATCTCATGTATGGTCTGGGGACTGACTGTCTAAGCAGCAGTTCTGCAGGCAAAGACCTTGGGGTTACAGTGGACAATAAGCTGAATGTGAACCAACAGTGTGCCCTTGTTGTGAAGAACGCTAACAGTGTCCTGGGCTGCATTAGTAGGAGCATTGCCAGCAGATCGAAGGAAGTGATTCTTCTCTATTTGACACTGATGAGGTTACACCTGGATTACTGTGTCTGGTTTTGGGCCCCACACTGTAAGAAGGGTGTAGACAAATTTCAGAGTCCAGCAGATAGCAATGAAAACAGTTAAGGGGCTGGATCATATGATTCATGAAGAGAGGCTGAAGGGACTGGGCTATACATGTGCCCAGTGTCTGATCCAATGTTCTAATTAGAACATGTCGGAGCAGACTTGATTAATCAAGTTTGTTGAAGCATGCTAAATGACCTTGGTGTCACTTGTATTCGGCATCCCTGTGCTTCAAACTGTTGGCGGGGTGCTTTAACTAAAGCTTTAATGGTGCTTTAACTAAAGCTCATCAAATGAGCCTGCACCACCATTTTGAAGCATGGGACACTGAATGCACAAGATGCTGCATGTGCTTTAATTAGCTCCTGATTGCGGGTTGTGATTGTGGTGTTATTTTTCAGATGATGCAACACATTGTGAATGATTGCCAAATTATATCATGTAATGGTGATCTAAAATCAATCCGTGGAGCTACCCCTAAAGCAGTCGAATGGTTATCAAATTTAGATATTAATCTATGAATGTTGTAATACTAAAATGTCATATGAAAGAAGTAGTAGTAGCTCCTGAGAGCTGCTTTAATTAATGGCCCCCTCCCTGCTCCGGAGCACATTTAAAGACACCCATTTAGTCTGAGTGGAGGTTTAATAGCAGTCTTCAACTACTTCTTTAGTGGCTCCAGAGAGGATGGAGCTAAACTGTTCTGTGGTGGCAGATGACAAGACAAGGAGCAATGGTCTCAAGTTGCAGGAAGGGAAGTTTAGGTTAAATATTAGGAAATACTTTCTCCCTAGGAGGGTAGTAAAGTGCTGGAACAGGTTACCCAGAGATGTTGTGTAATCTCCATCCTTGGAAGTTTTTAAAAACAGGATAGACAAAGACTTGGACTGGATGATATAGTTGGGGATGGTCCTGCTTTGAGCAGGGGGTTGGACTAGATAACCTCCTAACGTCCCTTGCAACCCAAATTTTCTATGTTTCTATGAAACCCACAGGGCTGCAGGTTTGTAACTGCCACAATCCTCTAGCCTCAGGTACGAGAAACCACTGGGGCTGCGGGATCTTGGATGTCATGATTCCCCAGCCTCAGGGGTGCATGAAGTATGGCAGCCACAACTCTGCAGCCCTGGGGGTTTCACAGATCCCCAGGGCATCTGTGCCCCCCAGCTGCCAAGACCCACCTGGTCCCAGCACCCAGTGTCTGCAACTGTTGGATTTTGAGTCCCCGTATTGCCAGGGCCTAGAGTCCACAGCTGCTCGGGCTGAGAGTCACCTCTGTTCTGGGACTCCCAGCCCTGGCTAGGCATGTTACATCCCTGTGGCTGGGAGCCTCCTCAGCTGACAGGGCTCCCACTTGCAGGAGAGACCCCTGCTACACATGCAAATTAAAACTCAATAGAAGCCAGCTATAAAGTTAATACATATTTTCAAGGTTTAACTTTATAGCTGATTGGACCTTTTACAGCATGATAGCTACTTTGCATATGTAGCTGGTTCCAAGTTTATTATGTACATGATCCCTATAACATATAGAGGGAGACTCAGTCAGCTAAAGTGGTTAAAAATCTTGGACCAATGTTCTGCTATGAAGCTATCTGAAGAATTTTGGACAAAACAGCTGATCAAAAGAGCTGTTTTTCTTCTTTGCTAAAATATTTAGAAGTTGCAATTATTAGATAACTTCCACATTATATGCTTCTCGTGGAGGCAGGGTACTGGACTAGATAAACTGGTAATCTGTTCTGGGATAAAATTCTGATTTTACTTCCTGTCTTTGTTTATACTATTTGGTTCTTTTCTTAGCTGTTCACTTGCATTCTTTTTCTAACAGAAGTATAACAAACTTGCTGCAACCTCTTGTTGATGCCTCAGAAGGTTTCTTGTCCTGACTGAATCATTTAATTTCTCGTCACTGAAGTCTGGCAAAAATGCAATACGCAAGTCTTTTGCGCTCATTAGGAATCAGGACATTGAACCTTAAAATAATGCTGTTTAAATACTCTATCAGATTTGTTGCTCCAGATTCATTTGTTCTTTAGAAGAGAAGACTGAGGGGTTATTTAATTGTTGTCTTCAAATACTTAAAGGATAGCTATATAGAGAATGATAAAACTCTTCTCTGTGGCTACAGGGGTCAGGGCAAGGAGTAATAATTTTAAATTGCAGCAAGGGAAATTTAGGCTGGATATTAAGAACTTTCTCACCATGAGAACAGTTAAACAGTGGAGCGTTACCTAGAGAGATGGTGGAATCTCCATCCTTGGAAATATTAAAGAGCAGGTTAGAAAAACACTTGTCTGGAATGGTTAGACAAGGATAGGATGATGTTGGCCTGAGTATGGATTAGACCTCTTGAAGTTCCTTCCTTCCATACTTTTCTGTGCTTCTACTTCTATGAGGTTTTTAAAAACAAATTACAATGGGGGGCGGCAAAATACGGCCCGCAGGCTGGATCCGGCACACCAGGCCATTCTATATGGCCCATGGGGCTCCTCCAGAAAAACAAGTATTACTGGATTGCAGCTGCCCCTCTGAAAGCTGATGGGAGGCAGGCTTTCAGAGGTCATGCACTGACCAGGTGGACTCTGTGCTTCCACCTCCAAGGGGCTCCCTGCACTCCATCTGGGAACCCCAGATGGGGGCACCGAGTGCAATGGCATGCAACTGGACAGCAGGTGAGTAGTGATGGGAACTCCTGCCTGCAGGAGGGAGAGGTGAGGTGGAGTTTGTGGGTAGGTGTGGACCCCCCTGCTGGCAGAGGCTGCTGCAGCAGCAGCAGGTGGTGGGCCCTTGGGGCTCTCCTGGCCTGCTGTAGGCACAACCCCAGTGGCGCATAGCTCCAGCTGAATCCTGGGAGCTGCATGTGGTGGCACAGAGCCCACCTGCCATGGCCTGTCTCTGTGCCAGTACATGGGTCTCCTGGCACTGCAGGCGGAAGCTGTGCACCATAGGGCTAAGCTGGGCCGGCTCTGTACCTCCACGTGGGGCTTCCAGCACTCTAGTGGAGAGCTGCCCATGAAGACATGGAGCCTGCCTGTCCCGATGTTGTGCGACTCCCCACAGCTCCTTGTCCACGTGCCATTGGGTTGGGTGTGCTCTGTGCCTTCAAGTGCAGCTCCCCGCTGGAGTGGTGGAAGCCCCACATGGAGGCATCCAGCCAGATGGCGCATGGCTCCTGGCTGTAGTGCCAGGAGCCTCATGTACTGGCATGGAGCCAGCCCAATCTGGATTGAAGGCCTGTGCTAGCGGACTAGGCCAGGCCGGCTCTGTGCTGTCATGTGCAGCTCCTGGGATTCAGCAAGAGTTGTACGCCACTGGTGAGCTCTGCGTGCCATGGGCCAGAAGCACCCTTAGGGCCCACCACCTGCTGCTGTCGCTGGAGGCAAGTGCTGTGTGCTTGGGGGGCAGGAGGGGCACACACACCCACAAAACCCACCCACATCCACAGAACCCTTCACAACCTCCCCCCCCCCCCGAATCTCTCCCACATACATGCACCCCACCCGCCCCTACATGATATAAAAGAGTAAGACTATTTTGAGCTAGTGTGCAATAATCTCTATATACACTATGTAAACACATGTAAATCAGGACAAAAATATTTTTTAAAATAAATACTGTGTTCATTGTCCAGTGTAACAATAGTATTGCAAGAAGCGTGCTGGGGAGAGCAGAGGGGAGAACAACAGCAATAAAATAGATTCGATTTTTCAGATTAAATTAAATATTTACATTAAATATAATTTTTACTCTTTTTAATATTAAATAATGTTTACTCTTTTGCTCCTTAAAACTTATTTTTAACTTACATCAACCTTAATGAAAGGAAATTTATGAAAGGTCCAGCCCCTAACAACTATGACACTTTTTTTCCTCTGCTATTTTAATACAGCATGCCTTCCAGCAATCTAAATTTACATACTGAAGTGACATGAGTTGCTTAATCATTCTTCTAAATTACATTATAGTGAAAACATGTGGTTCTTCAGTATTTTAGTTATATGTGGATCCTATTGCTCTAATTATAGAAATCCTTTTAGAAATGCAGTCTGTTAAAGCCATGACTTTAGCTTGTAAAAAAACAGTATGAGAAGCACTGTTAAATTGTAGTGAGCTTTCCCTGAAACTTAATTCAGAATAAAAGTCTGATAAGAAATATTTTCACTGGTCATAGGAGTATTACTTTCTCAGGAAAGAAGATTCTTTCAGTAGCTTTTCCTTTAAACTTTGAAGATAACTGTCTTCAGGTGACAGTGTATCGATAACTGTTTAGGATTTAAAATATAAGTAGTGTAAAAGACATTACATTAAAATAGGAAAAATAAAGGACTTGACATATAACTGACAGTAATATAAATGACAGTTAAGCGTTACAGTTATTTGATTGTATTCTTCTCCCTATTCTAAAACAGACCAAGAATTGTATATTAATAATGATGTTATAGTGTTATCTCTAACTCTTTCACAAGCTTCAGACTCCTCATACAACTTGTATTTGTTACTGATGGTTGGCTTTTTTGAGCTGGTCTTAAAACAACAATTAAAATCTAGGGTGGTCTTACTACAGTATTTTTGTATCTGGATTACAAATTATTCATGTTCATGTATCCTTCATTTATCTCTATCACTAACAGGAATTGAATTAAAAGGAGAGTTTATATTCATAATTCTGTCCAAGTCATGTTTATTGGGTTGCAAGAGCTGCAAGCTGCTCCCAAGTTCAAAAATAGGAGCGATTACAACCACCCCTAACTTCAATAGTATCCGGAAGTTCAGTGATTTTGTTAATTGATTATTAGGTTAATTGATTATTATGATTATTTTAGGTGGGTAAAGGTGGAGAGAGTGTAAAACCTTTTGTGGGGGGTGTATTAAAGAGCTTTTCATGTTCCTCTTTAAGGAATCAACTTTGATTCTCTGCAAAGCAAAGAGTTATGTTTTCAAATAGGCTGTGCTATAAGAGACACACACTGTGGATTAACGTCAGCAAGTGATTTTCCTGAATCTTTGAGGTGTGTGGAAGGAGAGAGCCAGGACAAAATAAATTCTTTGAACGTTGCAGTACATTTTCTCCTTGTAATATGAGGATAAATTATATGGCTCTTTGTCACTCTGCCTAGAAAATGTCATTTAAAAATTTGAATTATTTAAAATCAAGCTCATCAAGGAGGGATCAACAGCAAATAGGCAGAGCTCTTTTCTCCCCAGCACCACCTGGGGTGACGAGGAACAATGGTCATAAGCTGATGGAGAATAGGTTTAGGTTGGAGATCAGAAGGCAATATTTTACAGTTAGGGTGGCCAAAGTCTGGAGCCAGCTTCCCAGGGAAGTGGTCCTCGCCCCTACCTTGGGCATATTCAAGAGCAGGTTGGACAATCACCTGTCTGGGGTCTTGCGAACCCAGCATTCATTCCTGCCTGTGGCAGGGGATCAGGCTACATGATCTGTTCAGGTCCCTCCTGACCCTAGCTACTATGAAACTATGAAATTTTAAAGAATTCAAACCTGTTCATGGTAGCCATGTTGAAGGGTTATCATTTTATATTAGGGATATATGACTGTGGCGGTCACTGCTTCCTATCATTAGCAGAGACATCTTTTGAGTTATCCAAGTAGCAAAAAACCTACATCCCCCCCCCCCCCAACCCCCTTAAATCTTGTTATCAGATTTGTTTGGCTGCCTGGCTGGAGAAAAGACTTTTCTTCCATGCTTTTCACTGAAGAGATTTATTTTATCCTGACTCATTCAGATTGCTTAAGGGCTTTTTGATTAAACAGGTATTATACCCCATTTTCCTGGAAAAGGTAAAGTTAATCATAGGTTCTTCTGATATTTGCTTACATTTTACACCTAAGTCAGGGTTGAGATGAAAGCAGACTGCATTATGTAGAATCTCCTCAATTCTGGGCTCATTAAAAACAACAAAACCAACCTCCCCTCTCATTCCCCCCTCTATACACATCCTTTTTCAAAGGAGTGTCTCTTTAAGACTTTGCTATTGTATCAATAGGAATTTGATTAAGGTCTTATACTACAAAAATTATTTTGATTAGTAGAATGAGCTACTTTAGATGTTAATGTGAGAAAAGAGTTAAGTGTGGTGAGGGATAATGAAAACCGTATCTTCTCAGATGGACAAGACAGCATGCACTTAGTTGAAATTCCTTAAGGTTTGTTTTTAAACAGCTTCATATTGGCATGCATGCTTGTAGCACTTGGATTTGAGTGAAGGTACAATTGTTAATGTTGCACTTATGAGGGTTTTTTTTTAAAGGAAAGGGATTTTATAACAAAAGTCTAAGCTCATACTGTGGAGAAACTGGTTATGAAGTAGGCTGCTCTGGATTCTGTTATCAGAGTATATAACTGTTTGGGGAAAATTGTTTACCACAAAAGCTTTTAGTATTTTGTGAAACTTCTGCCTTTATAAAAAAGATAAGGTGTTTGGCCAGAAAGGCAAAGAAGGTACAGGTTGCCCATATTTGAAATGTGTCATTGTGGTCTGACTTGGATATAAAAAGCTTTTACCATGATAAATATAGTCTAGTCAGATACATTCAGGTTTTGTCTTCCACTTAAAATTACAGAAATTAATTATTATGGTTAGAAACAAAGCATTTTTGGTACTAGAGACGTTAGACTCTAACTTAAAATTAGAAATAATCTTATTTAAAAAAAAAACAAGAAAGGGATGGGTAACATTAACATTTTTTATAATTCTTATTAGGAAAACATAAAGAAGTTTCAGAGCAGCATAGTGGTTTAAGGGAAAAAAGTGCTTAGGGTCACGTGGAGAGAAGAGCATGGATGACACTTAAAATATGTTGTTATTGGGTGCTGAAGAAAGGGGTGAAGTTGGGAATGTGAAGGACAGTGCCAGCAATATACCATCATGGCCATTATTGCACTACACTGGGTGCCAGCTTGCTGGGAGGTTTGAGGGGGTCACAGCTGCTGCTCCACAACTAAGGGTCTTGGGTACTATGGTAATGCACATAATATATAATAATCTATTAAGAGGTTTGTTTGTTTATTTTTACTTATGCTGTATTACTCACCATACATAGTTCTATACTTCTCTTTTTACAGAACTTAAAAGTTGCAGTATTGCAGATTTATGAGCTTTGAAATCAATTGATTGAAGTTTTGTTTGAGTATAAACTGAAGCATTTTATTTTTAAAACAAAGTTGGCAGTCAATGTGGGTGGGAGAGATGTATTAATATTAAGCAGGATTGCAAAATCTAACAGAGAAACTGACTTTTAAAGCAGAAGTTGTGACTTTTTAATTGCTTATTCCTGGTTTATGCTAGTTTTCAAACTGTATATATATATTTTGTTAAGCAAAGCACTGCTGTAGTATTACTGTTATATTGACTTAACAGCAAACCATCAAGTTAATTAACAAACCAGAGCAGGAGGTTCTGCTGTGGAGGTACATGAGAGTATAGCTTCATACATTTAAACAGTTGAAAAAAGGGAAGGGGTTTCAGTATTTCAGCTCTGGCAGTACAGTATTTATTTTTAAAGTATAGCTATAGGAACATTAAATAGCTCCCATTTAGCTTTGAACATAATGCTTTTGTTTATATTGCAATTAAGAAACAGATTTAAGCATGCAGAGCCTTCTTCCATATTATTTAGACACAGGAGCAGTCATTTCAGAGATCCTGGTTTTCTCTGATTTAAAAAAAAAAAACCCCGATTTTTGGATTAAAAAAAGTTTACCCAAATTCCACATTTTTCTGAGATTAAAATGAAATGCCACTACTATATATGTATGTGTGTGTATGTATATATATATATAACCCTGGGTACGACAATACCCACGCCTTCACCCGAATAGTGGGATCCTGGGGTACCCAGTAGCCAGTGGCCTTGCCCAGATCCCTGGGTAGCTGCTGCAGGATCCCCAAGCAAGAACCTCCCTTACAATCAAACAGCCTTGCAGACCATTATAAAACTATGTACAGTATTTAATTATTTACAGGGTAATACAGGCTCTTCCCGGACTTTTTCTAACATCTTTCATTCAAATCCTACTGGGGTTACATCACCCTTCCCTCTTCCAAGAGGGCTACCTCCAAAACAGCTTCACTTGCCCTTGGGGTATACGGTGTCCTTACTGAGACAAACTCTGTCTCTTCCCACTCTGTCCCTCTGCAGGGCAGCCCTTCCTATTCCTTCAGGTGGGTCCATTTTTAATGTTGCTACATATATAATTTTAATAAAGGAAAAATGTGGGTTTTGGGTTACTTTTTTTAACCCCAAAATTGGAGATATTTTTAGTAAAGAAAACCAGGATCCCTGGTCATTAGAAAACTACCTGGTGCTTTACGTAGCAATCATTTCCGATTCAGATTTGGTATAGTTTTTCAATTTCACCCATTAAGCTGTATCAGTGTGGTTCATTCATTCTTTTTTTTTGTTTGTTCTTTCTTTCATTTGTTCTTTCTCTTTCTGATTTACTCCTCTCCCATTTCTTTCCTATAATACCCTTTTTGTTTATTGTTTTTAATGATGTTTGCATGCATGTGTTTTTATCAAACTGTCATCTTCTCTTCCCTCTCTCCACACATTATTTTTGCCCTCCATGCTGTTTTCTGATGTTGGTTTCTTTCTTCTCCTGCTTAATTTTCCTCTCTAATTATTATGATTATTGAATGCATAATGATCAAGTAATGCATAATATTCTCTACTCAAAGTTAATTGTGGGGAATGTTGTTTTCTGCTGTCCAACTCCCACTGAGAAGTTAATCCACATTCCTACCTGCTTGAAAGGTGGGAAAGATTTGGGGATTCACATTAGTGTTGACAACAGGTTCTTCTGGAAGCTTCATTTTTCATATTAGTGTCTTAAAAATCTAAAGTTATTTGCCCCATCTCACACAACCTATCTGATTGTTAGGAAAATTGTTTTACCTTTGGAGGCTCCTGGCTGATATGAATGTCTTGTTCTCTTACTGTTCCTGCCTTGCAGTCTTCCTGCTGTTGTGATATACTTGTCTGCCTAACTTTTTAAATTAGGCATAAGGGGTGTTTCACTGCTTTGACCTGCTTTCACTCTTTGTGAATGAGTAATTCAATGCTGTCTGTGCTGTTGATCATTGCCAGACAAACGTATTCTAAAGCTGCAAATTTTGATGTAGAATTCACTCATGGTGGAGAATTGTGGACCAGAACTGTTTTCATTTAAAAGTATTGTTTTTAGTCTTTGTGATTGTAAAAATAATTTGGAAAACTGTGTGTAAAACATCTTAGGGATGCTCACCAGGGTTTGAAAATAAATTGAAATAATTATTATTAAGCATCTATCATCTAAGTTATGGGAGGTCCTGAGGACTTCTGTTTGTTGTTGCCACGATATCTAATTTTTCCAAGATTCTGTGGAGTTTGGTGGTTTTGCAGTGAGATTTGACTTTTTACTTCATTCAAACAACTAATATTTATTTTTGTCTCTTGTTTTGCTGGGAACTGTCTTACTTTGCCCATCTTTTCCCATAAGGTTCAGTTGGATTACAGTGCATACATTTTGCAGCTAGAGCTAAGATTCAGTTTGTGGAAGAGAACAGAGTCTTCAAGTGTAAGTTGGCAAGTTGGATAATTATCTCAACCAGTAAATGGAGGGAGGTCAGCTGGAGTAGATAATGTACGAATATTTTTAATATTTTTGTAAAAGTCCCACTGAAACTAATTTAAATAAAGAGATATTGCCAACTATGAGAGACAGTTGTTTGTGCATTTGGTGTGTGTAGGAACGCAAGGGACTACTACACATTCAGATTAAAGCTTCACAGAAACCAGCTGTGGGGTTGCATATTTTCAAGCGCTAACTTTATAGCTGGCTGGCTCTTTTTATAGCTGGATAGTATTTTTATGTGATAGCTACTTTACATATGTGGCTGGTCTTACTTTGCATGTTTGGCTGGTATAAATTTATCGCATAATTAACCAGTTAACTGCGGAATGTATTTAATGTGTAGCAGGTGTCGAAGTTAGTTTCATGCCAGCCGGATAAGTTAATGTAATGAAATGTAGTTTCTTGCTGATGACTTTGATTATTGAAGTTTGAGAGTCTGAGCATGTCATAGATTGAAACTGACTGATTCCTGACTGTTTCAGTTTTATGCTTCTGGTTCTGTCTTATGCCCCTATAACTGTAGGCCTAGAATGCAGCAGTGAAAACCTGAAAGCAAGTACTGATTTGGTGTTTTGTTTTGTTTTGTTTTGTTTTGTTTTGTTTTGTTTTGTTTTGTTTTGGGGGGGGTTGAGGAATTGGTAGAAGCCTGCAAGAGAAACATATCATCTAAAGCCAAATAGGACAGGGAGTACAAAACAGAGAATGTTGTTCTTGCTTTCTGTGTTTATTCTTAACTGGACTTTGTGAATGTAAGATAGCTTCCTGGTTTCATACTGTCACTGGCATGATTCCCTAAC
This sequence comes from Alligator mississippiensis, assembly GCF_030867095.1. NCBI lineage: Eukaryota > Metazoa > Chordata > Crocodylia > Alligatoridae > Alligator > Alligator mississippiensis. Next base: position 47,439,006 of record NC_081824.1, read on the forward strand.
TAAATCCGATACAGTATTTATGGTCATCCTTTCTGAACACAAAATATGGAAGGTTCAGTTCTGTTATCTGGCTCGGTATATGAGGACCATCTAAGGTACTCTGTTTCTATCCCTAAAATAACTCCACTCTAGTAGGCCATGCATTAGAGCTAGTTAGGGTAGTATTTGGACAAAAGTATTGCATACCAAAAGATGGTATAAATTGCTTGACAGCCTGTGTTTCTTGGACAAATTCCACTTGGCCTGAGGACAAAGTGAGATCTAACTTCCTTAGGCCTTAAAACCAGAACTTAGCTAGTGATAAATTTAAAATATTATTGTTACCAAATAATTTTTTATTGTGGTTGTATTTCTTCTTGGGAGTTAGCCTACAAAACAAATTGAATGTTCACTTTGTAGTTTTTTACCAGATGGTGTGATGTTCTGTTAGAAACAAAAATCAGGATTCTTGGAAAGTACTGTGATGGTTTTAAACCTTCTTCAAGGAACACCTGCTGAAACTTAGCAATAAGTGAACATATTTTGAGAGTATCTCTTTTGCGGTGTTAGGTCAGTTCACATACAGGAAGTATCACATTGTTTTAAGTATTGGCAAGGTTTAGAAATGCTCTTTCCTTTAAAGTATTGAAATACATGTTTTATATTTCATGTGATTTGGAAAAAATATAGCTGTTGGCAGACTCTACAATGAAATACTTAATGCAACTGTGTATATAAGAAAATGCTTAAAGGACCTGTAGTTGCCTAATATATAATATGGTATGCAGTCCAAATTTAAAATATAATTCAAAAGAATAATCTTCTGTTTAAAAATACAAATATGCAGCTCTTTAGAAATCAAAGATTAATGATGAATAAAATGCCACCTTTTCCAGTGTTTTTAGTAGCAGTAATCCTGGTATAAATGTGCATTAGAAACTCATAATGATGCTCCCCAGATGCTTTTTTGCTAGTTAAAAAGAAACTGTTAACTCAAAAAATATTTTGTAATAAAACCAAAATGTAAAATAAAACAGACAAAAGTAGCGTAGATGAAAATAAATTGTATAAAAGGGGGTTAAAAGGGAGCAAAAGCAGTTAACTTGAAAAATGTAGAACTGAAAATTAAGATGCATAATTTGGCTCAATTTCCGCTGGGTAACCATCTTAAAGCACTCTCTGTCCTTATTGAAGTAATAAAACAAAATGCTGTCTGCTTCACTAATGATCCTTGACTTGCATAAATGTTTGCTTTTGGTTGAAGATGGAATAATTCTTAAGAGGGAGAGAAAATAGTTTGGTTTTTAGGGTGCATAAACCTAAAGCCCCACAGGCTTAAGGTCTATAGGGTCCAAGGTCTACATGTTCATCAATGAGTTTTTGGTCCTGCACATTAAATTTAGTACCTCTAATGGGGGGTACTAAATAAAAACGCATTAGGCTGCCCTAATGTACAGTAGTGGAGGCACATGCTTTTTTGGTGGCACTTAATGCCCAGTAGCCTATTTGTACAGCACATTAATGTATTAGCATGGTTTTTGATGTGACACTTTAATGCACAATAAAATAGGCTACTGTACGTTAAACTGCACTTGTAGACCTTAAGCCTCGAAGGTTGCTTACAGTTGGAAAAAAAAAAAATCCAAAGCGGTGCTTTACTTTAAACTTATCATGTGCCACACCTCCTTCTCCCCCACTTCTGTCCTCCCCCTTTCCCTCTCTCCCATTGTGGATGTATGTAGTATCAGACTGAGTCATTTTAGACTAGACCAGTAATCGAACATCTGTTCCCAACACAAGATCCCTTCCCAACACAAGTTAGGCTGCAGTCTCCCAGCATCGCAGGATGCATTGCGGCTCCCCACTAATCCCTCCCGCCCCAACAGTGTGGTCTTGCCTCTGCTCCAGCTGAGCTGTGTGGCCCTGCCCCAAGCTGTCACAGAGCTGAGGCAGCAAAGCCTCTGTTTTCCACCCCAGCCAGAGGTGACACAGAGGGTGGGTGCAGGGGGGTGGGGAGGAAATGGTCCCCGGCCCCTGTTACCAGATTTGCCCATCACTTTGGGGTGTGCTTATTTATTAGGGATACGTTTCTAGGGTCTTTGTAATTCTGTCAATGTGCTGCTTGTGTTACTTGTGTTTCTATACGGAGCTGTATATCTCCCTTCTGCAAGTTCTCACTGCCAATGGAGCTATCTTGCAGGACCCAGTTTCAATGGGGCTGGGTTCCTGCAGTCACTAAATCTGCCATACACACACAGATACACACAGATTAATGTGACACACCTGACCTGGCCAGGTTGATCAGCATGGACAGGCTGACACCTTCATATGCCAAGAATCAGTTCATCAGAGCAACAATAAATTGCAGTCAGACACAAGCACACAGGTAAGCAGAATACTTCTGAATCCGGCTGGGTGTCCAGCTGACACCCTCAGGGGCCAGCATTCAGTTCATTAGGGCATGTCTGAGCCAAACTGGGTCAATCAGCCTGTACAAGCTGATCCCCTTATGTGTTTCAAACTCAGCACGTCCCAATCTTTAGCCTCTTGATGAGCAGACCCCACAGTATTTTTGAGCTTCACAGGGATCTTTAGCTTAGGTAAAAGAAGCATTGCTGCAGAGCAAGTGGGGAAGGAGAAGTAGAAAATGAAAAATACACCCAGTTACTACTAGTTTGACTATAAAAGTTATTTATTGCTAATTATATGAAATATATAATGGCACTAGTAGTAATAGACATGCAAAGGAAAACAAACACAAACAATTACAATACTACCCTGGTTTCACTGAGTATTTGGGGAAACTTAGCTCAAGCTTAATTAATACAATTCAGTTTCAGAAATCTATGCCTAGAGAGAAAAAAAAAGAAAAGAGAGAGAGAGCGAGAGCTGGGATCTCACCAGTCCAAAGCACTTGAGTTCCAATGCTGGCAGGTAAAGTTCTTAGCACAGTCCTTGAAGGTAGATGATCTGTTTCTTCTAGCTTCTTAGGAACAACAGTGGATTGTGTCAGAGTGACTTCTCCATTTGAAGCACACTTTGCTGCTTTTTTTTACAGATTTTTATACCCTCAGTTCAGCTTCTTCAAAGCATTTTTTTATAGTGTAAATAATTGTCTTTTCTATTGACAAGGGGTTATCTGGTTTGGAACATCTCAAGAAACTGATTAACAACCAGGAAAAACATAAGTTGTTAAGGAGTAACCAGACACTTAGGAGCCAGCTTGAAATTCTTATGGATAGCAGATATACTGGATGAGATACCTCATTGTTTCTTCAGAAACCATACATGGCTTGCAGCGTCAGCGTTTTGGATTTTTACCTGTTGTGAACAAGCCTCAGCTTAGCATGATTTTTCATAACTTTTGTGGGGAGGACTTCCACCAGTCATCCTGGGAAAAGTATGACAACACTTGTGGTCAGGGCTCCAATGGGCTGGACACTGTGATGCTGAGGCAAAGAGACAGAGCCAGAGCGGGTATGCCCAAATGTTGCTCATACCCCCTCTGACTCAGTCTCTTTGCCTCAGCATTCCCTAAGCCGGCAACTGAGTTTTAGTCAATCAAGTTTAAGTGGGACTCCCATAGTGGGCCCGGGGAATGTACTGCCTGAGATGCCTATTAAACTTTTACTTCTGCTTGGGGGGGGAGTCCTTTGTAAATCCAAATTAGAATTGGTCTGATAAATGCTGAGCTGGGTGTGTGTAAATGTGGGTTGATTAGCATTTGGAGCACAGATTCCCCATCATGCAGTGCTTCCCTGCTTCTCTGGTCCCAGAATTCACTGCGGTCTTTGCTTTGGGCGTTCTGTTCTCCATCTTCCATGTAAATGAATTGTCATCTGGTTCCATCGTGCATGCAAATGAGACCTAGGGCAGTTGTTTCACTCTTGTCACCCTTATCTGGAGGGCTTTAGGTGCGTCTCCTACTGCATTTTCATTGTCTTGTGTAATCAGTTCTTGTTCAGGTAGAGGAGAGGAGGGGGGTGGAAATCTTTGTGAGTCAGACAGGCCATGTCCTGTGTCAGAGTTCCCCAAGAACACAGGGCTGAGAGGTAACACCCCCACCAGCCAGGGTCCACACAGTGGGGAAGGGGGAAGCCCCCAAGGCAGAGGCTTCCTCCTTGCAGAGTTCAGCTCTGCCAGGCAGTGAACATCCCAGACCCACCCCCTCACCAGTCCCCCATCTCTCAGCTTCTGGGGGTGGGGCAGGGGAACAGACCCCCCCATTATCTTCCCCTCAGCCCGGCATGCACAGCAGTTGGGGGTTAGGAGGAGTCCCTCATGGCAGAGAGGCAGGGGTCTGGAGAGGGGGTGGGGCTGGGGCGTTTGCTGTCTGACAGAGCTGGGCAGCCTGGTGGAAAAGCCCCTGCCTTCAGGCCTTGATCAGTGCAGACATCTGCCTGCCTTGGCTAACAAAAGAGTGAATGAGAATTCTGTTTGTTAACAGTCTAATCTACGCAGTTTAGAGAAACCTGTGTAGATTGGATCGATTCCGATTGAGGTACTGTGCTTAGTCACAAAGGCTCTAATGCCTCCTGATTATAATCTTAATTATATTAAATTGTATTTCACTTATTCGCAGCAAGAATAGATTCCCACCCATGGGATAAACTAGGATTACCTAGAATTCCTAATTGCTAGACTAGATTTGAGTTGTTGAATAGACATAGAATCATAGACAATTTGGGTTGGAAGGGACCTCAGAGGGTCATCTAGTTCAGCCCCATGCTTAAAGCAGGATTACCCCAGACTAGACCACCTCAAACAATTTTTCATCTGACCTTCTTTTAAAGACTTCCAAAAATGGATCTTCTATAACCTCTCTGAATAGCCTCTTCCAATGCTTAGCCACTCTCATAGTGAGAAAGTTCTTCTAAATATCCAACCTAAATTTCCCTTGCTGCAGTTTAAGAACATTTTTCTGCAGCCACAGAGAAGTCTATCTCTATAGTAGTTGTATAGTATAGTTGTAACTACCCGTTTAAGTATATAGGCTGTAGTCAAATCCCACCTCAGTCATTCTTTTTCCAAACTGAATGATCCCAGTTCTTTCAGTTTTTCCTTGTATTTCATGTGTCTCAAAACTCGAATCAGATTTGTTGCTCTCTGTTGGATTCTTTCCAACTTGTTCACATCTTTCTTGAAGTGGAGTGACCTAAACTGGACACAGTATACCAGGTGAGGTTTCACCAGTGCCAAATGAACAGAAGAGTCACTTCCCTTGACTTGCAAGCCAATGCTTGAAGCCTAGTATGCTTTTTTAATTTTTTAATTTATTTTTTTGCAACAAGAGCACACAGTTCATATTCAGTTACTCATATTCAGTTTATGGTTGTCTGTTACTCCCAGGTTCTGCAGCCTAACCAGTACTGCAGCCTATCTCATCTGTATTTGTACATTTGATTTGTTCCAGCCCACATGCAGGACTTTTCACTGGTGCTTATTGAGTTTCATGTGATTAATTTTGGACCAGTTCTTCAGTTTACAAGGTCTGCAACTTTACCATGCTTGGTGCCATATACAAATTTGCTAAATGTGCACTCAATCCTATCCTTCAAATCATTAATGAAGATATTAACTAATACCAGACCCAAGACAGAACCTTGAGGAGCCCCACTCAGTGCCATCTACAACATCAAGCCATTGGTAACTACTCATGGAGTGTGATGATTCGACCAGTTTTGTATCTGCCTTACAGTACTGTCATCTAGACTCTATTCTTTAATCCACTAATGATAATGTCATCAGAGACCAAGCCAAAAGCCTTATTAAATTCAAGGTATATCATATCCACTGCTCTCCACCCCACCAACAGAGAGCCTTGTCATACAAGGAAATCAGGTTGGTCAGGCATGACTTGCTCTTGATGAATCAGTGTTAACTGTTGCAAATCAGCCTTTCAGTTTCCTTGATAACCTGCTCCATGATTTTTCTAGGTATCATGGACAGACTGTCTGGTCTGTAACTGCCTGGATCCTCCTTGTTCTCCTTCTTCCCTTTTCAATAAATAATAATTTTGTAGTGGTGGGGCATGAGTGATCACTGATAAAATAGGTCTTTTTTAATTCTATGATTCATTACTGAGTAAGATGCAGAGTGAGTTTCTAATGTGTTGCTCTTTACAACTAGCCTTAAACTGATTTACAGTATTTCAGACTTCTTAGAACTCAGAGGAAATTACTGATGGTGGTGGGAAAAAATTGGGGAACTTTGTTTGACATGGGCAAGATATGGGAAAAGGGTAGAAGAGCCTGATTTTTTTGATTTGTGTGGAGCTGTAGGTTTTTGCAATTTTTTTGTATTGCATAACTGTTTTAAGCAACCTATAATTTATCTTTAAAAAAAAATCCTTCTTTCAGTTTTTCCATATACTTTTAGTACATTTGTGTGTTTGAGTATTTATGTAAACAGTAATATAGTGCTTCATTGGTATTTTCTTGAGCATGCCAGAGTTGGAGCTTTTAGCCTCATTTCTAGGTCTAGAAAATGTGGCGGAGCAGAAACAGGTCAGTGGGCCATGGTTTTAGGTTGTGTTCTCAAAACCTACACGCAGTATTGGTTATAGGTAAGATGTACTTTTACATAAGCAGAAGCAGTATAGACATACCCCTATATAAGACCATTGGTGCATTTATTTAGGTGCTGGAATATGCTAGCAGATAAAAGAAATGGTAGAAGTTGTAAATTGATATTGCCTTTCCTAGTGCCATTGGGCACTACTAATATGTTTGGCCTTGGAAACAAGTCACCTGCAATCTAGTCTGAGTTCTTGTCTTGGAATACTTGCATCTTTATTATGACTCAGCTTTTTGCTTCAGTGGTACTTATAATTTAGTTGCTCTGGGAAAATCTTCCATATATTTACTTTGTTTTCTTGCTCTTCCTTTTCTAAATTTCTAGCCAACAAGAACACTAGTCATGACAAGCATGTCTTCTGAGTAAGTATTAGATACTTTGCTGACTTTCTATTCAGTATAAAATTTGAACTTCAATATGAATAGTCTTTTCTTGCACAAACTGCACTGAATTTAATATATAGTCCATATTTGAAAAATTTCATTCTCATGCTAGATTGTATATACATAAAAGATCTGTAAATCGAATTTAGGGTAATAATACTAAGATGAAAAAGTTGAGAATTTTTCTGAGTGAATGTATACAGCAAATGGGTGGAATTTTAGCCTGAAAGAGCCTTTTTTCCACATAAATTTGAATTGCTTTTGTAAAGAATGTCATAATGAACTGAAACATTGGATTGGATGTTTTCTTTAACATAAATAGCTTTTAAGGAAATATTAATTTTAGGCTTTTTAGACACTCCGTAAAACATTAAAAGCAGCTCCCCCTGCATACTTGTGGAAGAATTAATATTTTTCTGGCATGCTCTTATCTTTCTTTTTAAACTCTTACAAAATAACATCCAACAAAAACAATTCCATATTTTATATTATGGTTGGTTACATTTTTTTTTCAATCTTTTTCAAAAACTCCAGTTATTGGCGCCACCCACAAATCTGTTTCGGGTTTGAAAACATTAATCAAATCATGATAGTTACGTGAAGATGAGTACTAAAATGGCACTCAATTACTGGCTATCTTTAAAAGGTTTGTACATGTTTCTGTCAATATTTTTCTCATAAGCCTAAGTTAATATTTCAAGAAAATGGAAACAAAGTACATTTTCATTTTTATCTTGTTCTTGTGTAATAAAACGTGACACTGATGGTACTGTCCATCTATGAACCTCAGTACAATTCATAAACCACTCAGTAATACATCATTATAAGACATGTAAATATGATCAGCGTGTTACAGATGAGAACAGTGAGTTTCAGGCAAGCCTTCATATTCAAAAGGACACAGAAAAAGTCTTGGCAAAGTTGGAAGAGAATCCATATCTCTGGACCCAATCATAAGGCTGTCCTACCCATGCAAGCAAGTACAAATGTATCTGTATTGTTTCCATACATTCCTGATGTAAAATCTGCTTTACTATTATTGCACATATTTACTATAAAAATATTTTGTGATAACCAACTTTATTCTTCAGAATTCCTTTTATGACCTGTGCTTTAGTCTTTCTGCAGTTATGATGCATGATAAGGTTGTGGCCACCAGTCTATGGGTGGGGGAAAGTCCTAGGAGAGCAAAAAAGAATCCAAAATACAAAACCAGCTGTCAACAACCTGTTTTTCAGTCCAAAGAGGATACAAAGACCAAAAAAGGTCACTAGAATTTAACTGTATGAAGTGGTGAAGTTGGTGGTGTTGTGGCATCATTTTTTGGTCATAAAGAGTATATCCTCACCTATTGGTCTACAGCAGTACCTGTGTGTGTGTTTCACTGAAATGCAAATCAGTATCCTCAGTTTTGCAGTATACTGAGATATAAGCTAGTCAAATTCTGTGATCTGTGAAACACTATAAACAATCTAAGAGCTATTTCAGTTTTTCATATTGTAGAATTTTTCCTCTCCTAAAGAATCTTGTGAGTATATCAAAAAGAGCCAAGACTAACTCTAGTCATAGTGTGAAATACACATCCCCTGAGCTTGTAGTCCAGCAGGGTCAGCATCCTCTATGGATTGTAAAGTTACCATGACCTTTGTTAATGTGCTCTGTCAAGCTGAAATCCTTTTTATGGTTAAAAGGAGACTGAAGATTTTCCAGTTACATCTCATGACAAATAACGAAGGCCAGGATTCACACAAATGTGTATAAAGTTAGGCTCCTAAGTGTCCTGATTTTTTTTTTTCCAGAAGTGTTTCTTCACTTACATCACCTTTTGATTTCAGTGGCAAGTCAGTTTGTTAAGCTGTTTATTTTCTTTGTTCCATAGTTCCTTTAAATCTCAGTTAAAAAAAAAAAAAAAAAAGCTGCTGCTTTTGCTGTGGAGATTACTTTTTGGGTTTGTTAAAGTTGTTCTGTGTTCTGTTTGTTTTAGCTAGCTTATTTTGAGAGCTTTTTTAAAGTTACTTTCTGCAGAGAAAAAAATGGCTTAAATGAAAGTGCCCCAGGGCTTAAGGAGATGTCCAGAGTGTGCTTGTGCTGATTGAGTAATGGGCCCCGTCTGCTTTGTCTCGGAAGAGCAACATTATGTAGGATGTGGCTTCACTCAGGATTTTTTCTAAATTACTTGATCTCCAGTAGAATACCATAGGTATTTTATCCTTCTTCACAAGATTGCTAGTTGTCAGATTTGTGATCAGTGTAGGCAATTGAACTGGGCTTTGGGGCTATAAGGTGCCAATCTACCCTATCTACTGCCTAAATTATTAGGTGACATAAGGAAAGGAAACAAAAGTGAAAGAAAATAGGACGAAGGTAGGGGACAAAAAGGCAAGAGGAGTCTGGTGAGCATGAAGCCAAGGTAAAGGCTGTGAGGGAAGATGAAGAAGAGGTTTAGAACAAACAGCCAGTCAGCAGAGGGCAGAATTAAAATGTATGCAGATTTTTTGCACATGCTACTGCTGGTGTAATAAAAATGTTCATGTGGAGTGATGCTGATTTTTTTTTTTTTTCTTTTGGCAGGAAACAGAATACTGTAATTCAGGTGGTGAATAAATTAGGAGGCTTTTCATTTTCAAATGATGTTTGTGAAACAACTAGTCATGTAGTTGCAGGAAGTCCTCGTCGTACATTGAATGTAATGCTGGGAATTGCTCATGGCTGTTGGATTGTGTGTTATGAATGGGTAAGCAAGTATATCATGTTTCTTTTATATAGCTCAAGTTTCAGGCATTAACAGTGCACACTACAGCATAAAGATACCTGAGCTAACTTTCAAGATGTTGAGTGGCCTGTGCATTACTCTATGCTACCATGGCTAGACTGCTTTCAATGCCCAGGATAGCTCTGGTATCTCTGCACTGCAACATGTCTCAAAAGTTGTTTTCTTTTACAAATGAAAGCCACCACTAAGATGTCTAACAACGCACAATTTGATAAGTAGTATTTCTAGATAGGTTAATGGTTAGCACAAACCAGATTTGTTCAGTCCTAGTTAGAACATATCATTCCTATTCAGAATATTTCCACAAATATTTTTCAGTAATTCTATTTAAAATTTATGTTCTGAACTATGTAGTTGTGCATTTTTACAAACATGGAATACAGTGATTATTATAACACTCCATTGGAGTACTTATTATTGAAGTATCGTTTGGAGAAAGATAAGTGTAAAAGTTTAAGACTGAGTACCTGTGCAGACAGTTGGTCTTCCGAGACAGGTTCTCCTGGGTTCCAGTTCTCTCAGGTTGCTCCCAAGTGAGGCCATTTTTGCGCTGGAAGAAAAATTATAAATGTCTGTACACATGTGGTTTCTCCTGGGAGAGCAGCATCTCAAAGTTTATATGTAGCCTGAGGTACAACGAGGGTGAGAACAAAGTTTGAAAACATGCTTCATGAGCCTTGCATGCAAATAGTTACACAGCTTGAACTGTGAAGATGTGTAGCATGTTTTCTTTTACTATGATTTCCCTATAATTTTCTTGTTTTCTTTATTAGTATTACTTTAAAATGTAAACAACACAAATAGTTTTATTTCCTTTTTTCAGTCCAAAATACAGTAGATAATACCTGATTTGTCAGCAAAATTGTATAACCGGTTGCAAAGATATATAGGAACCTAAAGAAGTGGGTGCCTCTGAAAACCCCACTAGGTGCATACCTAATATCCACTGAAATCAAGTTCACCATTTCCATAGGCACATGAATTTAGATTTGAAAAATGTGACTCGCCACTTTTTGAAAATACTTTTATATGATTTACTAAAAGGCAACTATGTATTCATAGGCAGTAGGCATTCAACATGAAAATTGTGTATTTCTATCTGAAAATTGTTTTAGGGATCCATAGAGATTATTATAATGGCGATGTAAGGGAAAATATTTTCCTTTATCTCTTAATTTAGTTCATTTTAACAGCATATATGAGGTATCGGTTTCAGTGCTGAACGTCGCTTGCACTTCTTGTTTTATGCATTGTGTGTGATCTCTTTCTTTCATGTACTATCCTGTGGAGAGTCTTCATATGTGCTCTTTGCTAGACCAGAACTGACCAGGAACAATGCCAAAGTATCTTCTGTTTAGGAATAATTCACACAGGACTGTATTAAACTCAGTGCTTTCACAGACTGAGCCAATTTTATCCCTGGTATAATGCCAGTGAAGTGAATGGAAATGATTCAAGGATTAATTTGTTCCTTTAAGTATTATTGGAACAAGTCTTGAATTTGTCTTCACTAAGTTTTTTTCAGTGTGTTGAAGTATGAGCAAGATTCTCACTGAAGTTAGCAGATGATATACATGAATGGAATCTAGGGAACAACCTCAGGGTTTAGCTTATTCTAAATCACGATGTTTAATGTTTTATTTGTGAATATTTTAATCTCCATAATGGTCTCTGAACTGTTCACTTACTATTTTGGAGTGTGTAGAATTTGATTTGTAAATGTCTGCTCGTAGTGGTGGTCATAAGGTGATTCCAGTAAAATGGGTCCATAAGCATATGGTTTCTAACAGACGTGAATGTATTAACTGTTACTAATACTGCAAGATCTTTTATTTCAAAAGTCTGGTTAAGGGACCTCTAAAATCTGTAGGGATCTACCCAAGTCACGGTGAGCGAGAGGGATTTTCACAGGCTCCTCGCAGCGTGCAGAGCTGATTTCATGGCCTTTTCATGGCAAGCCCGCCCCTTGCTGTTGATTGCCTGAGGGGCCCCAATGGCCCTGCCCTTGCTGCTGATTGGCCAAGAGGGCCATCCATCATGTAGATCTGCACCTCACTGCTGATTGGCCCAGAGGGCTGTCCATTATGAAGACCTGCCCCTTGCCACTGATTGGCAGAAAGGGGCAGGGCCATGTGATGGGTAGCTCTCTCAGTCAATCAGTGGCCAGAGGAGGGGGGACGAGAGTGGCTGCTATCTTTGCAGCTCCCCTTTGTGCCTGCAGTTCCCCCTCTCACCTGTGACAGGCTGCGATGCTGGGCTACAGCAGCCATGAGGACCGCTGGGGAGCCAGCATTTTATTTTTACTACGTTGGGGGTTTTTTTGATTTCACAGACAATGCCTGATTTCATGGCTTTTGCTAAATCCATGACATCGTGAATGAAGTAGGTCCTTACTATTTTGATAAGAATATTCTTGTGTTGCTTTTAGTTTTGTCATCGGCATCATTTTGCCTTCCTTTAACCCAAATTATTTATCACTCCAAACTCTTATCAGAGAGGAGGCAGCTGAAACCATGTGCATTTGTGTGCAAGTCCATTTGTTTGCTGTGACTACAATGAACGGTTCCAAAAATTCATCATGAGAAATTCAGTCAGAGTCTGTCTTTGCCATTATTGCTAATACAGTGAATCCATAATATGCTTTCCTTTAAATAATCTTAAAATAACCACTCTGTGGCAAAACATTTCAAATTGGAAATTTAAATGAATGAGTTGGTCATTCTGCTGTGGTAGGTAAAATAAGAGGATTTCATCCTTTTACTGGTGATTTTTCTTTTAGAAGATTCTCATGACATTTTTGAGACGCTTGTTTGCCACAAGCTTTTGACAACTGGCAATTGACAAAAGGCATTAAAAATTAGGCAGTGAAGTCAAACACAGAAAATTGATTTTTTTGTTTAACTTATCTTAATTTTACTCCCTTGTACCTATGTGATGGGTAGCTCTCTACCCATCTATGATCTAGTTTTTAATTACATGATCACAGGTTGTGTGTTTTCCTACAGGATTCCCTGATTTTTTTTGCTATCCTGGCTGGTCATGTAAGAAGGGGAAAACAAAAAGTTTGCATAAGCAACTATAAAATATTTTTTAAAAATACTTCACTTTGCAATTTAAATACCACTTTTTAATGCAGGTTTTATGTATATAGTAGGGAAAATAGTGTGTGTGTGTTAGCAGACATAACTTTTCCACATTGTTCTACAAAATGTTTCAGCCAGTTTTCGGGGACTAAAAATAAAATCTAAACCAGCAGAGCTCAACCTTTCGGCTTTACAGGCTGGATGAGTGACACAGGACCAGTCCATGGGCTGGATCCTGTACACTGGCCTTGTCTCACCATGTACTGGTGATCTAGTATGTTTGGCCATGTTGTCTGACCTGTGGGGTTCCCCATGGGTCTGCAAATTTGGCAGCGGGAGAATGGCAGTTAATGCAGGCACTGTTACCTTGCTACCAAATTTCCAGACCCACAGGGATTCCCATGGGTTGAATAACACGGCTCCATAGGCCAGAGGTTGAGCACCATTGAACTAGACCATAATGTTCAGTCACTGCTCACCAGTAAAAGTGCCAGTAGGAACAATGTTTTGGGGTTGTTATTTTTCCTGTAATAGGAATGCTTTTTCCAGTAGGAACTAAAACAAACTTACTTCACACAGAGTAATATTTACTTTGTTTTCAAAATTCAGCTGTAGTAAGTTTGCATACTTTGCATTATAGCACTTCTTAGGTGTGTTGGAAGATCTCATTATTTCCTCATAAATCAGCCTGAACATAAGACATGTCATTAATCAGCCTAGCCACTTGGGCTTTTGTGCATTACTGCTTAATGATGTTATAATAGAACTTGACAGCAATGAAGCAAGTGTGTAAACTAATGGATGCTTAAGTTATGATTTTTGTTTTGGGGATAATTTCTGTAACACAAAAATCTCAAAGCAAAATCATATGCTAAATCTCTCTTTCACTAGGCTTGGAAGATTTCAGATATAGCTATAGGAATATAAAGTCATTAATAGCTGGAGGGTTTTGCTGTAATTGTAGACAAAAGACAATCTTAGGTGAGATGTCATACTTGTGAGAGGTGTTACTTTTCTAATAGACTTGAAAATGTGATTAATGTTTAAAAAGATTTTTCTTTATATTCTTTATATACGCTTTATATTTTGTAATGTTACAGCTTTTTTCAGTTGTTATATATACTGTATTTACTTGAATACAGGACAAAGTTTTCCTCCCAATTGGAATGGGGAAAAACATCCCTCGTCTTATAATCGCATGCAAGGAAATTTCACTAAATATTGTTATTAAGCTGCTGTCAAAAGCAGCTTGTGTTGAGCAGTGGAAACCAACTATGAAGTTGATTAAATGCAGCCAACACTGAGCAAGATTATAAAACACATGGTCCAAATTGGGCAAACATGCTGATAGGAACCTTTTTTATTATTATTACAAATTTTATTAAAAACACTCTTATCACTCTACACTTACAAAGCTTCACATATTGAGCATCCTTGTTTTATCTAAACTTCATATCACAAAACAACTACATATCAAAAACATAACTACATATATTTAACCCTTAAACAACATACATTAACTTCCCACAAAAACCCTTACAGAACTCTTTCTTCATACAGAATCACAGGGATATCAATTAATCTCTCAAAAAAAACCCCAAAACTATTCAGTGGAGAGTTTCAGTTACTACCTGAAACTCTCCATCTTGCCCATCAGTCCTGTCTGTTGGTTTGGTGAAACTGGTGTGTCCATTCCTTTTTCCTCCACTTTTTCTCCACCTTCTTTTCTCTGATCCCTTCCTTGTCCTGATATTTCAGTTCATGCAGTCCCAGCTTCAGGCACTCTTTCAGAGAAAGTCAGTCTCTTAAAAGCCCAGAGGTTTCTTACTTTCCATATGCTGGTTTTAAAACTTGCCCTTAATATTGTTTCCTCAGACCCTTTTGGTATGAACCCTTACAATACCATCTCTTATGTTAGGGACTGGCTTAGTTTTGTGACACTGGAAAAAAAAAAAAAAGACATACCCTTTCCCACACAACCTTTGCATATGTACACTCCCAAAAAGCATGTCCTGCCATTTCGTCATTTCCACACCTCTCCCTTGCTTTGCTGTTATCTTCAAGCTCCATCTATGTTGTACCTCCCTTACCAGCAAGATATTTCACATGATCAGTCACAGTAGATCATCATGCTCCCCCTTTCTGTCATTCATCAGTCACCTTCCTCCACACCTTTTTCATTTATCCTCTTTAAGGTCACCCACTGATGCCCTCCTGGTTTATACTGTCTCAGTTTTTGTCAGCCGCTTGTAATCTTTCAGGACCTCCAGCCCCTCCTATCGTATTTTGTATATCCTTATAAAATTTTCTGTTCTTATGTCATGAATGGGAGGTTGCCAAGTCCATGGCTTCTTCCAAGAGCCCCCATACATTCCTTATAATTTCTCAAGATTGTACCTGCCAAAAATTGGCTATAGCGTGCTACTTTCCCTTCCCGCTCTGTTGTTGCTTTACACACTGCACTTATTCAGTTTGTATCAATGGTGGCATCTTCCTCCCCCCCCCTCCCCCCCCCCCCCCCCGTGTCTGTTGCTTTATACATTTCCATTCTGGCTAGCCTTTCTCTTTTCACTTTCCAAAAGAGCATGCATATTTCCCTTTGTACTTTTGCTAACTGCCACCATGACAATGGAAACAGTTCCGGTGTACAAAGTGATCGGCAACAACACTGCCTTAATTGCCACCATTTTTCCAACAAAAGACAGCGTTCTTCCTGTCCGCAACCATAATACTTGTCATACCTTCACTGTCAGTATTAACAATGTGTCCACAGTTTGACTGCTGTGTGGGCGTTTCTGTTCACCCCATCTCCAGTGCCTTACAGTGAGTGAGTTGGGGCTAGGGGGGAGAATGCTTGCACCCATGCCACATGGGATGGGTGACCTGTAGCTGGGGGTATTTTTACTTTCTGCTTTTCCTTCTCTCCTAAACATGAGTTAAACGAAGTTCTGTATCCTGCTTTTAAAAAAATCTCTGTCTGCTTCACTGATTTGGGATGCATACACCCACGTTTTTTGGATCCAAGGTGCTGGGGGACATGATGAGGGCTGCAGTCAGATAGGGAATGAGGACATAGCAGGCTGTTACAAAGGTATGGGGTTTTTTGAACAAGCTGTGCAAAGGAGTTCACTGATTATGAAGTGGAGGGAAGGAGAGAAATGGAGTTCTGGATGAATACCAATGCAGCCAGTTACAACCTTGGAAGGATAGGAGGAATGCAGTAGTACGGCAGAGCTGCTTATCAGCAGTTGGGGATTGAACGCCTCATGGGATCCCTGGCCTGCATGCCACACAGATGCCCTCCTCCCCACCCCTACCACTGCACCGTGCCTGCTCTGGCTTACAGGCAGCCCCTGAACCTCACTGCTCCATTTTAATAATATTTTAAATTATGTCTCTGGAAGGCCATCGTGCTCCCGTAATGGAAGCAGTCACACAGCCAGAGACAGTAATAGAATTGGTCCTACTCTTTCTCAGGTAACTCATGGTTTCTAGGGTCGGAAGGGACCTGAACAGATCATCAAGTCTGAACCCGTGCCTTGGGAAGGAACGAGTTCTGGGGTCATAACACCCCAGCCAGATATCTATCCAACCTCCTTCTGAAGACACCCAAGGTAGGGGAGAACACCACCTCCCTTGGGAGTCTATGCTAGAGACTGGCAGCCCTTACTGTAAAGTAATTGCTCGTACTGTGAGCGCTTGTACAGCCCTGCTATGACCACTGCCAATTCCTTCAGTACCCTCGGATGAAGAGCATCTGAACCTGCTGATTGAAACTTGTCCAACCCCTCCAAAAGTTCCCTAAGTAGATCATCCCTGACCCTAGGGATGGCATTGTGTCCCCTGACCTTGTCCATAATCCTAGTTGGGGAGTTGTCCCTGCTCAGAAATATGGAGGTAAAGAACTCATTGAAGAGATCAGCTTTTTCCTTTGTTGCAGTCACCAGATTGCCAAGCCTGTCCTGTAGGGGCCCCATATTACCTGGTACCTTCTTCTTACTCCCCATGTATTTGAAAAAGGACTTTTTGTTGTCCTTAATTCTGGTCGCCAGCCCTAGTTCCATCTCTGCCTTGGCCTTCCTAACCACCTCCCTGCAATCACAAGCAACAGAGGTGTAATCTTCCTTGGTGATTGCCCCCTGTTTCCACTGATTGTACACAACCTTTTTTGCGCTCAGGCCCTCTGGGATGCCTTTACTGAGCCAAGGGGGCTTTTTAGCACTCCTGCCCCCTTTGATTAGCATTGGGACTGACTCCCTCTGAGCTCGGAGGATTGTCTCCTTAAGGAACGACCACCCATCCTGGACTCCCATCTCACTGAGGCTCCAAGTCCTCAATGTCTCTCTTACTAATCTCCTTACCTCATTGAAGTTGGCTCTCCTGAAGTCAAAGACTTTTGTCTTACTGCTTGCTTTCACCACCCTGCGCCGGATAGTAAATTCCAGCAGACGATGGTCACTAACACCTAGGCAGTCAAGCACCTGCAGATCCTCACCAGGTCATCGCCTGTGGCAAAGAGGAAGTCCAGCAAGGCTTTTCCCTGGTGGGATTATGGACCTCCTGGGTTAGGTGGAGGTCTTGTATGCAGGCTAAAAACCTATGTGAGCGTTCAGACCTGGCTGACTCATCCTCCCAGCAGATGTCTGGGTAGTTTAGGTTACCCATGACAACCACATCCTTTGTCCTTACAGCCTCCATGAGCTGACCTGGAAATTCTAGGTCCAGCTCCACCCCCTGGTGAGGTGGTCTGTAGTAGATGCCCACTACCAAGTCCCTTTCCCCATGACCCCCTTGCATTCTAACCCAAAGCGCTTCAGTTTCTGAACTCATCCTGATCATCGAGGACTTGAACTGCTCTTTAACATACAGCGCTACACCCCCCCACACTTTTTTCCCTACTCTGTCTCGTCTATACAACCTATAGCCCTCTGTCTACTGCCCAGTCATGGGTAGAATCCCACCAGGTTTCTGTAAGCCCAACCAGGGCTGGGTTTTTGCTAGCTAGCAGGAGGATGAGTTCCTCCTGCTTATTCCCCATACTTCTAGTATTTGTGTAAAGGCAATTGAGACCAACTATGGGTGACCGTGCTGCCCTCTTGTTCCCAAGCTTGCCTGGGCCCTTGTCACTTACCTGGGTAGTTCTTGCTCACGTCACCTGGCTTGACATTGAAGTGTCCTCCTGCACCTCTGCATCCCCATCCTGCAACGATCCTAGTTTAAAGCTCACCATACGAGATCAGCTCAGAGATCATTGCAAGCTTAGGTCATGTATCAGGAAAAACAGAATTCTGCCTTTAGAGTCCATTAGAATAAAAATTAAATACAATAACAACAAAGCACAAACTTTTTTAAAAATTACTAGAGGCATGGGAGTATACAAAACTGATATCTTGTTCCCTAGAATTCTTTGTAACCCATCAAGTTGTTTCTCTCGTGAAATAATAGCAATCATTTCTTAACTTGTCTGGTGTCATAACTGGGGCATAGCAATATTTATCTCACTTCTGAAAATAAGCAAATTTTATACTTGTTTTTTAACCTTTAGGAAAACATATTGTTGGCATAGAAGCAATGAGGCATCCGCTATACTAACTTTATCATTAGTTTTAGTTAGGTACTCAAAGTGGCTATGGTTCACAGTCTCTAAAAAATTCTATAAAATTGTAAAAGTTTACTTACTGCTTTTTTTTTTAAGGTGCTGTGGTCTTTGGAATTTGGATGTTGGATCTCAGAGGAACCATATGAACTTTCAGCCAGTTTCCCTGCAGCTCCCGTAAGTTAAATATCTCTTTATGTTTGTGAACTTAGTTTGCTAAAAACTGATTAGTTAATGCACCGTTGTCCAAGTGGTGGCCTGCAGGCCACATCCTGGTAAGTGCGCAGCTCTGACTCCTACCTGGCCACCACTGCCCCTGTTGCTCTGGCTGTTGCAGCAGTTGTGGCTGGGGTCTCTGGGGCAGTGCAGCACAGCAGGAGTCCTGGTGAGTTTACAGCCTACACCAGCACCAGGAGGAGACTCACACTGCTCATGTAGAAGCAGTGATGGGGAGCTCATTCTGCTCACACAGTGGAGGAGCTGCATGCCGTGGCGGTCCTGGTGTTATGCAGCCCACAACTTGTGCAGCACATGGACCCCAGCCTTTATGAATCTGGGTAGCCTTGGCTTAATGAATAGTGATATTGCTTCTGGCTGGACTTAAAAAATAAGCAGTTTCATGAGAACAAGATATTTTTTGTAGTGAAGCAAATACAAGTATATCAGACATGGGTTACCAGTTGTATCATTTTCTTCAAAATATTCATTTAAAAGTTAAGCAGTAATTCAGGAGCCCTTGTTATTTATGCCAATCTGCCTTCCAAACATCTTGGGAATGATCCAGATGGTGAGAGCTGAAAAATCATACCGTCAGTGCTGATGAGTGGGGATCTGCCCTGAGATGATGGAAACTTGTCAAGTACTTTTCATATTGGTATTTTATTCAAGTCGTCCTTCCACCAGGCTAGATCTGGGTTCATCTAAATGTTCCAATGTCCAGAGTGGAAGTTACATGGCTCCTTCAGGTCATGTATGAGGTTTGTATCATTTACACTTGTCCAAAGACAAAAATTGTCTGCAGGTGGAGGCAATGGTGTCTTGCCACTACTAATGGAGTATCCCCAATCTTGATACTGACAATTGAAGTCACCTACATATAAGGTCATCTGGTCATAAATAGGCAGGGATGTGATTTGACAACATGGCAGAGGGTGGCTTGTATATATTGATGATGATTGCGTTATTGACCTGGACAGTGCTGCATTCTTTTGCACTCTGGGAAGCGTCATGTCCTTTGGTAGGCTATGACCGGTCGCTTCCGTTAAACGTAGCAAGGCCATGGATTCTGCTGGCTATAGAATCTGTAAAGCTGTAGCCTGAGAGCTTCCTCTTCCATAGCTGCTCTCTGTGTTTCTTGTAGAAGGATTGTATGTGGCTTCATTTCCCTGGTGATGTGTTCCAGCACTGATTGCTGAAGTGAGGTATAGCCTTCAACATTAAGTTGAAGAACAGTCGAGCTTTACTCTCCTAGATAGGAGATGTTGCTCTGGCTCATTCTGTAGTTAATATATCAGAATTGGAAAACAGAACTGGAAAAGGTACTGAGTACTGTTATGAAACTCATCGCTATCGCCACAAGTGGCACTTAAAGATGAGCATCAATAAATCAGTGTCATCGCTCTTCCATCTGGACAGTCATCAAGCTAAGAGCATATATCAGAGTAGACAACCACATCCTTCCCCATGAGCATACCCCAACCCCCCTAGAAGTCGCGTTAGACCTTTCCCTCACCTATACACATCACATTCAGAAGATCAGCAGTAAAGTCTCTGCGCAGTTAGCTGCCTTAAGATGTTTGCCAGCACAACATGGGGTGCCAACTTCAAAGTGCTCAGAACCACCATGCTTACAATGGTATACGCCTCTGCAGAATATTGTGGTCTGGAAGTTGTCAAACTAAAAAGCTCAGCACTGTACTTAGCAGTATGCTGAGACTTCTAACAGGCTGCGCAAATTACACACACACACAGATATGTTCCCTGTACTCTAGGGCATTAGACCAAGTGATACAAGATGATAGACCCTAGTATCATTACTGGAAATAGAAGCAAGAGATGATGAAAATCACCTGCTCCATCAACTGTTAACTGAAGACCTGAACAGACAGAGGCTTAAGTTGTAAACCATTTGCACGTAAAAACCCACAAGCTCCTGGAAGAGATCGGGGATGCTGAGCCAAACCTATGGACAGCAGTGGAGTGGGCTGACCACTGGGAAAGGTCAGACCTATTCCTACAGCATTTATGCCCCACTGGGCACAATCTTGACAGAGGAGCATGGGCCAGGCTGAATAAACTGAGATCTGGATAGGGACACTTCAAAACAATGCTTCACAAGATGAACATCTTGAACACCCCTCTGTGTGAATGCAGTGTCCAACAAACAGCACAGCATTTAAATTGAGAACTTCAATCTTTACAAATGCCCAGACATGGCAGATGGAGTCTGCACATTGAGTGATAATACCAGACAGTGGCTCGTAGAT